>NC_044560.1:103985968-104318468 GCF_007565055.1 Rhinopithecus roxellana | reverse complement strand
TACTTAGATTTTAATGGTAACATACTATACTTCTCCATTTGAAGATGCGATATCACTTTCTGTCTTAGTGGCTTAAAGTGATTTACATGGTTGACTCCTTCACAAATAAACCAGAAAAGAAATTAATATTATATCCGGCCATGCTGCTGGCTGCCCTGAGTGTTTATGGCTGTGTATTTTAAATCAAGCAGAGTAATAGGCAAAAAGATGGCTGGCTGGTGAGGGCAGGGTCGGGGGCTGAGGTGGATAACGCACAGACCCCAAGGAGAGGAGGGTGTGGGGTTCTGCCTCTTCCTTTCTCTCTAGTTCTTCTCGAGTGTACACTCGGTTACCTAGGGAACCAGTGTGTAGCAAGAACGCTTCTCATTGGCCCTGAGTTGAGGTTCAATGCGGGCGGGATTCTGAGGCCTAGGTGAAACAGAACACCTGAGCTTGGCTTCTTGGAGTGGGGCTTTCTGAATGCTGGGGAAGGATTGTACCTTGGGAGTTAACTCCAGTATAAGGAAGGCAGGAACATTTTCAACCTGGCCACTCATTCGGCCTTCACTGCAGGGAGGGATGATATTCACACAGGGGTCAAGGCCATAAACATCTGGAACCAACAGGTGCCCCAGGCCAGCCTGCATGTGTGAAAGCCATTATGAATGCTCTACTTACCCAGTCTTTGCAGCCAGATACTTGGAACACTGTCTGCAAAGCAGAAAGGGCACACAGATGCATTTGGAGCCCTACGCAGTAAGTAAAGTTGAGTGTGAAAACAAAATATCATCTCACTAAACCAAAAGAAGTCTGGACTGAAGCCATCTTAACAATCAACCTAGCTCCAGGGCACCAACTCAGCACTTGAGGCAGAAGACACGGTGTGTTTCATCCTCACTCATTTGGTGGAGGCAGAAGGCCCTTTCCTTTGTGTCATTCTTAGCCTGGCTTGAGCTCGGGATTATTATGATTGCCAGGAATTCTACCTCATCTTTGGATTGTGTTTGATTCACACACAATCATTTATACTTTCAAATACGGGTTCTCAACCTGTGAAACAGGCACACTGGCATTCATCCTGCTGGCCTCTCAGGGATCATGTGAAAATTAAAAAGAAAAAAGAAAATGGATGGAAACTCTTTGGTGAAAGAAGAGAAGGAAATCAAGGTCTGCATGGCAGTTGATACTTTTGTATTGCCTCCATGCCCTGCACTGCAGCTCCTGCCCTGCTCCGTGTGTACCCTTCATGAGACTCAAGACAGACAGCCTCTCCTCGCCCTTTCATATCCCAGCTCTGGATCCTGGACTCAACCATCCATTGCATCCCCATGGAGGATTCTGCCAGTCCTCAGGACTCAGGAGCAACCCAAGGATGTCCCAGGGTCACAGGAAGGCTTGTGGAGGGAACCCAGAGGGTGCCCACAAATTCTCAGCCCATGGAGAAAAAGTAGAGGGGGAGGCTCAAGGACCTCAGCACGTAAGGGACATTTGAATTCTACAGTCATGGTGGATGAGTTTAGCCTGCACCTCTCCCAGGCCACAAAAAAATGCCTCTTAGGTACCCTGGCACTGTTTATTCAACTTAGTGAGCCTCTGCATCCAATGATATGAAAGAAGCCCAGAGTCTACCCTGGGTGCAGTTAAAACATTACAGATTCCTCCAGAAGCTTTAATTCATTTCTTCATGTTTTATTTGTTGAATGAAGGAATGAACTAACAAATGCATACATGAACAAATATATGAAGAAGTGAACGAATGCATAAGGGCATGCATAAATGGATGGATGGAGAAATAGATGATTGAAGGAATTTAAAAAGTAATAAATGCATGAAGGAATGGGTAAAAGGATAAACACATGTAAATCAAAAATGCTTTATGAATGGATGATAGAACATCATTGGAATCTTGTTATCAATAAGTACACACACGGGGTCTCCAGCATGCCCACATGGCGGGTTGAAGTAGGACACAGGAGAAGACACGGTAAGTAGGGTCCCTGCCCATTTGCTGTTTAGGAGTTTGTTCACCCATCTTTGCCTCCCTTCCGATGTTTCAAAGCACACAGACTTCTAGAAACCCTATGGGGCAGCCAGGAGCATTCTGCAAAAACCCTTGCAGTGTCAGGAAAGGAGAGAGAGGAATATTCCTATTTCTTCTATCTGAATCTACAAGAGAGGAGAATTCATTCAGGGTGTTTCTGACAACGAGACCCCTGGCCCTTTATACCTCAGTGCAATCCTACTAGACACCAAGACCCTCTTACCAGGAGCAGGGGCCGCAGTGGCTGACAGCACAGACCCTAGACCAGAGCACAGTAGGCTCCTGCTGGTAAGTCACATCCTGACCCTGAGCCTCCATTTCTTCATCTGTAGAATGGAGATAATAAACGAAAGAGCTTGGCTCATGGCCTTGCACCCTATAAACACTCAACTTCCAGCCATCATGGGCAGATAGGATGAGCAGTTCTGTCCTGCGGGCTCTGGGTCCCTTGTGGTGGAAAGCTTGGTCCCAGGCAGACATCCACCTCTACCAAATGTTCTAGCTGCCAGGCTGCCCATAAAGCAGGCGGCTGGACCAGAGGAACCCTCATGTCACCTTTCGGAGCATGTTTTATTTCTTCTACCAAAGCTCTATCGATCTGCTTGAATAAAGACATTCTTTATTTTAAATGACCATACAGAGTTGATCTTTGTGATTCTTTGATCTTCTGAGGAATTTGGTTTCCCATCTGCAGAATCAAGAATTTGGTCTAACTTCTCAAAAGAAGGCATACATGCGGCCAACAATCATACGAAAAAAAAAAAAAAACCTTCAACATCACTGATCATTACAGAAATGCAAATCAAAACCACAGTGAAATGCCATCTCACACCAATCAGAATGGCTATTAAAAAGTCAAAAAAATAGCAGATGCTGGCTAGGTTGTGGAGAAAAAGGAATGCTTACACACTGCTGGTGGAAGTGTAAACTACTTCAACCATTGTGGAAGATAGTGTGTTGATTCCTCAAAGACCTAAAAACAGAAATACCATTTGAACCAGCAATCCCATTACTGGGTATATACCCAAAGGAACATAAATTGTTCTGTTACAAAGAGAGACATGTATGCGTATGTTTACTGCAGCATTATTTACTATGGCAAACTCATGGAATCAACCTACATGCTCATCAATGGTAGACTGGATAAAGAAAATGTGGTACATACACACCATGGAATACTATGCAGCCATAAAAAAGAATAAGATTATATCCTCTGAAGGAACAAGGATGGAGCTGGAAGTCATTATCCTTAGCAAACTAACACAGAAATAGAAAACCAAACACCGCATGTTCTCACTCACTTATAAGTGGGAGCTAAATCATGAGAACACACGGACACCGATTGGGGAACAACACACACTGGGGCCTCTCAGAGTGGGGAGGGTGGGAGGAAGGAGAGGATCAGGAAAAAAACTAATGGATAGTAGACTAAATACCTGGGTGACAACTAATCTATACAACAAACTTCCGGGACACAAGTTTACCTATGTAACAAACCTGCACATGTACCCCTGAACTTAAAACAAAAGTTATAAATAAACAAATAAAATCTTTAAAAAAGAATAAACTTTGGTCTAAATATATGACTTTTCAGCATTTCCTAGTAGCAGAATCCTTTCCCTGAGGAAATCTCCCATACGAGCTGATAAAAGCACAGTTGCTTTGACCATAGCTGCAGAGAAGAACCCTGAGCCCTGCCCTTCTCTTGGCTCCCAAGATGTCTCCTTGGGAACGCTTGGGGTCCCTTGGGTGCCAGTTTGAGAGCCACTGTCCTACAGCCTTTCTGATGGCAGTGAATCTGTAATGCTGTGGCAGCTTCATAGTGGCATGGAAGACCTTTCCTGAATGCCTGGTAGTCATCTGGGGTGCATGCCAGCTACAGTCATCAACCTGGTCAACAGTAGGCAACAAAGCCCAAGTGCTGTATGTGGGAGTTTGAATGAGACACTCTCCAGTCCTCTCCGACTGACGCCTCCCGGTCCCAATTTGCCACCTCCTCCTTCCTTCTACCTCCAGCTCTGTCACTGATTCCAAGTCAAAGGCCAGTCCCCTTTCAGGTAGGCCGACCTAGTCCCCTGGGATGACACCGGATGAAGACTGCAGACTTCATGGATCTATGGCTCCCGCTGGTGGGTCGAGCATGGCTCCCGCTGGTGGGTCGAGCATGGCTCCCTTAGATGCATGCCAGGAAAACTAAGCACCCGAGACTCTCTGCCTTCAATGACCTGGTCATAAGACGTCACTGGGGCTTCTCTCCCAGAATGCAGATAAGGACTCATTTGAAATTTATAAAAGTGGAGTCACTACATTTTTTTCTTTTCTTCTACCTGAAGTAGACATAGGACAGTGCTGCCCAAATTTCAACCACGTTGCCACTTCATGCTATTGCCACATCTGCTTACACCTTTACCATAAACTAGTTAAGACACTTCTTGAAACTGACCACCTATTTCCTTAAATCAATGTGTGTCCAATGGCAATGTTATATCCCAGTGCCATAAATAAAAGCCAGGATTTCTTCCCCATCTATGTACGTAAAACAGAGACACAGCTGGATCAAAGAGGAAAATGCTCAGCTCTGTCAAACCTAGAGTTCTCTTGCAGTGCTGGTGACAGGAACAGAGGGAGGAGCTGTTTGTACCCATGCTGGGGGCAGCCCCCGGGCTGTGGTCCTCCCCCACTATTGACTGTGGAGCTGGGTCATCTGACAACCTCTCCAGCCCTGGTTTCCTCATCTGCAAAATGGGGATGATGGTAGTACCTACCCCATAAGGTTGTTGCAAGAACGAATTAAACTAAAGCAGACCATCAATTAGTATTACTTAATTTAGAAAAATAATATGCCTGGTACCTAGTTAGTAGCTGCTATTGTGTTGCTGTTGCTGTTGTTGATGCTATATTAAAAGATAAGCCAGCAGAAGGCAGAAATCTTATAGAAGTAGCATTTCATCTGTGTCTCCCACAGAAGGCTGACTCACTAGACAAGCAGTATCACGTAATTATGTAGTGACAAGATCACAGGGCCAAGGCCTGGGAGCCTGGGTCTGGTCACTAAGTCACTGTCTCACTGTCTGATCTTGGGAGTTCCTTCCCTTCCCAAGTCTTGACTTTCCCAACTGTGAAATGAGGGGATGAATGCAGGAGTCTCCAAAGAGCCTTCTGCCCATGGGGAACCTGAATCCCCGAGGCCACCATGGGCCCAGTCTTGTAAAAAAATGGCCTGCCTGCTCTGCTCCAGCCCAAGCGAGGGACTCGCTCAGTGAGGGCTTTTAAGGTGTGGCAGGCCTGGCCCGCGTTAGAGAGGGGAGACCCAAGAGCTGATAATTCCCGAGGCACAGGATCCAGTGCTGGCCCAGAGACAGGAATGAAGGCGATGGATGCGTCATGTCCCAAGCATAGAGTCTGAGATGTGAGTGACAGCGTCCTTGTCTTTTTTTTTTTTTTTGAGACGGAGTTTCACTCTTGTTGCCCAGGCTGGAATGCAATCGTGTGAACTCTGCTCACTGCAACCTCCGCCTCCCGAGTTCAAGTGATTTTCCTGTATCAGCCTCCCAAGTAGCTGGGATTATAGGTGTCCGCCACCACACCCAGTTATTTTTTTTTTTTTTTTTTTTTTGTATTTTTAGTAAAGACAGGGTTTCACCATGTTGGCCAGCCTGGTCTCAAACTCCTGACTGTAGGACTGTAGGTGATCCACCCACCTCACCCTCCCAAAGTGCTGGGATTACAGGTGTGAGCCACCGTACCAGGCTGTCCTTGTCTGCTAGTTGGGGGCAGGCTCTAGGGGTGGGAGACCACAGAGCCAGCACGGGGTGCCCCGGACACTCAGCACCCCATGGTGGGGTTCTGACAGGAGCCCCTTTAACTACCTTCCCTGGGTCTCACTCCCAGGCCATAGCTCGCTCCCTCTGACACTTTTTCGCATGGCCATGTTGACTGTTACACCAATCTATTACCTTAAAAAAGACTGGAATAATTTTTTTTAAGGAGTGAAACAGGGACACTTTCAGCATGCACTTGGGGTTGGCCAACTTCTTGCTATCTTCCCTCCATCCAACCCAGCATTCTGTGAGTGAGACTTTTTCAGGGGCAGAAGTTTGTATCTTTGTCCTGAAGCAGCACCCAGGTTATCCAGGCATCAGTTACCATCTCCTAGTGTTTCACATCAAAAGGTCCACTTGCAAAAGTTTATCTGTTTCTCAGCTACAGACAAGAAAGGAATGCCCTCAAAAATCGGATAGAAACTATGGGACTTCGGCATGATAAAAATCACGCACATGCTGTATACATCTTTAACTTTTAATTTCACTGCATGGAGGCTATGGGGTTCTCCAGGGACCACCAGTTAGCAGCCCTGGAACACCTCTTCCTCCCTCTCATCTCCACCTGGGCACAGGATCTTTCTCGGTTTCCCTTAAGTCGGAGCTTCACCCAGGTCAAGCCCCCTCGACTGGAGATAGAGCAGGGAGCTGAGAAGCTTGCTGACATCAGTAAGTAGCACTTGTGATACATATTATGAAGAGATGCTCCCCCACCCCAAGAATCACTAGGTGTGGCTTTTGGACAAATATACACACATGCAGAGGTTTGTTTTGTAGGCGTAAACACACAGTCTCTAAAATAGGCAATGTTGAGTCTCTGGCACAAAATGAGGGTATGAAGCCGACACTGTTTATAATCTGCTGGAACCCTCAAACTTGCAAGCCCTTTTTCCAGAAACATTCATGTGAAAACCTCTTTCTTAGGAGGGGGTACTTGTCCTGCTCCCAGGCAAGCTTGGAGGATGCTACCATAGAAGGGCTTATCCAGGGGCCCAAGGCTGTCCCCACCAGACCAATGGTGGGGGAGAGAAGAGACCAGAGACTGCAGACCCTGGAACACCCTGCAGCAGCCAGACCATCACTTGGCCTTTAGTGGAAGTGGCTAATGACAGCGCTGATGAGACCTAAAGCACTAAGCCAGGCATGATCGTGACAGACACCCAAATTATCTATTCAGGTGTTGACCTCTCTACCGCCTTTATTAGAACCAACCAGTGTAAGAAAACAACTAAAAATGCATTTTTCATACTTCTTTCAATTGCTCTGCTTGGCAACTTTATTGCACATTAGTTCAAAATAAGCTGCCAATAACGTTGGACAAAATTAAACTCATGCTAGAGTTTTTTTCTTCAATAATTTTTGTTGGGTTGTTTTTATTTTCATAAGGATTTGAAATGCAGCATTATCTTAGGTTCAGAATTTCCCAGGCTGGGTAGTTACAACTTAACTTCTACTGAGTTTATGAATTCCAATTTCAGTTCTCTTAAAATGAGTTTGGTTTTTCTGTTAACTTCATACTGAAGAGGTCTTTGTAGCAGTTTGTCTTTTCCTGTACAAAAAGCACAACATAAAACTGGAATCTTCTATACTGTAATTAGACTTAGAAAATTATGTGATTTCTAATTTAGCAGAACCTAAGAACACAGCAGAGTCCACAACCCCAAGTCAACATTTGTTTGATACATGATTTCAAGAAAATATCTTTTCAAAGATAGCAGTTGTGAATAGGCCAGAATGATTCCATTTAAGATAGCAAAAAATAAATAAATAAATAAACGTCTTGGAGTAAAAATAACGCACTATAGCAATTTGAGTACAGCAAAAATCAAACACTGTGTGTCGAAAGCAAACAATGGGAATTTTTATGCAACTAAACATTTTTCTGGCTATCTAACTATGATTTATACATCTAAAATGATAAATTTAATCCCATCACCAGTAGATCAATTGCAGGTATAACAGATGAAACCAGAATAAATCATCATATCACTGTATTGGAAACACAAAAGAAGACAGAAGAGGAGTTCTGACTTTAAACTGAAATCTGTTTCCAGGCTTTTCCAAGGACAATTTGCATGGAGAAGTTCAATGTATACATAAAGTCATCTGATCCAAAAATGCTAATGATTTTTATTGGTCAAATCTTAAAAGTGAGGTTTATTTTTATGAGTATGCATTAATTAACCCAGCATGTACTATCTTTCAGACTATCTTGCCAGGGACTTTCATTTCAACATGTTTATTGTGAAATGTTTGCATTCTCCACATTTGTGGCCCACACACAGATTATTTCATACTTTCCTTTAGAGCACTTAGAAAAGTTAAAAGGAGTTATTGTTTTTGATTAATGCCATTTTGGGGCAGTTAAAAAAAAAAAAAAAAAAAAAAGAGTTCCAAATCCCAGCTCTGCATAAATTCTTCGACATTAAAGAAAAAACAAATCTCTGCAAGTTCTACTGCACAAAGAGATGAGGGGGGCTGCCCTGGGTTTATTTGAAGGTGGTCTCCTAAAACTGAACTTTATTAACTTTGGTGTCTGCATGAACTCATGCAGAATAGCAAGGAACCAATGGGGTGCAGCTATCAATCACGAGAGGAGAAGCAGCAGGCACAGAGTATAGCGTGGTATGGCGCAGATGGAAGTTCTAAGGCCCTGCCTGTCATCTTTTGATTAAGAAAAGGAAATGATTTCACTGAAAAGATATTCCCTCTTGTGTTGTTTTGTTTTAACTGAGTTTGTACTTTCCACCGAACTGGACATATTTATTGAGACTCATAAGTTACTTCACGGTTCCCAACATCACTGCAATCTCAACAAACTATTTTTTTTCCTTGCAAATTATCTAAATATCAAAACTATAAAATATCTTAAAACATTCTCCATACTGTAAACATCTTAGCTACAAAGCTTGGAGTGTAAACAGTATGATGCATCAGAATGGTTTTAAGCGATGTTATAAAAACTGCTCTTAAAAACTAAACAAAAATGTAAAGCTTCCATCTGTTTTATGATTTTTCCACTGCTGAACGGCTGCTGTGTGCCAGTTCACTGAACCATGGCTTGCTAAAGAGATTGCTGGGGTCACACATTGAAAAAACAAAGAGCATGTCTTTAATGGTGGGATTTTTTTTCTCGAGTCTCCCTGACATGGCTGGAACCGAATTAAGTGCACAGCAGCAGAAGAGAAGGGATATAAAACACACACACGATGCCTGTTGCAAGAGGAACCCTCTCTGTCTCTGAGAGGCTCACATTTTTTTTAAAAGGGTATCATTCTGGCAATTATTTCAGGTTCTTTAGTGACTGTATACCTGCAACCTCAATGCACTCTTATGTCCTCATGGAATTTTCTTTTTGGCCCTCTGTGTACAAGTTAAAAATAGACACCAAATTGCATACTAAGAAGAAGCATTCAGGCTTATTTTTGTGTACCTGTGCAGGTAGGAGACGATGATAATTTGGAGACCGCTGACTCTCCTCTGCTGTGAGCCCTGGTCTACGGGGATGTGAAGGTGCCTGAGCCGATGAAAAGACCCCTCCAAGATGAAGAAGAAAACAACCCTTCACTAGGAATGTTTGGCTCTGAGATATATATAAAAAGTCAAGCAAGAAGGGGAGAGACTAAAATGGATCATGCATTGAATCCAAGCCCTGTTCTTAGGGGACACTGATGCCCAAAGCAGGGGACACTGTAGGGGAAGTCCGGGGGCTGGGCTGAGCCCTCCTGACACCCATCATCCTGTCCCCTGAAACCACTTCTGAGGAATGACAGCCAGTGTGACCATTCGATTTGGGCCTCTTGTGCAGGCTACCTGGCCGGTGTTCCCCCAGAGACATGGCCATTGGGGTTATGGCCATCTCTGACACCTCAGAGCTAGGGAGACTCTGTGCGTCAGCCCCACGAGACCAGGTTTGACCTGTTACCCTGTCCCCACCAGTGTCCTTTAGACAGCAGACACTCCTGGAGCTGGGACGGGCGAGAAGGTGGGGTGCAGGGAATGGCGGCCTGACTGGGCCCAGGGCAGGATTCGTGGGGAGTCCACCTGCCTTCCCTAGGATGAAGAGTGTCCACTGGCCCTCTTTGCAGAGGGTCCACCCAGCTCACCCTTGCAGGATACCCCCAGGTCAGAGGCAAACACAGACTGGGGCAGAAGAAGAACATTTAGGGTTGGAGATTCCAGAGGAGCCCACCCTGCTTCCAGAATAAGGCAGCCTCCAAATTGACAGCAACCACCCACCCACAGCATCAGCCTGCTCGGAACATGGCTGCTGGCCTCCCCACTTCCCTCTCCAACCTCTCCTCCACACCCCAGGGCTGTAGCAGCCCCTCTTGTCTCCCTATGGTGCAGAGATTTGGCAATGTCACCAACCTCCAATCCCCAGAGAGCAACCCTCACCCTCGAGGTGGAGGTGTCCAACTGGGAAACCCATCCCAGCCCAGAGGCCATCCTAGATCCCCAGGAGGCTGGCATGACAGTGAGCAGAGCTCTGCCTGAGGGTGGGCAAGGCCCTATGTGTGCCACACCCTGAGACCAAGGGCATCGGTGGTCCCACTCTCGCTCACTTGCTCACTCCTGCTGCCTACACACCCTTCCCAGCAGTATTCCCACCTGTACCTCACCCAGCGGATGAGCGAGAGGCTCCTCAGGTGGGGTCCCAAGGAGTGGCTGCTCCACAGTCCCAGAAGCTGTTCTGGGACTCCCACTGTGCTCAGGGCTTCAAGGACTCAACTTAGACCCGGTCATGTGACCAATATCCCAGTGTCCAGAGAGCAGTCACCCCAAAGAGCACCTAGCCCATGGGCCCTGTGGGCTTTCAGGCAGGCTGGCATAATTCCGTGCGCATTCCAAATTTAAATCTGGGACACTCTCCCCTTTTTTCACTGCTCCAGAACATGGGGGAGGCATCTGCCTAGAAACAGCTGTCACCCAAAGGAGGCGGCAGCACATGCAGCTCTCCCGCGAGCACCACCACCAAAATCCACACATCAGCCAGGGTTACTTAGCTACGGAACTTCACAGCCGGGAGAGGGAAGGAAGAAGAGGGACCAAGCTGACATGGCGGGAAGAGCAGGCAACCTGGGCTGGCAGGTGCTGCGCTCTCACACATGCCACTGGCAGCAGAATGGCCTTCTGCAGCAGGCACTGTGTCCCCACTTCATCCATAGGGAAACTGAGGCTCAAAGAGGTTAACTAGCATGCCCAAGATTGCACAGCTACTAAAATAATAAGAACAATCATATAATAACCAATAAGAACTAATACTCACTAGCTAGCATGTTAATCACGCTTACTAAGTGCCAGCCCCTCCTTGGTGGGGTCCAAGTTCAAATCCTTACAACAACCCTGTGAAATGCTATTAGCATTGCTCCCCTGCAGCCATGAGGGAACTGGGGCAAAGGCAGGTCAAGTAGTTTGTCCCAGGTTATGAAACCAGGAAGTGATAGCACTAGGGTTCAGTCTCAGACTATCTGGCCCCATTCTTTCAGCCACTATACCACAAGGTCTATCACCATGATCATTAGCAGCAGCACCATCATCATCACTATCATCATTGTCATCATCATCGTCACCATATCATCATTGTCATCACCATCATCATCAAATCATCTTCATCATCATCATTGTCATCATCATCACCATCATCATCCTCACCATCATCACCACCATTATCATCACCTCATTGCCATCACCACCATCATTATTATCATCATTGTCATCATCATATTATCATTGTCTTCATGATCATATTATTATTATCATTGTCATCATATCATCATCATTCATCTTTATCTCATCATAATCACCATTAACATTGTTATAATTACCACCACCACCATCATCATCACCATCATCATCACAATCATCACCATCATGATCACCATTATCATCATCGTCGTCATTATCATCACCATCCTCACCACCATCATCACCATTGTCATCATCATCTTCATCATCACCACCATCAGCACTCACTGAGGAGCACAGTTAACACTTACTGAGATCTTGCTGGGAGCCATGTTAAGTTCTTCAACTTCCCTGCATTATTACATTTCATTTCTGCTATTCGCTTTATCCTCACTATACAGACACTAGGAAACTGAGGCTCAGAGAGGTTATGCAATTTACTGAAGGTCAGTTAGTAACAGCAGAGCCAAAAGCAACCCCAAGCAGCCCCATTTAATAGCCATATCTCTGGCCCCTCTGAGGGAGATGAGGAAGGCCTCATCTAGGGACCCACCATGGGCTGTGGGCTGTCTCATCGGCTAGTGTCAGGAGTGGGCTTTCCAAAGAGGAAACGGGACTGGCACTGGTCCGTGGTGCCCAGGAAAGTACAGGGAGGCTACTTGGGCTTTGTCATTGTTGCCAACCCATGTGTTCTTCTCACTAAGGCTAATCTCAATTATAATGCCGGTTTATCCTAAGTTCAGCAAAGGGAGGGTGGCCAGAAAGGCCTGGCTAAAGGGGTGGCCAAGCTAAAATCTACAGTTCATGCGGACACAGACGGTGGTGGGAGCTACTACAAACACTGACCATATTTAGCAGAAGTTGGGAGATTGCGGACGCCAGCCATCGGCTCAGCAACCCCACTCTGTGGGCCAGGCAGCCGGGCTGGGAGTGTCCAGTGCCAACCTTGGCTTTCCTAGCCCTGACAGCCTCGGCAGCGGTTTCCATCAGTCTCCCTTGAGGGTGGTCCAAGTTTGAGTAGTAGGAAAGTGACTAACTCCAGAGTAAAGGAGAATCAGAAAGGAGTAACAATCTGACCACCATCAAGGAAGAACAGGCCTCCAAGAACAAGATCTGCAAGAGAAGGTCCATGTTGCAGAAGACCTGCAAAGCCACCAGCTGCCTTTTCCTGAGTTCTCACGGCTGAGACCCAACCCAGACGATACGAAAATTGCCAGTGGGTCAGGCTGCACTTTCCTCGAACTAATCACTAATGAAGTTTGGGGTGAGCTATTTTGAAAGCAGCCCACACAGCATAACCACACGCCATCATCAGCTGCCATCCTCAAATGCAATTTCATTCATAATTAAATATGAAAAAACCACCACCTTAAAATAACATCAGGGGTCACAGCTGAACTCTGCAGCCTGGGCCTATGCATTCTGGCCTATACTGACCTCTCCAAGATGGTCTCCAATGCTTCCCAGGCACGCACCCTCTCTCCTGCCCCCACACACACTTTCCCTCTCTGGTCCTACCTGCACACCTTGGCCCATCTCACCCTGCCTTCCAGGCATGCTTTTCTCCATCTTCTCTGCCTCCAAGTGCCAGCCAGGATTCAAAGATCAATTTGAGCACACTCTCTCATAATAAGCCTTCAACAGCCCAAGCCTGAAGGGACCTACGCCAGCCTGTAAGGTTCTATAGCAATTGTTTATACAATCCCTCTGGCAAGGCATGGTGTGCTGCCCTGTGCTGTCCTTCCCCTTGTCCTGTCCAACAGCATTTGCATTCCACGTGGAAGTGTCCTGTTCATTCAGCCGCTCATTCAGCACATGTTCACTGAGCACCTACTATGTGCCCGGCACCAGAGAAACAAAAGTGAGCCATCAGACATGGTTTCTGCCTTCCTGGAGGGCAACTTCTAGAAGGAACCAATGACGAAGACACCAGTAAATATGTAATAGATCTTTCCAGCTGGACTGAAGTCCCCCGTGGTCAAGCAGGCTCTGCCTTACTCTCATGCTGGAGCCTAAACCAGCATAGGACATACAGTTTATGCTTGGTAGGCGCTGACCAGCCTGGGCGGGTTCACCTCCTCCCTTGTTCACCTGTAGCTCTCCCTCTAGAACTGAATCAAATTTAACCTGAGGTCCTGATATCACACCCTCACCCCAGTCTTTGCCTCTTTGCCAAGATGCTGCTTCTTGGGGTCTCACATCTGAGGAACAGGAGGTTACTATTCATTTAGTAGGAATCCATTCGGTGGGGACGGCCGTCTGAGCCAGTGCCACTCCTTGACCACCTCCCATCCACCTGCTGGTTCCTGGTGGTTTCTGGACAGCCCAGTGTTGAGCTGTGAGTTGCAGCAGCTGAATGGGACCCAGCCCAGGCGGTTCATGAACAAGTAGAATTAGTTTCAAGGCCAGGATCTGAGGGCAGCCCTGGCAAGGAAGATTCCATCCATGCACAAGGGCAGATCAGGGAGCTATGGAGGAAGTGGCATTCGCAGCTTCTCCAGCCGGGTTGGCTGAGAAGAGAAGGGACAGCCCTAGAGAGCAGGAGCTAAGATGTGCCAGGGAGGAGACGTGCCAGGTGCTGGGAAAGGGGCCAGGGGCTGGGTCAGTTCAGGGGACCAGACACCCACTGCATAGCTCAGCACCTGCTGAACACATGTCTGGTGCAATGCTGGGCTCTGCTGGGAAGAGGGGTGGGCGTGCCAGGCCTCCCAAAACACACAGACCACGTGGGAAAAGGAGATGACATGCTTGTGAGACAGGATGGGATGTGTACCAGGCTGCGGGTGGCTGTGGCAGCAGTGGCAGCAGCTTCCATCATCGAGATTAAAGATGTAATGGAGCCTCTCATATGCGCGGTTATTTTATTTGATGCCCCAACAGCCCTATTACAGAGGTGAGGAAACTAAGGTTCCAAGAAGTTAAATGACTCTCCCAAGGTCACACTGTTCATAGGTGGCAGGGTGGGACTGACACATAGCCAGGCTCTCAGGCTTGTTCCTTCCCGGCTAGTGCCAAATCCTTCATGCTCTGGCCAAGTCTGCCTCCTACGTGACTCCTCTGTGTCCCCATCCCTGTTCCGCCAGCCCCAGGTGCTGTACGGAGATCTTTAAAGCAGGGGTCCCCAACCCCTAGTCCACTACAGTCCGTGTCTTGTTAGGAACTGGGCCGCAGAGCAGGAGGTGAGCAGAGAGTGAGCGAGCATTCCCACCTGAGCCCCATCTCCTGAAAGATCAGCAGGACCATTAGATTCTCACCGGAGCCCAGACCCCCTGTGAACTCCGCATGCGAGGGATCTAGATTGTGTGCTCTTTACGAGAATCTAATGCTTGACAATCTAAGGTGGAACAGTTTCATCCTGAAACCATCCATCCACTCCATCCATGAAAAAATTGTTTTCCACAAAACAGATCCCCGGTACCAAAATGGTTGGAGACCACTGCTCTAAAGGCTGGGCATTGAGCTGAGGCCACAAGAATTTTCGTCATGAATGACAACATCTCCATGATCAACCCACTGTGTCATACTCCTCACAGCATGATCACAGTCCTTACGTATTTAGACATATTCAAGTAAGGGGAACAGGCCAGTATTTGTAGACCCAGACTTCAAATTGCATCACGGAGGGGAAATGTCGGCTCCCAGCAATGGGTGGAGAAACATTTGTCTTAACCAGAGATCCTAATACCACACCCTAGCCCCAGTCTTAGCCAGGATGCTGTTTCTTGGGGTCTTACTCTCCTTGTCTGAGAAGCAGGAGGTTAATACTCACCTGCCACACAGGAATTCGATTAGAATTCCAAAGGAGAAAGATGAGTTTCAGGGGTTGGTAAGTTCATTAATTGACTCTCTGAGTATTCAGCTAATAAGCTTTTACAAACATCTTTCTCCATCCATCCCTAAGAATCGCAGAGCTTTGGGTCCAATTTGGAGGCCATTACCAACATTCAAACTTCCAGAATCATGACTCTTTCTACATGCAGGAGAGAGAATGTTCTAGAACCCCACTCACTTCCCATTGGTGAAACTGCTTCTGTTTCTTTTTGCTACCATGCTCCAGGGATGGGAGCTTTCATTTTATTGAAAGTTGTGGGTCTGTCACCAATCATGTCAATCAATAATCAGCAAATTAGCAGCTTGCTTTTGCAGACACTTCTATTTTCAACCTGAAGGGTGGTTTGGGGGTTTCTTTTAAATTTAACTATCCTCATTAAGGATTCATAGCACACCAAAAGAGTGATTTTTTTTAAAAAATCATCTTTGCAGAAAAGGAATATCAGCAAAAATAATCACTATTCTGGGCTCAACAATGAGCCCCTAATGAGGACAGCAGTCATCAGTTAAATAAACATATCATTAGGGCGAGAATAGATGTGTCAACACAGGCACAGCCCACTAATTTGTGGGGTGGTTTGTCTTTGGTTAATCTCCGTGGGGTCTGGCTGGTGCATAGGTGTTCCTAGGTCACAGTCCAAGGTCACCTTTTGCAGGTAGGGCTCAAGGTGTGAGTGAGGTCAGGCCAGGTGGAAGCTACTGATGGGCAATGGCAGAAGGTAGACACTGGGACGCTGCCCTGGGCATCAGGCAGGCCAGCAGCAGCAAGCAGATTTCTACCAGGAAGGCATGCAGGAAGCCCCACACAGAGACAGCAGCAGGCAAGAAGGTGAAGATGAAGAGGAGGAATCGCTTGACCAGAGTCCTCATGGCCACGTGGCTCTCAGAGGCCACAACCTACCTGAATGTTCAGTGTGAGCATTCATTCTCCACCCAGTTCTCCTCGTGGCAGAACCACGGGCGACACTTCTCAAGAGGGACAGAGAGGACAGAATCAGATGGTGCTCCCTTACAACTCCCGGATGTCTCTATGCCTGGGATCCACAGTCCTTCAGAGATGAAGCTGGGACTGTGGCCAGAGAGGAGGTCCTTCTACCAGGGCCTCATGGTCATGGAACTGTGCTCTCTTTCAGCAAATATTATTTATTTATTTACTTATTAATTTATTTGTTTGGAGACCGGGTCTCACTCTTTCATGCAGGCTGGAGTGCAGTGGCATGATCTGCCATGGGCAGTGGCAGAAGGTCAACAATGGGATTTCTACCAGGAAAGCATGCAGAAAGTTCACTACAGCCTCGCCCCTCTAGGCTCAAGCTATCCTCCCGCCTCAGCCTCCCAAGTAGCTGGGACCACAGGTGCATGCCACCATGCCTGACTAATTTTTGCATTTTTTGTAGAGACAGGGGTTTCACTATATTGCCCAAGCTGGTCTAGAGCTCCTGGGCTCAAGTGATCCTCCTGTCCTGGCCTCCCAAAGTGCTGGGATTACAGGCATGAGGCACCACACCAGGGCAGCAGAAATGTATTAAGTGCTTTTTATGAATCAGGTATCATACTAGGTGCTAGGTCACAGCAAGGAGCAAGGTAGGTTTGGCGCTTTCCCCCACAGGCTTTAAGTTCAAGAGAAGGGAAAGACAAGAAGTAGTTAAATAATTTGGATAATTACAGGTTATGATGAAGTGAATAAGCAGGGTGAGAGCCAGCCAGCAACTGGGGAAGTCTGATTTTATATAGGGAGGTGGAACAAGGGTTTTCTGAGGAGGGGATATTTGAGACAAGGCCTGGCAGAGGAGAACAAGCCAGGCTGCAAAGGATGGAGGGAAGGGCAGTTCTGACGGAGGAGCAGGCGGACACATGTGGGCAGAGAGGATGCCCAGACGCCCACTGAGGGTGCCTAGGTGCATACATAGGGGTGCCAGGTGCATGCTCCCAGGGAACCATGTCTCCAATAAGGAGACAAAGGCTGGGGCCACTGGAGCCCCGGAGGTGAAGATCTCTGGGAAGAGCAGGACAGAGAAGAGAAGACAAGGGCCAGAAAAGTGGCAGATTGGTGGAGGGAGAGTGAGGAAGATCCTACAAGACTTCTGCATTTTAATGGAGATGAGATCAGCAGCTGAGGCGGGGTACAGAGAGGAGAAAAGCCAATGTGGCCAATTTGGAAAGCAAGCCCAGGAGAGATGCAGTGGGCACATGGCATGCTGAGGGCCCATTTGATGCCTGTGGCCATGGATTGTGAGTGACACCTATCAGCTCAGCTGTGTGGTTTTTTCCTGGAGAGCTGAGGTGCAAGGAACTGGCATGAAAAATGGAATCTGAGTTCACCTGGGGCTGGAGATTCATCAGGTGCACAGGACAAAGAGAAAACATGCCACAGAGCTGAGAGCTGATAATTGGTACAAGGAAGTGATGAAAATGATGGACCATGATCTCCCCACCAGGTGAAGGGCAGTAGGAAGACCAAGCCCCCTGTAAGGGACACGGAGGAAGCTGAAGTGTCCCTGGGTGAGGACACCGATGATTGACAGTGGAGGCATCACAAACAGTGATTTGGAGGGAAAGGTGGTAATGGACTGATCATAGGATGGGTGAAGAGCAGATTTCAGAGGAGCTCAGGTGTTGGTCACTGTCAAGCCTGGGTGTGGCTCTGAAATGGATGGCTAAGGTCAAGTGGAAGAAAAATTACTGAGCTGAGAAGGTCAAGGAAGCAAAGTCCAGCCTGTTGGATGCATGACCTTGACATTCTTGGTCAACGTCACTGGCCAACAGACCTGCAGAAACTCAGAGTGAACACACACCTCAGGAGACGGTGACACCAGAAATCAAGGACATTGGTGACCTCCTTACAAGAGATCTCCTCAAGTCACTTGGCAAACAAATCTGTTGGGAAATCAGCATGACCATTGCAGAGACAGAAGAGATCTGAGATTTACAGAATTCAGTAATTATCTAGTAAGAAATAGGATCCTCCTGCCTTGACCTCCCAAATTGCTGGAACTTGAGTGATTAGTTAGGGCTACGTGGACAGTCAGAATAATGTATCACTATTTATTGAATATGCTATTATTAAGAGCCAAGTCCTCCCCTCTGGCCATGATGGAGAACTCCCAGAGTTCTGAGTGAAGATCAAGGGTAGCAGAGAGCCCCAAGAGCCCCAAGAGCCCCAAAGTCATCTGTCATAAAGACAAATAATATATATATATACACACACACACACACACACACACACACACATACATATTTTAAGATACAGGGTGTCACTCTGTTCCCCAGGCTGGAGTGTGGAGTGCAGTGGTGTGATCATAGCTCACTGTAGTCTCAAACTCCTGGGCTCAAGCAATCCTTCTGCCTCAGCCTCCCAAGCAGCTGAGACCCCAGGTGTATGCCACTATGCCTAGGTAAATTTTTTTAATTTTTTGTAGAGATGAGGTCTTGCTGTGTTGCCCAGGCTGATCTTGAACTCCTGGCCTCAAGCAATCCTCCTGCCTTGACCTCCCAAATTGCTGGGATTACAGGTGAAATAAGGCTCTTTTATTTACTAGTATCAATGACTTGAGCCTGATTTTCCCAGTTCATTGCTGGAAGTGCAGTAGGGACTGAAACCTCTAGTCCTCAATTCCTTAACTGCAATTGCATGAGCGGAGCAGTGCAGTTATGTTTTGAGAATCAGAGGTCTTAACTCTCCGCTGGCTCGAGCAAGGGCTTCACTGACCCGCAGGTCAAGCTTTCTCAGGCCAGGAGCCCTCAGGAAAGAGAAATGGACTCCACTCTGATGCCTGGAAGTTCCCTGGCCACCCTCTTCTATTCCTTTCTGATTCCGAATGAGTACATGTCTACAATGGCCATGTCTTAAGAGCAGGAGAGTCAGGGAAGCCAGCCCACCAGTTGTTGCTTTGCAGATGTGGCCTGGGAGAGCCCAAACGTGAGAGTGAGAAAGCCATAGACTACTTTACCTCCTAGAAATGGGAGCCTGAGGCCCAGAGTGGCAATGTAACCTTTTCTAAATCCTCTGGTAGCAAAGCAAGGCTTCGAACGAGGCCTCCCCATCCCCAGCTCCAAAGTCGAGGGTCCTCTCAGTCCCTCCAATTCCCCCTGCAGCCCAGAAAACTGCAAAGTTTCTCACTGAACAAAGGCAGGTGCAAGGTGACAATGCCCTAAAATGCCGGTGCCACACAACCCAGTGTACAAGAAACTGACCACTCAAGAGTGAGTTTCTGCCTCGGTTTCACAACTTTTGTCCAAGTTGCTTACAGCATCAAATTTATTTTAATATAATACTATTGGCCACAAACTTCTACATGATCGGAATTAGCACAATTAATATTTAACATGTGGGCACCTGGCGCCTCCCAGCATTCTGATGAACAAAGTATGTGATCTATGACTCCATATTTACCCAACTCAAAAAAATTAGTAGTGGTGATGGTGGTGGTGATGGGAGTAATCGTAATAACAGGACCAAAGTAGAATTATTGAATGCCTACTGTATACCAGTCATGAAAGTAAGTACTTTCAAATATAGCATCTCATTTAAATCATAAGATTATAAATTATCACCTAAACCACATTATTTTGCAATATTTTAGTCCATTCTGCTCAATTGATATTTTCTGAAAATCAAGTAGCACAGTTCAATAATTCCCAAGTCAAGTCTGATTTTTCTTCAGAAAGTTGGTAAAAAAAAGTATCCCCCCACCAAGTGTAGACCCAGTAAGTTAACTTATGCCCCAGAGCAAACTATCCTGTCAGAGTAATAAATAGCCATTTTAAAAATGTGCGTTTTAATGGAAATATTGACATGACCTTAAGAACGCATAGCACCACCAAATAGAACAGCCGGGTGCAGACAGGGAGAGGGGCCTGATCAAATTTTGTCTGTATCATGCCTGGGCTTTCCAAGGTCTGGAACTATCTTTGTGAAAAATAGTTCCAACTAGAACTTTAAACATAATTTAGATGCTCTCTTAAATATAATTTCATCATCACTTTCATGAGTGTTGCATTGCATTGGTTGATCCCGTACCCTTTATAGAACAGAACTCCAAAAACTTGACTCCTTTGAAGGCTCTATCTATAAGCAGACATTCTGTAGAACAGGCTTAAAATAGATTGCTCCCCACCTCCCATTCCCCAGCCCCCCACCTCCAAAATTCCAACTAAGCATATTTTTCTTCAAAGGGCAAAGTTGACCTAGGATTATGTGTGTTCTCTGTACAAAGGATATGTTTTCAGCAAGCAGGACCACATTCCTACGAAGCAAAAATGTTCCCTGTAAGCTGATTGTTCCAGTCCTTTCGGACCTGTCTCAATAAAGGCTCTGTTCTGTTCACTTGCTGCTGTGTGGCCCATATTCTCAGAGGTGGCTTAGGACAGGTGTTTGTCTACTGAGAGCCTGAGAGGGACCCTGAGCCAGCCCTCTTGAGGGTTAAGGGGCCTCTGTCAGATAGCTGCTGGCCTTCTTGACACACCCACCTTTGCAGGGCAACCCCTCAAAGAAGATTCATTTTAATAAAACCCAACAGAGCTCCCTTGCATGAGGGTATCCCTCTCTACAGTGCTAATTCCCATCTCTCACTCTGATGATGCCGCAAAATTCTATTATTGCAGGGGGAAAGGGAGGAGTAGAGAAGTAAGAGAGAGAAATCGAGAACAAAATGAAAGCAGCCAATATTTCTAAGTACCTCTTGATGGTCTCTAATGTCTAAAAGCCACCAAACTATGTCCAAGTACACCAAGTCTCTGGCAATGCCAGCTTCAAGAGCAGCAGGAAAATCCAAAAGGAGCCCCATTCACATCTGTGAACATGCCTCTATCTTTCCAGAGAGAGCCGTGTGGATATTGGGTCCAGCAAATCTCTCCCTCCTACAGGAGACCTTTATTTCTGAAACACACATGTGGTACAAATAACTATTTGCATTACAAAACGATTCCAACGGAACTTGAGTGATTAGTTAGGGCTACGTGGACAGCCAGAATAATGCATCACCATTTATTGAATACACGATTATTAAGAGCCAAGTCCTCCCCTCCGGCCATGATGGAGAACTCCCATGGAGTTCTGAGTGAAGATCAAGGGCAGCAGAGAGCCCCAAGAGCAGGTTACACAGAGGCCCATGAGTTCCTCTGCTGCCTTGTCAGGGGCTGCAGAGGCTTTGCTGGGATAGGGACATGAGCCCGAATGAGAGTCAAAGTTGCCCTTGGGTAAGCTGTGGCCAAGTGTGGCCTCCACCGAAGTCTCAGTTTATTTCTCAAGGAGGGGAGGAGGCTCAAGTCTTTCTCCCCTCACTTCTTCAGCCATCGTGGTCACTGGAGCCGGGCAATGCCTCCCCACGTCCCTGGGGAGTTGTGCAGAACTGAACACACACAAGGCACCTTCATGTTCATTGGTAAACTAATATTTGAGTCATGATCATCATCATCGCTGTGAATCGAGGGTTTCTTCCCTCTGCCAAGCACTTCATCTGAATTATTTCATTTCATCCACACCCACCTCACGAAGCAGGTTCCACCCCATCTAAGAGAAGAGGAAACAGGCACAGGGTCTGACCTGTCCCCACTAGTAATGGTGGCTCCAGCATCCCAGGCTAATCCCACCTGCTCATTCTACTGACTGGGTAATATAACCCCATTCTCCAGCCTTAAAAGTCATTATGGTCCCTAACTCCACTCATCAGAGGGCAAAGACATTGCCCAAAGGATAAAAATTCCACAGCTCAGGCCGCAGAAGTGAGAGGGATGAACACCAGGGTCTTGGGAGATGCAATAGTGTGATCCAAAATGAACTGAAAAAGAACTTCCTTCACTTGAAGGACTTAGACATGAACACAGAAACCCAAACCCAAGCTAAATGCATGAAAGACACCCCCCAAACGAAGGGTGCACGGCTGTTTCATGCAGGTTTCCAGAACTTCCAAACAAAGCCTGCTGACGGGTTTGCAGGAACAATTACAGCATGCAAATGTCATGTGACTTTTGTCACTGATCTTTCAACATGCAAAGCTGGGTTCATGTGTCTCCAATTCAAAATCCAAAATTGAAGTCTTATGTGGAGATAATTATAAGTGAAAATCAAACGCAGGCCTGAAAAACACCCCACTTTCCTCATAGAATAATTCTTCACAGAGAAGAGCCTGGATTATCAGAGGAAGTCCAGGATGGGACAGACCTCTCAGGCCTCAGTCATTCGAAGCTGGTGTAAACGCTGGGGCCCTGAGCCCGAGGTCTGAACCTCAAGCCCTAGGAAATGCGCACTCCTCTTGGATTAATTTCAACAATGCTGTGTCCTTTAACAAAAGGCTGTAAGCGAACAGGAGATTAAATTGCATAAGGGGGAAAAGTCTTTTTATTTTTATTAATTAATTAACTTATTTATTTTTAGAGGCAGGGATTTTCTCTGCCGCCCAGACTGGAGTGCAGTGGGGCAATCATGGCTCACTGCAGCCTTCAGTTATTGCTGGGCTGAAGCAATAACACCAGAATCAGTAAGACCATGCCTGAGTAGCTGGGACTACAGATGCGTGCCATTATACCTGGTTACTTTTCAATTTTGTGTGGAGATGGGATCTCCCGATGTTGCCCAGACTGGTCTCAAATGCCTGGGCCCAAGTGATCCTCTTGCCTCAGCCTCCCAAAACACTGGGATTACAGGCATGGGCTACTGCACCCAACAACAACAACAACAACAAAAAAAAAAAAAAAAAAAAAAAAAGCTCCCAGTTAAAAAAAACATCGCGTGTCTTTCGAGGGCCATTTGTACAGCAGAATCCTTCTCTTCTTTGTGCCAAAGATGTAGACGCACATTTGTGTCTCCCGTATTGAAAGCCGTCTCACGCACTGAAAGCTTCGCACTGTGCTGGGCGCTTCACATACGCTTTCATTTCTTCCACACCCACCTACGCGTTCATGGCAGTCACCATCCCCTGGCCCTCTCCTCAAAAAGTTGTCAGTGACCAACTTTAAGAGGATTCTCTAGAAAAAGCCAGAGTGATGTGTCTGGCTGCCTGGAGGACACTTGTTCCCTACCACAAACCAAAAGAGGACAGTACTGTTTAAAGAGCTCTGGCTTCAACACTCGGCCCCAAATTAGCACCCTCTCTCCCGCACCCTTTTCTCCCTGCACTGCTCTGGCTGCCAGACTTTCTGAGCCCACTGTTCCCCTCTTAGCCCTGTGGGGCAGACTCCCAAGGATCCCAGGCCTCCCCCAAATAGCATTGGCAGAGTGATGCCAAGCCCGGGCTGACCAGTGGGACATGGGCCTGGCAATGGGGCCGGCCCTCCTCGCCAAGTCTCTTCAAAGTGGTTGCTATTTCTGAGTTCTGCTTGCTTGCCTGGAGCACAGCAAGGGTTACCATCTGACCCCAGCACTATTAAATCTTTTTAAAGTTTAATCTTCAGGGGATTTTGACTGTAAATAAAGAACACTCCACATGTAAAAAATAAACTTACACTCATGACTTCATGCATGACCCCAAGTTCAATTTCTGTTTGTGATTTAGCAGAGAGGAGACAAGGTATGTGATGCGCATCTGTGGGTGTGGGAGGGGCTTCACAGGAGAAAGGCAGCCCCTCACATCACAGTTAGAGGAGAGGTGGCATCCCACAGCCACATGGCAGATAGGTGGCACAGCCGGGCAGCCCAGTGCCCGTGACCAAGACGCAGCTTGCTCCAACAGTGGGCACATCTGGAGGTGCTCAGCAGTGACATGTGGGTTGATTTTCTGCCAGGATTTGGTGTCAGGGTCACACTTTCACTGTGGTCATGGTCCACAGATTGGATACCATGCACAATGCCAGACTTGACGTATCTAAGGTTCGGTGCTCCCCTCAGCCACCCCTAAGTGCTCTGTGGCAAAAGGACAGACGCAAGAAGCTTCAGAGTCTGAAGGACCGGACTTGAGCCTCAGGGAAGGGCCCTCTCCGCTGCCCTCAGCCTTTCACAGCTCTCCATGCCCAGGCTGTCACTGGTGCCCCAAAACAGCCCCCAGACACTGACGAAACACATGTGAGCACCCCATTTTCCATTTACATGTGAAGAAACTGGGCTCAGAGAAGCCCACCGCCAGAAGGCAGCAGCTCGGTGATGGCCTGCTGACTTGCAGCTCTGCGTTGCAGCCACCACACCGGCTGCCTTGCCTCCCAGATCCAACATGCAGCTGAGGCTTCCTGGCTGAGGGAAGCCCAAGGGTCGGAATGAGAGTCACACCCAAATCGCCTCTAACTAGAGCCATCTTCTGTCCCTCAGTTGCAGACTGGTGCTGGAGCCCCCGGATGGCAAAGTGCAGAGGACCTAGAGGAGCGTCTGTGCACTTCACACCAGTCCGTCCACAAAGACCTTTCCAGCCTGGCTATCATTCCTCCCTGGGCATGAGGAAGACAAGAACCTGACTCCAGAACAGGTGCCTCTGCAAGGCTCCCCAGGCCGAGGAGCGAACGTGGATGGTTCTAGAACAAGAGCACTCATACCAGGGTCACCCACTGTATGACTTTGGGTGAGGATGCTTTCTTCCCTGGGCCTCCTTACCCTAGCTACAACAAAAGGTTTAGAAGGTGTCACACAAGACTGTTATTCACCACTAGTGCCCTAGGAAGAGCCAGCTCAGCAGTCTTCAGGAAGGACTGGAAGAAGAGAGGGGCTTTTAAGGAGATATGATGTATATAAATATCAGGAGAGAGAGACTCTGACTTCATGGCGAGGGGATGAGGGCACAGTGAAGTAAATTTAAAATGGCCACCTTGTATCATTGTTGGTGATCTCCTTGTCTGAATCTCTCATTAGAACACAAGGAAAGGTCAGATGGAGTGGCTCATGCCTGTAATCCCAACACTTTGGAGACCAAGGTAAGAGGATTGCTTGAGCCCAGGAGTTCAAGATCAGCCTGAGTAATGTAGTAAGACCCTGTCTCTACAAAAAATTTTAAAAAATTAAAACTAACCAGGCATGATGGCATGTGCCTGTGGTCTCAGCTACTTGGGAGGCTGAAGTGGGAGGACTGTCTGAGCCTGGGAGGTCAAGACTGCAGTGAGCCATGATAGTGCCAGTGCACTCCAGCCTGGGCAACACAGCAAGACCCTGTATGAAAAAAAAAAAAGAATACAAGGGAAGACACTCTGGAGTTTGTAAATTTGCACTATGCAGATTCCCAAAACACAATGGATGGATAGATGGATGGATGTGTGGATGGATAAAAAAAAAAACTGATGATGGATGATTGATGGATGATGGATGGGATGGATGGATGGGTGGATGGATGGATAGACAGGTGATGATGGATAGATGATAGATTGGATGAATAGATAATGGATGATGATGAATGGAGATGGGTGGATGGGTGGACGGATGATGGATGGGTAGATGGATGGATAGATGGATGATGATGGATGATAGATGGATGAATAGATGATGGATGATGATGAATAGGTAGATGGATGGATGGATGATAGATGGGTGGATGGACGGATGGGATGATGGGTGAGTGCAGGTGAATAAAGGGATAGTTGATTGAGTGGATGGGTAAATCATGGTGAAAAGGGATGGACAGATGGATGGAAGGAGAGACAATGGGAAAGAGGGATGGTCAGGTTAACTGAGGGGAAGACAGGAGTGGATGAGCAGAGGGACAGGACAGGTGGAGAGAGAAGTGAGTAGAATAATGGTGGGATGGATGGATTGCAAAACTGAGCACCAGCAGAGGGAGAGAAACTGTCAAAGGGAAGGTGAAATCCCTAAGAACCAGCAATGCCACCACTAATCATGGCCCAGACCACCTGGACATCCCAACCATGAGAAGGAGGATGGCTTCCTCTAGACAGCACCTGCCTTCTTTCCCATGCTGCCCAACCCAAGAACCCTGCAGCCCTGGATCTGATTCATCATGAAGCACCCCCAGTCAAGTTCTGATAGAGATAGTATGTTTATTTTTTAAACAGGAATGAATTATTCAGCACTTCTAAATCCAGAATACATCAAGTCTAAAATGACACACACTGTGCTTTTCCCCTCTCCCTGCATACACTTAGAAATATTCTGTAATTTCTTTAAAAGAATAAACTTATTGATTGTGGGTGAATTAAAAATTCAAGAAAGACCCAGGAGCAAACGGGACATGGGAGATGTCGCGGGACAGGTGTTAAGTGCCTGAGGAGAAGGGGTAGTCAATGTGGGGGACAGAGGAAAGTAAGAAAGGAAGGGATAAAGGGCTAGGGGAAGAGGAGGCATTTCATTTCTGCCACGTTTAGCTGAGTGGAGCCAAGAGTCTGTCTTCATGCTTAGCAGGCATTGGAAGTCTGGACTCTACCAGCAAAGCCCAGCCCAGGTGGGAAGGCCAGAAGTCCCCGTTAGAAGCTCCCTGGCCCCAGGGAGTGGTCTGGTTTATCAGGAAAATCATGGAGTCTTGGTCCTGGGCTCAGGAAGGTGTGCGAGCCTCTAGGGCCCCAGGGTCCTGGCTTTGCTTCCCAGGACTGGGTCTTCTAGTCAATGGGATGGGAAGACATCTGACCCGGAACTTCAGCCAACATGGTGTGCTTCCCCTAAGGAACCATCATGCTTTGAGCCTCAGCAAATCTCTCCCATTAGGTGTCCAGCTTTTCCAAGAGGAATCCAGGAAGTCATGTGAGGTGGGAAGCGCCAGGCCAGAGTGGTCTCCATGAGGCAGGACCACAGGCCATCCAAGGCCCCCACTGGGAGCGAGAGGAAGGGGCTCAGTGGGCAGGAGGGCTGTAAATGGAGGGCTCATGAAGAGTTCATGGCCCTCCCAGGTGACGGGCAATGGGAAGTTCTAGAAACTTACTGTGAGCTCCAAAACATGCATTGTTTCACCTACAAAGCATTGATGAGATGGAATAGGAAGGGAAAAGGATGATTCCTTAGGAAGACTGAGCTGGCTTCCTGTGGGCCTGGCCAGGGGGCAGGATTTAAAGGGACCCCAAAAGCAAGTATGTAACACATGCAGCCCTGCCAAGAAGGCGCCTGCAGAGTCCTTAGGGCGACAGGACCAAGTCCCGCAGAAACAGAGATGGGTTTTTGAGGCAGGACAGACAAGCACAGCGGAGTCCTCTGGGCCAGGAATTTCCACTGTGGGCATCTAGCTTAAGGAAATCACCCGAAATGAGGGGAAAAAAAGGTCTTCTTCACACAGAGATGATCATCATAGTATTTTTTTATAATGAAAAACTATTGGAAATAACTTGAAGCCAATAATAAAATAATTATGATATAAATTATGGCACATCTATTCAATGAAAAACGGCAGCTATTACAAACGATGGTCCCAAACTCAACAGGAATTTAGCAAAATACAAATCACGTGATGCTTGAGAAAAAGACTGAAAGCTAGAGGTACAATTTTTCCAATTATATATATGAAAAAATATGGATGAACAAGGGAAGATGAGGCCAGACATGGTGGCTCAAGCCTGGAATCTCAGCACTTTGGGAGGCCAAGGCGGGTGGATCACGAGGTCAGGAGTTCCAGACCTGCCTGGCCAACTGGTGAAACCTTGTCTCTAATGAAAATACAAAAATTAGCCAGGCGTGGTGGTACACGCCTGTAATCCCAGTTACTCGAGAAACTGAGGCAGGAGAATTTATTGAACCCGAGAGGTAGAGGTTGCTATGAGCTGAGATTGCACCACTGCAATCTGGTGTGGGCAGCAGAATGAGACTCTGTCTCAGAAAAAAGAAAAGAAAAGAAAAGAATAAAGAAAACAAAAATTAAATTAGCCAGGTAGACTAATTTAAAAAAAAAAAAAAAAAAGAGGAAGATGAAAAGAAAGTTTACCTACAGGTTAGCAACTGGTTTGTGTTGGACCAGGGGTAATTAAGGGGACTTTGATTCCTATGCGTCTGTTTTCTAAATTTGTGGTACCGAATGAAGATTTCTTTTATCATTTTATTTATTTATTTATTATTTATTTATTTATTTATTTATTTATTTATTTTAAGACAGAGTCTCGCTCTGTCATCCAAGCTGGAGTGCAGTGGCGTGGTCTCAGCTCACTGCAACCTCCACCTCCTGGGCTCAAGTGACTCTCCTGCCTCAGCTCCCTGCATAGCTGGGACTATAGGCACACGTCACCATGCCTGGCTAATTTTTCATATTTTTAGTAGAGATGGGGTTTCACCATGATGGCCAGGCTGGTCTCAAACTCTTGACCTCAAGTGATCCACCCACCTCGGCCTCCTAAAGTGCTGGGATTACAGGCGTGAGCCATCACACCGGCCTCTTTCTACCATTTTAAACTATAAGCATGGTGAGAGCAGTTGTAGGGCCAGACCCAAGTTTTCTCAGAGTTCAGAGAAGAGGTTGCTGAGAAAAGGAGATGAGCCTGGGGCAGGTGGACTTCCAGCAGAGAGGGCTGGGAGGGTCGGGGTTGCAGGGTCACACAGGTGGAGATGATTTCCTGAAACCACACCTGACCCTGGAGCCAGAGCCTGCCAGGGTGCCCCACGCCCAAGGGGCGGAGACAGTGAGATGCATTTTTCTGTGTCACTGGAATAGAGGAGCAGGAGGACAAGGTTATTTCTGTGTGTTTGTCGCTGCACTCCCACAGCGTGACATACACTAACCATTCTGTACATATTCTGAGGGTTCACGGATTGAAATGTTCCTCTGTGGAACATGCCTCTGTCTTCGTGATACGTCCGGCGCACAGTGGGCCTTCTCCTGCTTACACACTGAATTTAAGGCCCTGCTTCTGCTGAGAGCCAAGAAGAGGAGAGCTCCAAATGGCGTTTCACAGAGAAAATTAATCTGGAAATCATTTGGATAATCCAGGTCGGGGAGGGGAGCGTTCTACTCTTCCCTGGGCCCAAATTTCCCAAATACCGCGTAGGCTCCACACCGTTCCATCTGTGAGGCCTCCCAGGGGGCTCTCTGAGGGGGCTCCACAGGCTGCATGGACATCCAGCCCAGAAGAACCCCTTGCCCCTCTGCTCCACCCCAGTTCCTCATTCTGGCAGGTCCTGACCCCCAAGATGCTGTGTGATTTTCCCTGAAAACCGGGAGATAAGGAACACGAAGAATTGAGGAAGTCTAATTTGCTCAAAGAAAGTGCGTTACATGGTTTCTCTGAGAAAGACTGAAAACATTGCTAATGAATCGTAGCCCAAAGACCCTGATTAAAATGGACTAGAATGAATCCACTATGCTTCTATTTAAAAATGACATGCCACTAATTCAGTTTAATTCAAATACTAAACATGATTAACATTTCTATATGATTTATTAGGATTTAAGAAAAAAATAAATGGCAGTGACCATCAAAATATTGACAGTTATTGGGAAGTGACTTCTGGTGTTTAATCAATGTTATTTTTTTTATCATGTGATTTTTTTCTTCAAGTCAGCTTCTGACACCAAACTACATTTCATCAAGGTTGGTAAAATGTTTAGAGAGGAACAGATGTCAGAATATGGGGATTGCCAGTAACACTGATGGGAGCCAGTAATTTCCTTCCTGTCCAATGGCAAAAGGATGAAAAATAATCTAAATTGCATACAGTCATGCAAGGTTTACTGAAACATTAATGGCTATAAAAAGTAAGAGCACACAAAGCTATCTCCATTTTTTCTCCCAAAACATCACTAAGGGTAAGGACTTTTATATTTTAATTGTTTTAATTTATGAGAAATTCAACGAAAACCTTTACTTTTAAACCCTGAAGTAGCTACACAAATACAGCTGATGATATTGATTAATGTTTATTAGCTCGTTCCAAATATACTTGCATCTTAGTCAATTCTGCCATTTAATAATTTTGCTAAATCTCAAAAATGGAGATGCAATCTTGCCTTTAAGAAGGCAGCCCGGCTAGTTATTTACAGATTGTAACATTTACATAAGAGTTTGGTTTAACAAGAGATATAAATATAGATAAAACCCTTAGGACTTCATTCTTTAAACTGCCCTCTAAAAATCTGCCCTGCAATTTGCAAACTGAATTTTGTGCAGACTATTCTTGGAAGCCTTTGTGAATTAGGGAGAACTAACTCAAAGCAAGGGCTGGCTAATCACAATTTTGCAAATTGTACGTAGCAATCATCCTCACATTGTGAAATTCAGATCTATAAAATGCTGATGTTTTAAAGTTGAAAAATAAATTAGCTCACTAGAACTATTTTGCAAAAAAAAAAAAATCAGTCTGAGCCTTTACGACTAAATTATTTGTTTTAAAAAAATTAAAAGATAGTCACATTGGTAGCAAATAATAAATAAAGGCAGAATATCATTTTAGCATGTTCCTGCCACGATCATCCGAACGTCGGAGGGTGCCTCCGGGTGTCCCCAACTTCCCGGCATCTCCTAGAAATACTCACCTGCGTAGAGCATGCGGACCCTGTAACTCCCAGAATACACTTGTGGCCATGCCGGGACTTCTATTTTAAATGCCTGCAGTGTATTTGTCTACAATCTGGAAAACGCTCTCAGACAGGGAAGGGATTAGTCAACATATTCTTTGATATGTCATCTATTCACTTGCTAAAGCCGATTCATGTCCGTCCAGCCAAAGAAGTTGGCAGTTAGCATTTGTTTATTTGTTAAAACCAATGCCATTTGGGTTACAAAAACTGTAATAATATCAAATATAAAAGAAGAGAGCAAACTGCCCCAAAGGCACTCTCCAAATCCAGTCTATCTGAAAATGGAGTGGCCCTGGGTGAAGAAAGCTGACCTCAAAAGAGAAGCTTACCGGCCCACAGAGAACAGGATGCAACGACCCAGGGCTGCGGGTACATTGCAGTGAATTTTCTACAGATCCTCACCCTAAGAGAAGAGAGATGTATACATGCAAGTGCACACATGTGAACCATGCACACGCATGCAAACACACGTGTATGCACAGACTCATGCACACACACACACACACACACACAGTGTGCCTCTTCTCAGCCCAATGCCCCATGCCGTAGCCTGCACACAGAGTCAGAGGTGGATACAAAGACTAAAGCTCTGCAAACCCTGTTTTCTCGAACTTCAAGGCCTCTGTGCAGTCTTTGGCTAATGGAATCTTGTGATATTTTAAATTGCTTGAAATTAGCCCATATTTAAAAATACTCTAATTCCATTGCAAAGGCATCTGCCCGCCCTAGCCTTGGTCTGCATCATTTCATTGGCTCTTTCCAGACCTACGTCTGGTTTGCCCGGTTCCTTCCTTGTTCTTGGATATTACACCAGTCAAATATAAATGCAACTGATATGAGGTTTGATATCACCCCATCTTCATGCATCGTAAGCTCCTTGAAGGCTGTCACAGCAGTTCTGGGCACAGCACAGTTCTGGGCAAACATTCTGTTGAACCTCATGCAGTATTGCGAGAGGGCTCCATTAGCTCAAGGGGTCCTGAGGGAAACTGGCCAAGATGGTTTTATCATTTAAAAAAATGTGATCACAATGGCATTGGAAAGAGCAGGCCAGAAGTGCCGACACTTGGCCGTTCTGCCAGTATCCTGCATGTCACTGTGGAGACAGCTAGACACCAGCTCCAGTCCACAGAGGTGGCATTTCTTACCTCAAGCACTCGGTCGCTTAGCCTGCAGTGTAAGCATTTTGTGTAACATTCCTTCTAGAAAGCAAATATTTATATTAGTAAATACCATCAAGATATGATCTGCATTCAAGTGTTTTCTATAGGTAGCTGCTAGAAACAAGAAGAGAAATTGCTGCCTAAGTGGTGAAGAGGGAAAACAAGATGTGTGGGCGTCTCAGAAGAATTGATGAAATGCCTTAAAATGTTACCTTTCTGCTCTTAATTCTGAATGTTGACTCAACACTCCATTACAAGGTAAACCCTCCAAAGACAATGGTCAGAGGTCATTGAAACTCATCTCCCCCTCCAGAAGGAAAGCCCAGCCCCACTCCAGCAGGCAGGCGCAAATGATCTGCCCGAGACACATTACCAGCAGCCTCCAAGAGGGCTGGGTTCAAACGCACATGTCCTACGCCCTCCGGAGCACAGACGCCTGGAAGGATGGGGCGAGAAGACAGAAGCACCCACTCCTCGGGCCGCTGGACTTCCAGCCAGGCCATCACCACATCTGGGCAAAGGGGTAAACCCAGGTGTAGGTGTAAGACCTAAAGAGACATGTCACCTGCCATGTGTCTGCCCTGAACTCAGAGGCACCTGCAAGGGGCTCTCCTGACTCCTGGGCGGCGGCTTGAGATCATGGGTGGCTAAGACCAAGTCCCTGCTCTGACAGGACCCAGCTGGGTAACCCCAGACAAGACAGTAAGCCCCCTGCCCCTCAGTTTCCTGTGAGAAAATAGCATAATGACACCTGTCTTCTCGGAGAGGGGAGCTAGGAACTCAGACAGGGCCGGGCTCAAGGTGTGGTGGCTGTCTTCACTGTGGGGTGGCTGTAGGTGTTTATAACAGTGTTTTAATCTACATTTTCAATTTTAAATTATTGAACTACAGGCTCTCAGAGCTTTGGGCACCTTAAGAACAGTGAGGGCTAACCCCCTCTCTATCAGGAGCAAAGGGAGGCCTTGCTCAGAACCCACCTCCTGCCCAGCCCATGCTTTGCCCTGAGTGCCCATACTCTGCTGTCCTGCAAGCTGTGTCCCCCTCCCCATGTCCCTAGGCTCCCCAGGGTCCACAGCCAGGCTCCGCAGGGCTGTACCCACATGCCATGGTGGGGCAGGTTTCTTAGCATCCCACCTGGACCAGGCTCAGCACAGGATTCCACGGCCGGCACAGGCCAGGAAAGGCAAATCATGTATGCTTTATGTACCAGCACTCACACAGGCCCCAGCAACCACCTGTTGAAGACCTTCCCAAAAGTCTTCAGCACACACCTGGAATGGCACCCATGGAATGAGGAGCAAAGCAAATGCTCTGTAATGTAAGAGGATCAGGCCTAACCCTCTCATGCCCAGACTACTGCCTGGTACCTCGTCTTTGTAGCCAACTCTCCCCTACCCTATCCACCCTGAGCAGTCTTTCTAAGCCTTCCCTGATTACGTCCCTCCCTTGCTCTATAGCAGCCCCCCAAAAATGTTTAAAATATGTACAACAAAGGCGTAATGTCCAACATATGTAAAGCGCTCTTAAAAATCAATTAAAAAATAGAAAAATAGGAAAACATACTAACAAGCAATTTATAGAAGTCATTGGAGTGGGCAATACAGATATGAAAAGACAGCTAGTTATACTCTGAATGAGATACAAGTAGATGATACCAACCTTCCTCCTTCATACTGGCAAACATTTAAAGGAGCAATAACATTGAGTATTGGTGAGGTTTTGGCAAGTAAGTACTATGCATACAATATTGGTAGACATGTATACAATGTACACAAACAACATTACTTGGAAGGGCAATTTGGTGGTGTCCATCAAATAATTAAATATATATACCTAATGACTCTACAATGCTACTTCTAGGAATCTATCTTACAGAAATACTCAAACTTGTTTACCATGGTACAGTGTTTACTGCAGCATTGTAAGTGTAATGTTGAAAAGAAAATGGAAATCTCCCTCATATCCAACATATGGTTACATAAATATGAGCAGGCCCTACCGCACAGAATTACACAGAAGTTAAAAAATGTGTGCACCTCCTAAGTATCTGATGTTTTGATCTAAAAACAATACTGGTTTGTTTTTTTTAAATAAGTCTCAGGACAATATGTGTAGTATGATCTCATTATGTAGGCTTCAATGTCAATTTTATGTGAAATACATATGCATGACTTTCTTTTTGTGAGTATTCGTCCTGCACATGATGTATATATATACCAGTCCAGCAGGTGCTGCTTACCAAACCAAAATGCATTATAGGAGTTTTCTCCATTGATAGGAGAAGGATTTGGAAGTCGAGCTGAAAAGTGTCTTTTGGATTTCACTATTACAGACATCTGTGCTGTTTGAATCTTAATAGTGAACCCATAGAACTTTTGTAATTCAGTGAAACCAACTACACTGAAACACCAAACCCTTCAGGCTGCCCCTCCTCCTCCAGTACCAAGACCAGGATCCTTCACTGGACTCAGGATCTTCCTATCGGGCCTCTGTCGACCTTCTCAAACCAGATCCTGCTACGAAGGGCCCAGAGCGGGGTGGCTTGTGTCCCACCATCATCCCTCCTTCCTTTTCTCACCTCTGCATATAAAACTCTGACTCGGTTTTCCAAGTCACCTCCTCCAGGAAGCCCTCCCTGACTGCCTCCTCCAGAAAGCCTTTCCCTCCCTACTCTCAACAACTCCTTTCACCATGCCCTATAACCTTTTAGGACTCATCCCTTACTCCTTAAGGATGACTCACACTGGACAGTACACTTCACAAGAGAAGGACCATGCCTCTTCATTCTCCCCATCAATACATATTTGTTGAGCACCTATTATGTGCTGAGCGAGATTCTAGGTGCTGAAAATAGAGCAGAGAACAAAAGGCAGAGATTCCTGCCCTCAAGGAGCTGATAATCTGGGACAGGAGCAAACAGTGAAATAAGAAGAATAAGCAGAAGTGCCAAGGGAAGAGAATCACGGAAGAGAAACTAGAAGGCGTGGGGAGGAGGAGGATCGGGTGGGCCACAAAGGCCTCTCTGAGACATGCCATTTAGGCCAAGGCCTGCAGGTAGAGAGCCAGCAGGGAGAGTGGGGCCAGTGGGCGGGGATCGGGGCTGGGTACCCTGCAGGAGCTCAGGAACCACCTGTGTAGACAAGCAAACAAACAGCTCCACCCAGAGAAAGGGGAGGGGTTGGGTGTGATCACCCACCTTAGCCTGCCTCTTGCTCACTACCACAGGCACATTCCTCCTATCAGACCAAGTAGCGCCCTGGACCACCTACCCAACACCTTGCCCAGGCCCCTGGAGTGAGGGAGAGAAGGGACCTCCCCAGTGAACTGGGATCAGAGCCCGCTGCACAGGCCCAAAGTGCCTGTTCTTCACACAGGCCCACAGGGAAAGCTACTCAGGCCAAAGTGCAAAAGTAACCCCAACAACATGATCCAACAGCTGAGCTCTGCCTCCCAGATCCAGGGAGCTTGTGCTGGGCCTGCGAAGCTCTGGGAACGCAGTGTGGCTCTTTTCTCTGTGAGGGCAGCTGCAAGGGTGGAGGACAGCAGAGCTGAGACCTTCTGATAAGTGGACCCTCGAGATGGGTAGCACCTGGCAGCAGGTACCAAGGGCACCTCAGAGCTGCCGCTAACTCACAACAGAGCTCTCCCGATGAGAGGAGAGTCTTGAAACCAGGGCCCCAGAAGGCATAACCTGCAGGAGCCCTGTCTACACCACGGCCTGCACGAATGATAGTCCAGCCCGCACAGCCTTGCTCGAGACTCCACTCCCAGGGACACCATGGTGCACCTGCAGCTCAGGACTGCTGCCCTGCCACAGAGGGGTCCCCAGGGTCCCCAGGCCCTTCACTCTAATGTTCTCTGCACAGCAGGTGAGCAGAGCCCTCGGCCAACTTGCAGCCCTAGGAGAGAGCAGGGGCCTCCAATAAGCAAAGCAAGCATTTGCTTAGGACACAAGCCAGGCAGGGCCACCTCAAAGCTGAGCACATTGGGAATAAGAGATGGAGTTGACAGTCCCAAAGGAGCATTGGAGTAGTTACCATGGGAGGAAGCAGGACTTTGATGAACTTCCTTACACCTGTCTTACGGCCTAACCATTATTCTTTATTCTAAAGTCCGCATAGTGCGGAGCGAGGGACAGGGCCATCTCTTCTCAGAGCCCAGGCTTCCAGGGTCTTCCTCTGGTCCCATGAGAAGGTCTTCAGGTTGGGAGACTCAAATTTCATACACTGCTTTTCCTTAACAGGGAACCCACCTGTACTCAGGATGCCACACTGAGCTGAGGACCCCCAGAGGACACTCTTGGCCTGGGCTTCCCAGGGATACTGGAAACCACAGTCAGGGTGGGCAGTGTGGGCACAGTAGGCTGTGAGGCTGTTTCTCCTGCCCAGTCCTTGCAAGCCCCGCCTTGGACAGGGATCTCCGGCCCTGGGAGGCTTTGGAGGTCATGGGGTGAGGGTGAGAGTTGCAGAGGGTGGTGGGTAGCAAAGCTTGGAGGTTTGGTCAGAGAAGGGGCTCCCTGTGGAGAGTGTGGAGTGGGTGGGCTTCTCCAGGATCCCTGGGAAACAGGGCTGTGTGTGGCCAGGCTGAGATCAACCTGCCCTGACTGACACAGTGGGGAGAAGACAGGGCAGCGGACCTAAGCAGAAGTCGGCCACCACTAGTAGATTTTCTAGGGGTTCTTACCATTTAAAGTTATTTGGCACCAGCAGGAGGCCCAGGTAGGGCCAGCTCTGTCAGGAAAGGTTTGACCAGAAAGTTCACTGTATAAGGCGCCTGGACAGGCGCAAGCAAACCTCCACCCTGCTATCTGGGCAGCCCAGCCTAGGTCCAAGCCTCGGGCTGCAGAGACTGTGTCACCTGCTAAGGCAAGATCCTTGTGAGTGCCCTGGGCTCTGTGTCTGTCACGGGCTTGTCACCTCACTAAGCCATCACAGAGACCCAGGGATGGCGCCTACCATGTCTGCTCTGAGGCTCACCCCAGCGGGATCTGGAAGTCCCTGGCCTTTTACTTTGATAGGAAGGAGAGAAGTCTGGGAAGTGTGGCAATCATCATCTCTGGGGACTGAAGCAGGCCCAGCCCTGCAAAGGGCCAGATCAAATGCTACTGTACCCATTTTGCAAAAGAGGAAATGGTCCCAGCAAAGGAGGGAGGCTGCCTGAGGTCACAGAGGTGTTCGTGGGAAAACCCAGACTCCCGGCTCTCTGTGTAATTCAAATCTCAGCACACTAGGCCACCCAAGGCACGGTCCGAAGACCATACCCTGTTATACAACTGCACAGCACGCATCCTTCACCCTAAGCAAGGGGGAGCCACTCCGACCACGAGCAGCGGGAGTGGTCCACACCCGCCTTCAGATGGGTTCTGGACACCGGTCCCCCCACGCAGGTGACTGTGGGAGTCTTTCAAAGGCAGAAAATACTTTTTAAATTTTATTATTTTTTATTTGTATTTTAAACTAGTTTAACACAAAAAGAAAAATAATCACTTTAACAAAAACTCCATTGATCTGACTTAACTAGAAAAAAGAATCACAAGGAATCCTGGAAGCTTGTTTTTGGATGTTGCTTTGGAAGCCAACTGTGAGCATGGAAGCTCTGTGCGCTTGGGGTAGGGAGGGTTGGAGACAAGGAGGCGGACGAGGCAGAACCACCATTCCATTCTCTGAGACAGGCTTTCTCCGGGAAGGCTGCAGCACATCCCCCTCTTCCCTTTCACCCCCGACCCCTCTGTCCATCCTGGGGTGCCCACAGACCTTCTCTCCTCCCACAGTGAGGGTCATGTGCACCTCCCCATGCTGGAAAGATTCATCCTCTCTGACGCGCCGCCTCTCTCCACCAGCAAAATGGCAAGTGCAAATTGTGTTCCAAAGTATGGCACGGGCACCAATGATGGGAAGCGAGACTCGTTAGCTCAAATTTTATTTAATTTAAACTTCAGATGCTTGCTCTATTACCCTGGCTGAAGTGCAGTGATGCGATCAGAGCTCACTGCAGCCTCCAACTCCTGGGCTCAAGTGATCCTTTCATCTCAGCCTACCAAGTAGCTGGGCTGACAGTTGCACAACTGTAGTTGCTCAACTACATTTTTTTAACTTTTCATAGAGATGAGGTCTCCCTATGTTTCCCAGGCTGGTCTCGAACTCCCAGCCTCAAGTGATCCTCCTGCCTTGGCCTCCCAAAGCACTGGGAATACAGGTGTGAGCCACCACGCTTAGCCTTAAAATTTTAATAGTCCACATCCATTTACTTTAATGTGACTCAGGGAAACGTAACCAGCACCTTCAACCCACGATCTCACACCAACATTAGGACTGAGCTAACTAAGGTGGGCGGGTATCAGGCTGGGGAATGAGAGAGTGGAAGAGAGAGAGAGAAAGAGAGAGAGAGAAGTTGATGTAAAGCTGCTTCAAAGAAAATATTAAACAAATAATAGGAGGGTATGGATATGGCAAAAGGAAATAAACGAAGATCATATGGGGAGTAAATGAGGTGCAGATCATCCAGTGAGCAGGCTAAGCACCTTCCTAGGGCGCCAGAGCAGTGTAGACACCGCAAAGTTGAGAAAAAATATTTGAAACAATGTGATGCTTTGGGGGAAAATATTAAATCTCAGAACTTTCTTCCACTTCTCTACACTTATGCTACAGCTTCATATTGTTTTTTGTCTGAACTGTACACAGGGGTGGCGAAAGGGCACCTGCCTTTTTGGGTGCAGAGCCCTTATAACCAGTCCTCAGTAGGAAGGGCCACCATGGTCAGGAGCTCGGGGACAGATGGGCTCCTGGTCTCCCTCCATCTCTGCTCAGAGCATTAGGAAAGACAGACATAGCCCCAGGAAGCTCAGAGAGGCCCCTCTAGAGGCAGGCAGTGACTGGAGGCATGAGCAGGGCCAGTGGTCACCCTCAGTGCCCTGTAGAAAGTCCCCACGCTTGTCACCTCCAGGCCCTAGGAATCGAGGGGTCCCTCAGGATCCGAGCACCAGGCCAGGCTCATCAGGGGATGTGGATCTCCTGAACCAACCTTACAAAACCCCAAGGGCAAGGGAGCCAGGGCCCTGAGTCGCCTGGGAGGGCTCAGATCAGATAATGAGGAATGGGTTTTACAAAGTAGCCCTCCGCTACAGCCCATGGCGATCCGACCGTCTCCCTGTGGCCCATTATCCGAGCACTTGAACCCTGGATAACAATGAGTTCATAGAGAAGAAAGTGCTCGGCGTTAATTGTCTGTATTTAGTCACGCAAACAGAAGCAATGGTCTGAGAATGGCTGGTTAGCCGCTGACAGCCTCAGCTCCGGGCTGGCTCCGAGGAGCGGTTACAAATTGTTTTGATGGAGATTCTACCAGAGCAGTAAATTTCCTCTTAAACCTGCTTGCCTGGAACAAGTTCTCTCCCCTTCCTCCGTCTTCTCCTTTCTCCCTACTTTTTGCCTTAAATGAAATTCCTGCCGCTGCTAATATCCAACAAATAAACATCATTAAGAAATTGAAGACACTGAAAGAATGTGTGGTTTATGTTAAATTTTCCCCTGTCAATCAATTCTGCATGTCTGCATGAAACCGATGATCGCATCATCATGTTAGTTTGCCTGACTTGTTCGGCACAAAGAAGGTGGGAACATTTTCTCAAGCAGGGATGTCAGCACTTGAAAAATCCATCACCATCTGTGCTCATTTTCTGAAAGGGAGAAAAACAACCCCTGTTTAAGAATACACCAGAACAAATAACTTGAATGTTTGAAAATAAACCACAGGGTCAAAGAAACTTTATAATGAAATGGGGAAGCAACAGCATTGTTCTGTTTTTATAACGCGGGGCTGGCGTACCTTCATTTGACACAGTCTTTGCTCCAAAAATAGATATTAATAATACCCATGGAAAGACCCACACCATGTGAAATACATGCAAACACATTATTTTAAAAGCATCTAGCAAGGCCCTGGGAGAGACCTATGGAGAAGGAGCTCTCTCCTGCTCCCAGCTCTCAAACCCCAGGGCTCTGATGAGGCAGCCTCTGCATTCATTCCACGCCACGCCTACCCTTCCCACTTGTCCCTGCCCCTCCCCACCCACTTTTCTCATCTGAAAGACAATCAGAAGCCCCTCTAACCCCAAGAGACCATCACCCATAAAAAGCCAAGGAAGGAAAAACTTTCATCACCAAACTTTTTGAGCAAAGCCGTCGAAGCCACCCTGCGACAGGGACACAGAAGGGAGGAGGGAGATGTGAATGGAAACATTGTTCTACCCTTAATAAACTTATAAGCCAAGAGCATTTTGATCTAATTTTTCTTTCTGCGTCTCACTATTGTACTTTGTCATGAGGAGGTCTCACATAAATAATGTAGTGCTCTTATGAAAGTTTTTAAGACCCCCAAAGTTGGACAGCAGTGTTACAAATGATGTCCGACACAAAGAATATCAATTAATCAAACGGTAAAACACTACAAGAACTCACAGCACACAAGTAGCAGAGGGAAAGATAAATTGATTTTTGCTGCAGCACTGCGCCTTTTCAGCCGCACAACTGTGTGAAAAATACCAGTGAAAAAGTGTGCTGAGGCAGCAGAACCATTTAATACTCCACAAACAGTTATCTAAGGCAACGTCCAATAACCAGACAGCACAGTAATGTGACCTACATACTAACAAAATCATTTTTAGACATAGAAGCGACTCCACACTGGCCCCCGGGATACCAGTTAGATAACTGGTTATCTCTTGCAACCTTCCTGGAACTTTGTCTTTGCCCCCTTTCCCCCATTTCTACAACGAAAATATGTTACTAGAGACCATCCCAAGAGCAACCAGAAAGACAAAGCGAACATGTCACTCGTAAAGTCATTTCATTTGCTTGGCGACCTCTTGAGTCTCTGCATTTTCATAGCTTGTTGGTTGGTTTTGTTTCCCTTTACATGTCTTCTTTTGTGTCTGATGGACTTCTTGTCTTTTCCAAAACTTTTTTCCTAGACCAGAGTGGGAAAGTCTTGCAGTTGCCTGAGGACTCTTCTTTTCAGGACTCCTCAGAGATCTTGCCAAGTGTGGTTAAGTTGGGCAGGGGACAGGGCTGGGGGCACGCAAAGGTATTGCCATGAATGGCACTGTCATTGAATTGCATCATAAGAAATTCTCAAGTGCCGTTCTCTCCAAGCTGGCCTCGTCACCAAAGATCTATCTCACAGACCCTTCCCAGGAAATCATGATGCTCCACTGGGGAACATAGCCTGGAGCGAGACTGCACAAAAAGCAGACTGCTGGAGTCAAAGCAGAGCCCTGCTGTGACCACAGAGTGACTTCCAGTGACTTGCAGTTCCCCAGCTGTCTGGAGAGGAGCAACCCTTAGAACTTAGAGCCTTAGAGAACTCTCACTGGCTTTCCTACCAGGCCTTCAATCCCTCTAGTAGCTGTCTATGGGCTGCAGGAACCCATTTTTATGGAACACATGAGGACTCTGAGGACCTGAAAAGCTCCCAATCGCCTCAATCACTGCCCTGGAGCAACAAAACCAAGATGGTGCCTAACTCAAGAATTTCTCTCCAGCTAGAATTGAGTGCCAGCTTTGTAAGTCCTTTAAAAAATCTTCTCCTTCTAAACCTTTCTCCCACCCCATTTCAGTCTTCAGAACTTATGACTGATAATCCTCTTTGTTTCAAGAAAATCATGGTTCACATGAAAAAAAAAAAATGTTCACAAGATTACATGGAGAAAGCGCCAAGTCCCCCTAAAATAATGCCACAGCAATCAAGTTCATCTCAGTCCACACTGTGAGTATTTTTAGGGTAATGTTACCCTTTATGCACCAAGCTAACGATGACAAACCATACACTTCTGTCCCTGAGACACAGCAGATGGAATCCTGGATTCTGCTCTTGGTTCTAATGCTCACCTCCACAGGTGAGGGCTGGCACCTCCCTTGAGATGTGCTACATAAGTTCTCCAAGATGTCACCAGTCATCAGCCAGAGCCCGTGTTAATACAGGCCTTAGCATAATGAATGGTATACTTTGCAGATTTCTGTTTCCAGAAAAGAATGATTTAATATCATAAAATAAAGCTTCAGACCTCCATGCCAATTACTGTGTTTAAGTCATCGAAAGCCACCCAGGAAGGTTAGAGGAGCATGCCAGTGTTAAAGGAATGTGTAACCCATCTGCAAAGAGAGGCCAAGTTACGCTGCTTTCTGGGTAAGAAGAGCAACTCGCTAAAAGCTTCAACACAGTGAGAAGAAAATGTCAGGCACCACAACCTTATTGCATTGGCAATAAACACGAGCCGATAACTAAATCATTGTCGCCGGTTTTGCTAGCGGGTCAGGCTGAGAAATACTGAAACACATAATCAAGTTCGGACTGTATTTTAATAGAAAAAGAAAAACGGTAGCGATCACAGCCCACTGAGAATGTTATGAAGCAGGAGCGGTGTATCAGGAGAAGGGGCTCTCAGCAGAACCAATGGTCAGGGTGACTCTTGGGTGAATGTGGCAGACCAGGAAGAGAGGAAAAGAAGGCACGTCTCCCTCATACCCTCTGTTAGAACTCTCCTTAGAAGAGAGAAGTTTCCAACGAGGAAACAATGAAAACCTAGAAAAATTAAAAGCATCCCTCGTGGAAAGCCAACGCAGGTGCAGAACAGATTTTCTTTTTTTTTTTTGCACGTCCTCTGGCCCCGGGAACAGTGCCCACCTAATAACGGTGCCCCCGAACACAGTGGCCACGCCTCATTTAGCAGTGACTAGTTTTTCATTTCTTTAAAAAAAAAAATAAAAGGCAATATTTCACATATCAATCAAAAAAGAGGGGGGAGGTATTTAAGTTATTTTAACATCAAGTGTTTTTTCAAAGCTATAAATATATGTGAGGGGACTAATTGTAAACTTCTCCCAGAAACCCAAATCCAAATTCATGTTGCCATGCGAATTCAAGATAATAAATTACATCCTTCTAAGTAAAGCATCCACTGTAATAAAACACCCACCCCAGAGAACTCAGAAGCCCTGATCCCAGCTAAAAGGATTCATGCCTTCAGAATTCTGGATATATATACATTATTTTTTCTGTTGGTTCCCTCAACTTCTCTCAATTACTGATGTTCTTTACATACTGAATTTTCTAGGGTTTGATGTGTGATTATGGCTATATTTTTATCTATATGTTTTGTGGCTCTTACACTTAAGCTTTTTGCTCACAAATCTTTTATTAAAAGTACTAAATTGTAAAAAGCACATTCATATTTCATTCAGTGTTCCATACAGAAATGTGAGTTTTCACAGCAAACACAGCTGCATACAGAAAGTTACCGTAAAATAACATACTAGACTATAGATCTCTGCACTTTGAATGTTTCAGCTCAGAAGTAACTTTACTGGAACTACATTTTCCGGAACATTTTCATCTTCTTTCTCAAACAAACTTATAACCAACTTTTCAATTTTCCAAATCAAAGTCACAGGTGAAATATTCACCTTGAATCTCATGCACTTCTAGGCAAAAGCCAAAAGCAAATTCAGAGACATTTCAAACTTGACAGCTTTCATTAGCTCTATCCAAGTGTTAGAGGTTAAGTGTGTTACAAACCAAAGACATACACATACATTTTGATATTGGTGTGTCTGTAGATCTTAGCTTGAAATGAATAAGCAAAGAAAAGAGAATAATCTGACTGTGGGGTGAGATGGCTCAGATATTGAGCCAGGAAATAGGGTGACAGAGAGGTAAGATGAGAGCCTTACTGAGTCCTGGGAATTCCAAGGTATTGAACTAGGCAACAAGAGAAGAGAGAAACTCAAAGCTGAAGTCTGACCAGTGTAAACGAGCATCTCTTTACCAAAAAAAGAAAAAAAAATCTCTCCAGGGAATGTACACGCTGGCCTGGTCAGCTAGCAAGCCACTGACCTTTTGAAAAAAAAGGAGTGTAGAATTAAAACTACCAATAAGGCAAAACAATTACTCAACACAAATTTCATGAGCAAATGAATAAATGGGTGAATAATGTGAACATTTGTCAGTTGCAGTCAGCATAATAAATGAATCTGATATTAAAATTTGGAGGGAAAAAAAAAACCGATGTGACCTTCTGTCAGATCACATCACTAAATATGTCAGGAGGATCCACTCCATGCCTGGCCCAGGCTCTATGCTGCCGGTGGACCTAGGGAGGACAGGGCGCCTGGTGGCACAGTCCTTTCCTCACTCACGCTGGCCCTTCCTGCGGAAGCCCAGCCAGTGCCTACCAGGGGCCAGGGCAGATGGCCCCCAACCCCTGCCTTGGTCCCCCACCCAATTCTGCCTAGAAGAGTCCTCCCAGTGCTGAAAGGTAGGCTCCCAAACCCCAAACCCCAAGCCCAGATCTGGGGTCACCATGTGAACTCAACCTTGGCAAGAGACTGTGGGGTTAGCCCCACCCAACAAAGAGGCCCAAGAAACACTCTCAGCCTCCAATGTTGGTGCCAGGGCAAAGTTGAGACAACCACCCCTGCAGCTTCTCAGTGATGAAGGGTGCTGAGGCTCAGGGCTATCTCAGGGACTTAAAGCCAGGACTGCAGAGCAGCCTGAGCTGATTCTCCTAAGAACACTAAATATCCAGCTGCTCACCACTCAGATCACACCTCCATTCGCCAAGCACTTGACTCAATTAACAGAACACTTTCCACCCCTCCCCATATACAGTGAAGTGTGCATTTTCCTTCCTTGTTTTGTACAATTGGGGAAACTGAGCCAGTCAAGAATGGGTTCTCAAGGGTCAGGTGAGGACACCAACTCCCCTCCCTTCACACGGACTCTCTTGCGCCCACTCTTGCCCCTGCACAAGCTCACTCCTGGCAGGTGATCCCCTAGCCCAAATTCTATATGGGCTTCCTCAACTACTCAACTACAGTGGCAAGCTCACACTGTCCAGTCCATCTGGGGCAACCAAGGCCCAGACAAGAGAAAATGCAGCCTCAGGCCCTGGAACTTATGGCAAGCAACACCCTCAGCCTCCTGCCTTCCAAGCTTCAGCCTTCCTGCTCCTCTCTGGGCTACTCCCTTGGGCTCTTAATTCTGCAGAACTTCAGAGGAGCAAATGAGCTGGGAACAGAGATGTCTGCCCCAAGCAGTCTCCTCCTAGGAACACGCACTCCTCTTACAGAGGCATCTTTGCAAACTGTCAGGAAGATACAAATATGCTTTGCCCCGAGAACTTCTCTCCAGCCCGATTATGAGAACTTGGGCTGGTCCACCGTCCATCATTTCCCCTGCATGGTGCCGACAGACACTAAGAGCCTGCAGGCTGAGTGGTCCACGTGGGGCAGTTCTGTGAGCCCCAGGCTTTCATCCTATCTAGCGCACAAACACAGCCCTCTACCCCCACCGCTGTCCTCCTCAGGGACCCTACCAGGTCGCCTCACCTCTGGCCCCAACTGTCCCCAGAGGAGCCGGCTCTGGGTCACATAATTAACTCACTCTCTCCCCTTTAACTGGGGACAGGCAGAGGGAGGCCCCCACTGAGGTCCCGGCCCAGGCTCCCCCTTGTTGAATCAGTGAAGTTAGGAGGGCAGGAGCTGGGCAGGAAGTTGGATTCTAGCTCTGCAAAGTCTCTGGACCTCAGCTTTCCTTCCAGGAGAATGGGATAACAACTTCAGCTCCCTCCCATCAGAGGCTTCTGGAAGGCTCAAATGAGAAGGCCTGAGGGACCTGGCCTTAGGAAGGATTCATCAGATTGCGTGAGTCCGGTTCCAACGGTTCAAGCTCCCTTGAACTGACCTCCGTCTCTGGCTGTTTTCTCAGAGGAAGCCCTGAGATGAAGATGCAAATGAGGGCGGTTTGTGCGGGAAGTTTGTGCGGAAGTTTGTGCGAAAGTTTGTGCAGGAGGTAGTCCCAGAAAATGCCAGGGGATAGCGGGGAGGTGGGGAAAGAAAGGAAGCCTGTACATAGTAGGCTAAAAAGTGCACTGCACTGAGGGCACCAGCCCTGAATCCCACCGGGAACTCTAAGACCCTCAGCGGAACCCCCCACGCTGCTCCATCCAGGGAGAGACGAGACCGCTGCCTAATCACCAGCCTCCATCCTATCATCGACTGAGGGCTGCTCCAGAGGTGTTAACTCCCTGGCATGTGTGCTTGCCCCATGACAAGCCAGATACACACCAGTGACGAAGGACACCCCCAGGCAGAGTCATGGATGCTGGTGTGAGGACGCCTCACCCTGAGTGGTGAGTGGCTGCCAAGGGGCACCGAGAGTATCTACTATCTCTGTCTAATAAAAAAAGTGTCGGCTGGGCACGGTGGCTCCTGCCTGTATTCCCAGCACTTTGGGAGGCCAAGGCGGGTGGATCAGGACTTAGAGACCAGCCTAGTCGACATGGTGAAACCTTGTCTCTACTAAAAATATAAAAATTAGCCGGGTGTGGTGGCCGGCACCTGTAATCCCAGCTGCTCGGGAGGCTGAGGCACAAGAATTGCTTGAACCTGGAAGGCAGAGGTTTCAGTGAGCAGAGATTGCACCACTGCACTCCAGCCTAGGCAACAGAGGAAGACTCCATCTCAAAAAAAAAAAAAAAAAAAAAGTGTCAAAAAGCAAACAGGGAACCTGATTCCCTTTCAGGAAACAGCCCCCAGGCTGTCTGCTCTCCAGAGAAGCTAGGAACCTGGCTGATCACAGAAACCTGGAGGCGGCGCCAAGGCCCCTGCCCTGCACCTCCTGCATGGCCTCTCTTGCCCTGCCTCTCTCACCATCACATAGAGCCTGCCACAGCCACAGATGCACCAGCCACCAAGCTAACCGGTGGGGTGACAAGGAAAGCACATGCCCTCCAGAAACTGGGGTCACCTCTGGGAGATGGAGCAGGTGTATAGCAGTGGAGACACAAGGTGGTGTGCCCTGTCCCTGTCTCAGGAGACCCTGACACCAGCCGAGCCTCAGAAATCCATCGCCCATCTAGGAGCTCCTGGGAGCTTCGAAATGCCAAATGCAGATGAAAACATGTGTGCCTAAAATCCACTGAGCCAGAACCACCAATGCTTTGGGCATCCCTGTCTATGAAGGTTCTTACATTGATATTCTAGCTCCCGATGTCAGGAAAAATTATGTAAAAACAAGAAAAATGCCCCTGCCACCGGAGAGTTTATAGTCCAGCGGGGTGGGGGAAAGGGGTGAAGGAAGTAAGGCCAACACCAGTTTGAAAGGGTCGTCTTCTCCTCCCTTGCCAGTCAAATCTGGTGCACTGTGTCTGCTGCATCCATTCAGGACATAGTGATTGCTCTCTCCTTGCAGGCCCTGGGGGGATTTGGGGGGCTTACCTGGAGGATTGGGATGGTGTTGACATTCTATACAGAGGGCCCAACAAGAGACAACGCGTGGAAGGTGGAGGTGTCTGGAGTCCGTGAGGACCAGTTAACAGGGCACAGATGCCAGTGGCTCGTGGGCTCCACCCTTGGCCCTATAGCATTGTAGACTCCCAAAGAGGACACTTTCTCTTGAGAGTTCCCCACAGACTGCATTCTAGAACTGAGTTCTGGTCCCATGTCTGCTCTTCAGTGGCCACGTGGACCCAGACACCTGACTTCCCCTGTCTAAGGACCTCCTGGATCTTCGTGCAAATCCTATAGGATTCTGCATGTGACAACCCGGGTCACTGGGCAAAGCCACAGGCATTGCTAAGAGTGAGAAAGGAGTCAGCCCCCAAGACGCAGAACCACGGCTGTGAGTCCCAGGGCCTGCCCACAGCAGGCCCAGGATGCCCACGAATCTACTCCTAGCACATTCCCCACCTGGCTGTGGCCTTGAGACCTCCCTGCCACAGGACGGACAGAGCCTCCCATCTCCCGAGGACTCGCAACAGAGCAACACAATCTGTGTTAGGATTTCCAAGGAAGCAGGCCTCCCTTTTCCACATCATTGCACCAGTGCTCCATGCATTCTATTTTAGAACGACTTTCTCTGCCTTACCCCCAAACCTTCTTAATAGTGCTGGGAAAAAACATTATATACAAACAGTGATTATAAAAAATTATTTGTATACGTTGCTAAAACGTGCTCTACATCTTTATTTAGCATCGTCTCCATGAAAGTATCTCAATCCTTGAGACCTTGACACTGGCTTTGCGGAGGCCTCTACACACCTCCCTCCTCAGCGTGCAGAGGTGGGGCAGATTCTACCTAGCCCACATCAGCACCTGGCAGGGACCTCTCTGCACCCAGCCTGGTAATTCCCCTTTTCCCTGGGCTTTTTTTCTTTTTCAGCATCATACATTATATTTAAGTCTCTCCAGCAATACAAATTTCAATTTGGCCAAGCTCTTTAATATTAATAGTTGTCAATCCAAATGCAGAGTGCATAATAAAAAATTTAATCGAAACGAATAGCTCACATATTTCTCTACCTCCTAAATATAGTTACCAATTAGACAAAAGATTTGGTTATATAACTCTGTAGAATTAAAGCCACCTACTAAGGACCACCAGTTAGGGCTGAGAAAGCAACAATGCAGATTGCATTCTGTCCATTACTCTTAAAGATAAAGCACATCTCACCTCATCCTTCCTTTCCACCTAGGCACAAACTGTGAACACGGAATGCACAGGCATGCAATTCACCAAAGTTGTTAAAGCTAAATTGTAATCACCTAAATCAGCTAAATTGTAAAGTCACCCAGAGTGATAACAGAAGGGACCTAGAGCATCCCTTCTGTCGCCCTTTACAGCTAAAGCAATAGCGTCCCCATTGCCGCTATCCCATTTTGCAGACAGAATAACTGAGGCTCAGAGGCACGCGCCTCAGCTTCCTAGTTCCTCAGACACAAAATTATCAGGCGAAGAGGTTATTTCTGTCGAATACGAGAACTAAGTTATTGCCGGTTTCCCTGGTCTATGCTGAGAACCCGCACGTCACCACTGGATCAGGGGAGCCACGGTCCCCAGAGCCTATGAAAACATCCACAGCCAGAATCGCTTCCCAGGCAGAACAGACACACGGGCTGACTTTCCATTGTGATGACCAGGGGCCTGATGGGGCGTCGCAGAACCACAGTTCCAGGGGCGATCCCCCGACGATCCAGCATTTTATGGAATCACTGAGCTGGAAAGGACCCTGTGTCTCCTATCAAACCCCATCCCCTCCTATTGCAGCAGCAGAAATAGTCCAGGGGAAGCTAAGAGATTTGACCAAGGTCATGGAGCTAGTTAGCGGCAGAGCTGGGACTCGAACCTCCAGACACACACACACACTCGTGCACTCAGGCGTCAAAGAGTGCTATAAGCGCTGGGTCCAGCCCTCACCAGGCTCCCCCTGTTGCGGTCATCCTGCTGGGTACCTGGGGTATTTCTTTGGCAAATTACTCCAGACCTCTTTTGTGAGCTGTTCTGGGCTCTGCCCTGAGTTCCATCAAGCAGGAAGTTTAAATGAAATGGCTCCCAAGTTCCTTAAATGGTTTAATAAAACATATACTGACTGCAATGTGCAGTTTATAGTGGCAAACTATTGCCCCTCAGTTGGGAAAAATGACCTCCAGTCGGCAATATTCCTTTCAGCTTCATGATTCTAGTCTGCTGTTGCCCATTCCCTCAACCCACTGGGCAATTCTTTTCCATAACAAGGCCGGCTGCAGCTACCACGTACACTGCGGCCGAAGGTGCTCAGCCTGTACCTCCACAGGGCCCATTCTGTGACAAGACAAAAGAAACACCAGGCAGATGACAGTGGCACATACAGAGGACAGGAAGGCTGCCTGGAGAGCAAAGAGAGCCCAGGAAATAAATGCAGGGGATTCAGAGAGTTTTGGGGAAATCAAATGTGGCATGAAACGGAAAGCACTGTGTGAATGTAAGATTCCTATTGAACACCACCCAGAATTGGGATGGACAACAGGTTAATCAGATTCAGGGGGGTGGGGGGGGGGGGTGGGAAATGCCTGCTCTTGGCATCTGCAATGGTAAGATTTAGAAAACTCGAGGAGGGTATAATATGAATTTCTAAAACTCTCCCACGTTCATAACAAATAGCTATTAATAACGCTTAATCACAAATGCCACTTCTGATATTTGGTACTGAAAGGTTTTGCCTCATCTGAAAAGTACTGGAATTTGACTGCCAGAAACTGATGACCTTTTATCCTAAACTGTGCATCGAGATGGCTTGTTAAGCTCATTAGTATTATATGGTGAATTAGATTAGGCCATTTTATGATTTTTCAAAAAAGGCTTTTTTGATATAAAAAAGCAGCAATTTCCTTTTTTGACATTTTTCATTTTTAAGGTAATAAAAATGGCACATGTGTACCATGGCATAATGGATTAATTAAGGAATATTATGTTTATCCTAACTCTTAACCGAGTTGTACATCTTCATAACTCACTCATAAAAATTAATGCATTATCTTATACCATGGGATGATAGATCTTCTATTTTTACCAAACCTGCTCAGAATACATTGCTCTAAATTGGATTATTCTGAGAAATAGTGAATGCCATATTCCAATACCATCAGCCCAAAATCATATTGTGATTTTAAAATGTTACATTATTATATATAAAATCTAAACCTTCTCCCCACTGTGGTTTTGAATTTCTGGACTCTTCTTCTGGCTCTTGGAGGATCTAGCTGCCCCCACCACCTACCCTCACAGCCTATTTTATATCTTCTCTCATTCACAATGGATTTGTTGTTTAAAAAACACATTCATTGCATCAAAGAGTCACTGGACAATATTTTTGGCTATCCCTTTGTGTCTTGATGGTAGATGTGAATATAAAAGAATATTCATGCAAGATTCATAAAGGCCCCAGATTTCTAAATCAACAGATGAAAAATCCCTAAAAATAATAATGTCCAGATGTTGCTTATTTAAATGAGCTGCTGCCATTTAATGTTGCCAATCACAAAAGTGAGAGAATTTGTGAATTTCAAGGTATTCATAATTTACAGAGGATTATAATTTTTTATCAAGGGAGCATCCAAGGTGATTAAAATCAGTAATTTCAATAAATACAAATGATTCTTTCACAGAGGCTACCTTTATAAACTTGGCCTCATACCATGAAGCCCACACTTTCACATTGTAGTCTTTTTCTTTCCCAGGCCCCTCTTCAGCAGGAAATGTGACCTGCCGGGCCTAAAATGCAGATTATTTTTAATGTGCTACGACTTCAGAATTGGAGGGACTCTTAGAAGTCTTATCAACCCAATTTCTCTTAAGGGTAAGAAAACGGAGCTCAAAAATGTTTGACCCAAAGTCTTGCAGCTGAGAAGTAAGAAAGAAGCTTCCAGAATCCAGCCTTCTGAGGTCCACCCACTAAAATTTAGGTTTAGCGTTACTATAATCCCAGGCCCACTGGCATTGCCAAAGGAGACTGGGAGAAATGAAGATTCCCAGGTTCCTTCTCAGACTGCCATACCTGCAGATCTGAGGCCTGGGGACCTGCACCTGAAACAGATTCTCCCAGCAATCCTGAAACCATCGCTATAATGTATTCCCTAGTCTCAAGTCTCCTAGATGCCAAAGAATTTCTTTGGTGTTAGACAGGATGAAGGAGTCAGCAAACCGTTCTTCTGCAGTTGACAAAGATCTTTCAACAGCCCAGGATGCTGCAAGCATTCTGACCCCAACGCTACCAGCATTAGGAAACTCCCATGCAAATGGTCATCAGGAGACCTGTTCTTGAGAGGCAGAAGGGTACAGTGGCAGGCAGAGCCGGCCTGATATGCACCAGCAACCCTGGAGTAGAAATGAAACTCCACTCTACATTCTGGGCCATGTCCGACTCTTGATTTCACATCTTCTGCTCTGTATGGCAAAGCAAAGACAGGGTATGGTGCCTCCGCATAGCTGGCGATGGGGTGTGAGCCACAGGGGGACATCCTGGGCACACCTCCTATGGTCCAGTTGCAACCAAGGGTCTTGGCTTGAGTCAGAGTGATGAGCCTTGAATTTCTAATGGGCATCCGGAATTAGCCCATTATTCTAAAGGGAAGAGGGCACTGTAGAGGACTCGGTGGGATTCCTTAAAGAAGGGCGTGAAGCCAGGCACGGCGGCTCACGCCTGTAACCCCAGAACTTTGGGAGGCCAAGATGGGCTGATCACGAGGTCAGGAGTTCGAAACCAGCCTGACCAATATGATGACACTCCATCTCTATTAAAAATACAAAAATTACTGGGTGTGGTGATGCGCACCTGTAATCCCAGCTACTCAGGAGGCTGAGGCAGGAAAATCCTTTGAACCTGGGAGGTGGAGATTGCAGTAAGCCAAGATTGCACCACTGCACTCCAGCCTGGGTGACAGAGGGAGACTCTGTCTCAAAAAAAAAAAAAAAAAAATGAGGTTTGTGGGGAAAATTTAACTCGTAAAGGCACAGCGCAAGGCCAGTGGGCTCCTGCTGCCTGGCACCGAGCTCCCATGCTATGCATATGCATAACAACACAGGGAGGTTCACCACCGGGGATGCTCATTTAGCCTTGAGAAAGGGCTACCTGTGGGAGAATTTCCACCCCCAGCTCCTGCCCACTCCTTTACTCCAGCCATCATCTTCTCTACAAATCCTAACAATAATATCTGCACGCCTAGTCCTTCAAAGAGAAAGTCACTACATCCTGGTGGTACACTGAAGTAAAAATAGAGTTCTGTCCACCTTTGGTAGGCGACACCTGTGCCTCTGTTGGGGAAAGAAATTCATCTCCCCTCTTTCAAAATCCAGTTCCATTCGAGAACATGCCAGCCCTCTGAACTGAATGTTCTTTTTAAAGTTCAGTAATAAAACCCTCAAGGGTTCAAAAAGAAGTGGCTTAAGATCAAACGTGGGCCATTAAAAAAAGCACTTAAGTAGAAATTCTGTTAAACTGGATGTAAACTTTCCCCCACATATCATTTCCAGGCTTACGAAGGGATTATATAGTTCATCTAAAAGGACTTCAGGAAAAAGCTGCCTGGTACTGATCACAGTAGTTTCCAGGCCAGCCTTTCCTTAAATACATCTCATTTAAGTTGAAGATGGAACTGAAGGGCAGATGCTTGGGCTGCAGTTGACTGAGCTTCAAAACTCTTTTGAAAATCTCTTGGAGGAGGAGGGCTATGTCTTAGGTACAGGGGAAGCAGCACTGTTCTGGCCACTGGAAGGGTCTTCCCTGGCTGGGGCCTCACACTCCCCACCTCACAGGAAGCTTTTCTTCTGGAAGTTTTATTCTCACCTTGCCTTCTCCACTGCCAACACCAGCTGCAAATGCAGAGGCCCAAGTCCCATGAAGGGAACACAGGGAAATACACAGATGACAGAGGGTGGCTCCCATGACAGCTAATGGATGCTGCCATCCTCTGGCCACCAGAAGGACCTAGATGCTGCTTGGAAGACCACACACCCATCTGTGCCTCCCTTCCTCCAACCAGAAGGCCCGCAGTCTCTGCCCCAACCACATTAGGTGACCAGGGGAAGAACCAGCTTTTTCCTGATGTCTCAGCAAAAACCTGCAGCTTTGGACACAGTTTAGCCTCCCTGGGGCTAGAGAGCAAGCTGAGAGCTGTCCAAGCCAGCTCTCCATGGTTAGAGATGGCAGCCACAGATACAGGACCTGAGCCCTGGAGAGATCCACCCATTCTTCACCCCGGCTAGTTCACAGAATCTCCTCCCAGAACCCTCTGCACTATCAAGAGCCATACAAAAGGGTTTCACCCAGAAGGAACCTCACTGCCCATTTTCCCTAGGACGTCTTGGCCAACAGGGACTTTGACCAAGAAGGGACAGCCATGGTGACATCTCCTGAGGCAACCAAAGGCTCTGAGTTCTGTTACCTGGCCCAGATAGTGGGTTCTGGAACCTGCGGGGCTGACAGGGCACTGTTCTGCTCTCTTCCCAAGACACCAACAAGCACAAAGACTTCCCCATGACACTCCACTGCCCTTACCAATCAGGGAATCCTACTGCCTTTCCACCTCCACTGCAGCTGCTTTCCTGGACACTGTCAATCTGGGAGGTAGCATCAAATACTCATCTCTGAAATGGGATAATGACAGTACTTATTACATGAGGTCACTACAGAATTAAATAAGACCATGCATATAAATGAGCATGGTGCTTGACGCCCAGTACAGTCGTTAGGCGCTAGCAGCTGCACACATTGGATTTCCCCACAAGCTGAGCTGCCCTGCCCAACACTGGTCTGGGCCCCATGGAGGCCTCCAGACAGGTGTGAACTCTTATATGCAAAAGGGAGCCAGGAGTTCAGCATGGAAAACACCTCCTGCACGACAGGGCAGGACTAGGAGCAAACACCACTACATCTAGCAACAAGAGGGACCAAGGATCCTGCCTGGTTTGCCCCTCAATTAAAGAATGAACATCCGCCATCCCTATGATTAAAACTCTTGCCTTTGCCTCAGAGGTTTTCAAACATTTTTTTCTACCCACAATTTTTTTCAAGTGAAAGTTTTCCAAGGCAGTTCACTGTGTAAAACAGATGTGCACGGAGTGACCTCAGAGGCAGGGCTCTGTGTGTCCTGGAGCCCCCAGCTCCCACTCCCTGGAGGTTTCTGCTTCATGGATATCCACTGGCAGGGGATTACATTAGACCAGTGGTTCTCAAAGTGGAGTTCCTGGGGCAGCAGAAACAGCATTGTCTGGAAATCTGCTAGAAATTCAAATTCTTGGATGATACCCAAGACCTTCTGAATCTGAAAATGTGGGTTGGGGCCCAACGTTTTTTCAAAGCCCTCCACGCAATTCTGACACCTGCTCACGTTGGAGATCCACAGCACTACTCCAGCCGTAGTGTCATACCTTGGTTACAAGCGAGCAGACAACCTCCCCACCCCCGCCTCCAATCACACTGTTTCCTGAAGGGCAATCCCTGATTTGATTGGCCTGGGAGGAGGTCTAGACACTGCCGGGTCTTAAAAGCTCCCTGTGTTGCTATAATCGATAGCCAAGTTTGAGAATTACCCCTCCAGTCTCTTGCTACTCAAAGTGTGGTCCGAGGACCAGCAGCATCAGCATCTCTTGGGAGCCTGTTAAGTATGCAGAATCTCACTCCCCTAGACCTGCTGAATCAGAATCTGCATGCTACCAAGACCCCCAGGGCTCTGTGTGTACATTCCTGACACCCTGGTCTAGGTAATTCTGTTTAAGACTTACAAAGAACCTTAGATGCCCACCCTTCAGGTAACAGCCTGCAGTTGCAATGGCCTGAGGCTCTCCAATGTCACCCAGGCTGTGGACTGCAGATAGACATCAAAACCAGCCTCCTCAATCCAAGAGCAGCGCTCCTTCCCATACCTATGTAGCCTTCATCTAAGCATGCCTGCCTCAACCTCCCTCACAAGCTTCTCTCAGCCTTCAGTCCCTGTAGGAGAGGAGAGAGGAGTCTGCCCCACCTAAGGAAGCAGGAGTTGAGTTTGGAGGGTCAGGGTAGGGGTATCTTGCAAGAATTCTGCAAACTTCCAAAACCTTCTCTAGGGAGTCTGCCACTCATGGGGGCATTGGCCACCCACTCTCTTGTTACTGGAGACCTGATCATATTTGGGATGTCACATTTCTAAAAACATTGAAGTCATGTTTAAATACATACACACACACACACACACACACACACACACACACACACACACACATTGGGGCCCAGAGAGGAGAAACAAATTTGGTGAATGATTCCCGCATATGCCATACTTACATTTTTTAACTGTCAGTGTTGTCTCAAGTTATATTCTGTTGAGGAACAAAAATTATTCTGTTGAGTTCAGCTCACTCAAGAGCATCATTTTGTACTATTAACTGTTTTCAGACATGAAATAATACACACACATCCACATTAGAAAAACTTCATTATTTTCTTGGGGTACTGCAGGAAGAAAATAAAAATGACTTGGGGGTAGGGAAAATTCAACACATGCACCCCTTCACGGCCACCTCAACAAATACACGTGCCTCTACCTCCCCAGCTAAAACTCCCTCTCCTTTGGGCAGCAAGCTCCTCCATGTTGAGGGCCACACTCCCCCCTCTAAAGTTGAGCACAGGGACCCTCAATAAATGTTTAGCTGCTCATTGGCAAGAGATAGTGAAAGACAGGGGCCGTCGGAGCAGAAGACTCAGGGAACTCAAGGTCAAATGAATTTGTGGCCAAGTTACCACCACCTACTGGGCAACCAGGCAGGTAGAGAACAACACCAGGTCAAGACCCAAACTTCATCTTTAAACAGGAAGAAAAAACTTAATAGCTTTCCCTGTTTCTGAAATGTATGGGCATAGGTTAACACATACTTCTCCTGCCTCTTCTCAGGCACAAAGCAACTGCCACCCTCATCCCTTCTTCCAGTATTTATCAAGCTCCTACTAAGTACAGGCCCCTTGGCTCAGGCAACACTGCACATTTTCAAGGATGAAATGCAAACTCCAAAGTCATTTCTGTCTTTCTTGCAATGTGCTAACATGCCGATCACATTATCATCCTGCAACTCCGATTATCGTACTTTCCTTTGTGCAAAATGAATCGAGCCAGAAAACTCTAAGGGTAAGAGTCCAGCTCTGCCAGGCCTAAACCACAGCCAAAAGTTCATGAAAAACACTGTTGTGCCTCACACTGCAGCCGCGTGAAGCCTATTGTTGAAATACAGTAGTTGCTGGGGGCTGGCAGGCGGGGGGAATGTCGGGCATTCCCAAACATAAAAGGAGAACCACAATCTCTTTGCCTGAGAAAGACGCAAGACCAGCCATTTCCTGCAGCCCCCAACATCCCCTAAGTACTTGGGACTGATGGGTGATTTCCATAATGCACACAAATATGTAAAATCAATTAAGACTTTTCTCCCGTGGAAGAAAGAACAAATAACTATCCATGCTTTGTCCTCTGTATCAAGAAATATCAGAAGGTTCCTGGTACCAAGTCCACACATCCTGGTGGGCAGAGAGGGTGACGAGAAGGGGAGGAGGCAGAGAGAGAGAACTAACCACTCCCTCAACAGTAACAACGCATCCACTGACCATCAGAGCCCCAGAGACAAAAGGAGTGCCCAAGACAGCCTCTGAGAGACAGGAGAGCAGATCTCTACATTTGGGGAAAAATGTGTTGGGGTGGGCCAAAGGTATCTATGCTACAAATTACCCCAAACAACATGCGATCCGAAGAATGAGGGAGAAAGAATCAATCAACAGGTTCCCTTGAAGACCCTGGCTTACTTTCCTCTCAGTTATGGAAATAATTCACTTTTTTAATGCAAGAAGAAGTTATTGATTGGTTTGGCTTTTCTTCTAATCCTGAGGAAATCCTGTGCGTGTTGACATGCCTGCATCCTAAAACTATCTCCTTAGAGTTGAAAGCTCATCTTGCCATGCAACATAAGGCGTAGGTCTTAGAACTTAAACATAAGAATTAAAGGAAAGCTTAGCTCACCTAACTTCTCCTTCCATCTTCATTCTCTCCCTCAATTGGCTACCTCTCCCAATGACCGCATCACATCTTAGTATAATTACAATTTTTTTTTCTCAACTAGGACCTGACCTCAGGCTTACTAAAAACACCCAGAAAAGTGCCCTGGAGGCCTAGCAGTGGCTCACGACTATAATCCTAGCACTTTGAGAGGCCAAGATAAGAGGATTGCTTGAGGTCAGTGGTTCAAGATCAGCCTGGGTAACATGGCGAAACCCTGTCTCTACAAAAGAAATACAAAAAAAGTAGCCAGGTGTAGTGGTGCATGCCTGTAGTCCCAGCTACTTGGGAGGCTGAGACAAGAGGATGGCTTGGGCCCAGGAAGTCAAGTCAAGGCTGCAGTGATCATGCCACTACACTCAAACCTGCGCAACAGTGAGACTCTGTCTCAAAAAAAAGCAAGAAAAAGAGAAAAAAAAAACAGTTCTCTAGAAAGAGCAATCTTCAAATGATTTTGTTCATTTAATATGGTAGTGAGGAGTCACAAGATTTGGAGTCACACGGACAGGCACATGTGCCCTGTTTAGGTAATGTGTGACTTGTACAAGTTACTTATCTTTGCTGAGCCTCAGTTTCTGTGTCTGCAAAATGGATTAGAGAGGCGGTTAAACAGAGAAAGCATACAGCACTTATCATAGGACAGGATTGGCAAAGGTTTCCCATAAAGTGCCAGGTGGTAACTACTTTAGACTTTGCGGGTCACACAGTCTCTGTCTCAACTACCCAACTCTGCCTTTTTAGCATAAATGCAGCCACAGACAACATATAAACAAATAGGAGTGTCTGCATGCCAATAAAACTTTATTTATGGGCCCTGAGATTTAAATTTCATACAATGTTCCAGTATCATGAAACATTATTTTTCTTTTGACTTTTTTCAATCATATAAAAATGGAAAAGCCATTCGTAGCTCATAGGCCGTATGAGAACAGGCAGACCCATACTAAGAGCCACTGCACAACCATGAAGACGGCTGCTAGCATAAAAACAGAAAATAATAAGTGCTAGCAAGGGTGTGACCTTGCCACCAAGGGAGACCTGGCACACTGCTGGCGGAAATGCCAAATGGTGCAGCCACTAGGGAAAAGAGTATGGCAGTTCCGCAAAAAGTAAACATAGAATTACCATAGATCCCGCAATTCCACACAAAAGAATTAAGTGCGGGGTCTTGAAGAAACGTATAAACACAAACCAATTTACAAGAAAAATAACAAACAACCCCAGCAAAAGGTGGGTGAAGGATATGAACAGACACTTCTCAAAAGAAGACATTTATGCGGGCAACAAGCATATGAAAAAAAGCTCAGCATCACTGGTCATTAGAGAAATGCAAATAGAAACCACAATGAGATACCATCTCATGCCAGTTTGAATGGCGATCATTAAAAAGTCTGGAAACAACAGATGCTGGAGAGGATGTGGAGAAACAGGAATGCTTTCACACTGTTGGTGGGAGTGTAAATTAGTTCAACCATTGTAGAAGACAGTGCGGTGATTCCTCAAGGATCTAGAACCAGAAATACCATTTAACCCAGCAATTCCATTACTGGATATATACCCAAAGCATTATAAATCATTCTACTATAAAGACACATGCACACGTATATTTGTTGCAGCACTATTTACAAAGTAAAGACTTGGAACCAACCCAAATGCCCATCAATGATAGACTGGATAAAGAAAATGTGGCACATATATACCATGGAATACTATGCAGCCATAAAAAAGGATGAGTTCATGTCCTTTGCAGGGAAGCTGGAAACCATCATTCTCAGCAAACTAATACAGGAACAGAAAACCAAACAGTGCATGTTCTCAGTCATAAGTGGGAGTTGAACAATGAGAATACATGGACACAGGGAGCGGGACATCACACACCAGGGCCTGTTGGTGGGTGGCGGGCAAAGGGAGGGAGAGCATTAGGACAAATACCTAATACATGCAGGGCTTAAAACCTAGATGATGTGTTGATAGGTGCAGCAAACCACCATGGCACATGTACACCTATGTAACAAACCGGCATATTCTGCACACGTATCCCAGAGCTTAAAGTAAAATTTTTAAAAAAAGAAACATGTAAACCCACACTTACAGCAGTATTATTTCTAATAGCCATGAGGTGGAGGCAGCCCAAGTGTCTATTGATGGGTGAGTGGATAAACAACATAGGGGGCCGGGTGCAGTGGCTCATGCCTATAATCCCAGTACTTTGGGAGGCTGAGGCTGGCAGATGATTCAAGCCCAGAAGTTCAAGAGCAGCCTGGGCAACATAGCAAGACCCCATATCTACAAAAAAAAAAATTAAAACTTAGCGGTGATGCACACATGTAGTCCCAGTTACTCAAGTGGCTGAGGCAGGAAAATCGCTTTAGCCCAGGAGTATGGCGCTACAGTGAGCTATGATCATGCCACTGCACTCCAGCCTGGGGAACAAAAGTAAGATCCTGTCTCAAAATAAAAGAAAAGCAAACAAAAAATAAAATAAAATGTGGTATACACATACTGTATAGTGGAATCTTTTTCAGCTTTAAAAGGCAAGGAAATTCTGTCACAGGCCACAATATGGATGAACCTTGAGAACATTCTACTAAGCAAGATAAGCAGTCATAAAATGGCAAATACTATATGGTTCCATTATATAGAGTACCTAGAGTAGTCAAATTCACAGAGACAGACAGGTGCATAGCGGATGCCAGGACCTGGAATGGGTAGGGAGAATGGGGAGGTATTTAATGGGTCTAGAGTTTCAGATTCAAAGCGTTCTAGAGACGGGAGGTGGTGACAGTTGCACAGTGATGTAACTATTTAATGCCACTGAACTCTAAAATGGTCAAGATAGTTAAGTTTTATATTATATGTATTTTATTGCTATTGTTTTAAATTCTTAAATGTAAAAAATCACACACACACAGGCAGTGTGCTGGATGTGAGTCACAGGCTGTAGCTTACCCTTGGCATAGGGGCAGAAGAACAACAAACACCCCTAAAAAATGAGCAGGATAGGCATTGGGGGAGCCTATGAGAAAAGAGGGCTCAGAGGTGACTGAAGAAAATTCTAAGATTCACTCAGAAAAGTATTTACCAGGCACCCACTCTGGAGTCAATAATCATAGACACAGATATAAAGGGAGAAGCACCCCTGGACCTCATGAGCCAACCCTTGGATCCCACGTGTGGCCATCCAGGGGAAGTCGGCCTGTGCACACGTGCAGGAAAGCACAGGGGCCCCCGTGGTGGTCCGGCCACTCGGGCACTCGTGTGGCTCATACGTGGAGGTACACCCTCCTTGGAGTGGTCAATGATCTTGTCAGGGACAGAAAAGTTCAATGACTACAAGGGTGAGTTTAATTATATGTTGTCGCTGACTAGCAGTGGTTACGATGGTACAATTACACATGTAATTTATCAGCAAGATACTTGCATACATAATAAACCAAAAGCAAAACATTAAATTTCAGTGGAAGCTAAAAATATAAAACCGGGCCATGGTGCAAAACAGTCTCACTTGTGAAGGGGTGGAGGAGAAAAACCACAGGCCTCCCTTCTCTTTTAAGGGCTGGCTGTCCCCACCCACCTGCCGTGACCACGTGGCATCCATCTCAGGAATGCGTTCTTCAAACACCAAGCAAATCCCAAGCCCCCAGTGGTGTGTCAACAATGCTTCTTCACAAAGGAATGGGATGGAGAAGCTGGCTTAGGAGACTCACCACCCTTTCTGACGTTCTCTGAACTTGCCAACCAAGGACTCAAGGGATGCTGGAAAGACCACATGCCTGGCAACATCTTGGGGTTCCTAGCACTGGTATGAGACTGAGAGGAAAAGCCTAATTACCTGAAAATGTCCTATATTTTCATTAATCTTGAATAAAGATGGAGAAAGGGGGAAAGATGATGGAAGAGAGGAAATGAAAATAACAACAGTGCCATGCTTGTATTAAATGCCTACTTTGAACGAGGCAGTGTTTTAAGTGGATCACACAGTGTAATCTACCAGATTGTTCCCAATTTACAGATGAGAAAACTAAAGTGCAAGTCCCTTGACACTGGATCAGACAGCTATTGAATTGTGGAGCCAGGGTTCCAACCTGCTTCCAAAGCCTATACCTTTGCAACACACTGTCAGACGTAGAGGTCATTTATCTTTCTTCTTTAGTACATTCTCACTGGTACTGCTCTAATGTCCATGGTACAATAATTTAAAAGTCAAGGGTGAGGTAACTTGGACCACTCTCATCACCAAGAATAAGTTTTCCAATAGATGGGTACGTTGCACATACCATGCCAGAACTTGGGAATCCCACTACCCAGAGCCTCAGCCTATCTCCTCAAGACAGCTGACCTCACAGGACTGAGCAGTGGCAAGCCCCACAGAGACCAACGCATGGCAGGTCTGAAGAGTACACACGAGAATCTCCAGAAGAACATGGAATACAGTGCAGATTGCAGAGGTTTGCCTAGGAGACAGACATCCGGTCACGTGGGTAGGAAGTCCTTTTAGCCTCATAAATCCCTCATCCACATCCTACATGGAAAGAGACCATCTTCACCTACATGACCTCCATGCCTTCAGTCCCAGTCATCTGTGTATGTGCACTTGTGGATTTTTAAAGACATTTTTATAACAGGGTGGTTTTTAGTTCACAGAGGTTGCCTTGCACAGTCCTAGACATATTTTTCCATTTTGAAAAACTAGACTAAAAGAAAATGCCTTGTTATAATTGATCATTAGATTTTGAAAATAAAGCTTTCAAAAAATGCTTGGGAGACTAATGAGTGAATAGATGGTAAAAGTGAGAATTCGTTTAGATCAATGAGCCCAATATTCTAAGGTACATGTTAGGGCTTGAGATAGAGACCCACCCGTCCACCCATTCATCCATTCATCCATCCACCATCCATCCACCCATCCATCCATCCACCCACCCACCCATTCATCCACCCACCCACCCATCCATCCACCCACCCATCCATCAATCCACCCATCCATCCATCCATCCATCCATCCATCCATCCACCCACCCATCCATCAATCCACCCATCCATCCATCCATCCATCCATCCATCCATCCACCCACCCACCCATCCAGCCACCCAACCACCCATCCATCCACTCATCCATCCATCCATCCATCCATCCATCCATCCATCCATCCACTCATCCATTCATCCGTCCATCTGTCCATCCATCCATCCATCTATCCATCTACCCACTCATCCATCCACCCATCCACCCACCCACCCATCCATTCATCCATCCACCAATCCATCCTATCCTCCATCAATCCACCCATTTATCCACCCATCCATCTGTCTATTCATCTATCCATTCATCCATTCATCTATCCATTTATTTACATATCCATCCGTTCACCCATTCACCCACCCATCTACCCACCTACCCACCCACCCATCCACTCATCCATCCAGCCATCCATTCATCAATCCATCCATCCATCACCCTACCCTCCCACCCATCCACCCATCTATCCATCCATCCACCCATCTATGTATCCATCCTCCCATCCATCCATCTAGTCACCAAAGCTTTAATGAGAAGCTATTGTCCATCAGGCACCATTTTAGGAACTAAGGAAACCACAAGGAACAAAACACATAAGCCCCTACCCTCACCACTCTTACATCACAGTAGGAGAGACAGACCAGAAACCAGTAAAGGAGTAGGTCAGTAAAATGCTTCCTGCACCAAACAACACAATGGATTCCAAATCTTCCTAACACAAAGGTAAATCAGAGCCATTTCCTCATTTGCTGTTATCATCAAGGATCAGTTGTAAAAACAAACAAGAGTGTCTCGTATGGAAATGTTAACAGTACAAAACTGTATTCCAACGTGGCAGAATTATCTAAGGGCAAATACTGCACGCAATATTTTTATGACAGAAGCTTTATTTCTCATTGTCTATATCCTTGATTTAAATATATACATGTATGTGGGTGCACACGTATCAAGATTCAAGTATTTCAATATAAATTTTGTATTCAAAATACTTTTCCTGATTTCAGTTGATTGCCTTGTTGGAGCAGTAGTTTTTGTTCCAAATCAAAACAAGGATTTCTCTCTCTCTGTCTCTCTCCTTCTCTCTCTCTCTCTCTCTCTCTCCATGTGTGTGTGTGTGTCTGTCTGTCTTTCTGTCTCTCTCGGTCTCTCTCTTTATATCTCCCTCTCTGTCTATGTCTCTCCCTCTCTCTTTCTCTGTCTGTCTCTCTCTCTCTCCTACGCTTAACAATCTCTCCTTGCTCCCCCAGCCTCTAGCCCTAAGGAGCCCAAATACCCAAGGTGCCTTCCAAGCTGAGTGGTACCAAGGGCAAAACCTGTTTCTTTCCATTTGTTTTTCTGTTGAAGGTCTCCGGGGCTGGGAGGACTGCGGTGCTGGCTGAAGCCACATCACACAAAGGCGCTGAGATAGAAGGACAAACCTTCCCACTTTGATTTGAGTGTGTAATTGTTTGAATACATCTCGCCCGCACTACAATAATGTCATCCTTGGTTGACACAGATTTTAAAGCCCTTTGAAAAGGTGGAATGTTATCAATCATGAGCATGATTATAATGGGATTTAAGTGGAAGACGCTAAGATTCAGGCCCTGGCTCGGGCCAGGCTCCTGACAGAGGAGGAGGGAGAGAGGAGGAAGAGGGCTGTATTTCAGCCAAGGAAAGGATGCCCTGGGCCGTCTTCACCCGCACATCTTCTCCCCCAAAGCCGAAGACATCTGAAGAAGCACCATGGAACTCTGGAACTCCGACAGGAATTCCCCCACACACTAAAAATATCTGCTCTTGTTCCTACTAGGTTAGACCAACAAGAGCTGATTGGGCCCCCCCAGGGGACATATGGCGATATCTGGAGCTATTTTGATTGTCACAATAGAGGAAGTGTTGGTGGGGGCATGCTACCAGCATCTAGTGGGCAGAGACCAGGGATGCTGCAAAACATTCTACAGTGCATGGGAGGGCCCTGCAACAAATCACCATCCAGCCCAAAATTTCAATAATGCCAAATGTGAAAGACCCTGTGTCAGACCCAGAGAGGCTGGGCCACAGCGAGAGGAGCGGATGGGTCAGAGAGGGGCATTTCTGGGGAAGCAGCTTAAAGCTACTTCCACTGGCTCAGCTATACCTCTGATTCACCAGCACACAGAGGCAGGTGACAGAGGGGAGGAAAAACCAAATCACTTCCTCCTTTGCCTTTCAATCTAAAACACACCTTCCTTATTATGCATCAGAAGGGGCTGGAAAACCGACAATTTTTTTTCTTCTTCTTCAAGGCAAAACAACCCAGGCCCAACAAAAACAAAATAATCTCTCTGACAGATCGCTGGGATGGTTGGACCTCTCTCCTGACAAATCACAACAGGGCCTACAGATGTGGAATTCACCCATCAAGCACAGTCACATGCACAGGATTACTAAGGCAAAGAATTGTGAATTTCATTAAATATGTTAAAGGGGAAAAAATCAGCTTTGAAAAATAGTAATCCTGTCTTTCAACAAAAATATTATAGGAAGCTATGAATTTGGTAGATCGGAATAGGGTGTTGGTACATGTTTTACTAAGGTAATATAATGGTACACTATTATTAGATCACATTAATCATTACTGTGCCAACGGCACTGACAGCCCCACTGAAAAGGATTGAAAGGCCTGGTAATGGATATAAATTACCCATTGTGTGATAAAAGGATTTTTACTAAGAAGGTAAGAATAAAACAGCAAATTTCTACTATAACTGTTGTGTAAAAACCAAAATAAAAGTAATCCACGGTCAGGAATATCCACAAAATCAGAAGTAAGCACTTTTCCAGCCAGATAAAGTCACAATAAAATATATAGATATATATATTCAGTACAATATAAAATTAATTCCTGAGTGCATAATTCTGCTATCAATTTCCCTGGTTTATGTAGTGACCTCTGAGATGTGTGGTCAGGAGAAGGTGGGCTTGGCTAATTACATCTGAGGGTGAGTTTACAGAGATATCAGGGCAGCCTAAGATGAGGCCACCGAAGATATCAAATACACATGTCGCTCTTTCTTTTGTATTTTAAGTTTGTACCAGCTCATGCGCCGGAAATACACTCCCGTCCAGGAGTCTGTGATCTGGAGTCTGACTGAGGTGACAAACACGGAGCTGCTTTGGGACAGGATTCATCCAAGACTGGGCCAAGCCGCTGAGTCACCCAGTGAGTGATGACGAGCCCTACAGCAGGTGGCACTTGGACGAGGTCACTTGGCCTTTAGCAAAAGCCCCTCCAGCTCTCAGCCCTGGTTCCAGGCTGCTGGCTGGCAGACAGGGACTCAGGGTGTCATGCAAGAGAGAAAGAAGTCACCCTTGTTGGGCTTTGCCTCATGGGGGGAACCTGTTCGGAGACTCAAGAACATGTCTCCACATTGCACGTTCACCCCACCCACAAGATATGGAACCCATGCTACCTCCCAGACACCTGTGACTCTGGAAGTTTCTCCATAGCTCTACACAGGGATCAGCAGCCCAGAGAAGGCAGCCTGGACTTCCCCACAAACTCACAGACAGACACCAGTTCAACAAACTACAAATCGATGGTCCTTACCAGGCAAGTCTTAAAGCAATGGATCTCCCTCCTGGTTGAAGGATATTCTTAAAGCCGTGGTGGTCAGGAACTGCAAAAATAAGACCTGTTAGAAACTGTAAATGTCACACATGTCGACTTCAGTAAGTCACATAAACAGCATTCATCCAAAGTAATGATTTGCTGGGTTAGTTGAGAGCCTAAAAACATTGAATACCCCCACTGCCCCCAATTCTTTGAGCAATTTAAAAAATGGGAACTATGTGACCTTTGCTGCAATGCACCAAATTTCCTCAGCTTGTTTTCAGTGGGAAATCGCCACCTGCACAAAAAGAACTTCTAACCATCTCTTATCTTCTCTGTATGGGACAGAAGAAAAAATACGAGCTAATATTATAAGTGCTCTCTCTATCTCTCTATCTCTCTCTCTCTATCTCTATCTCTATCTCTCTCCTCTCTCTTTCTCTATCTTTCTTTCTCCTCTCTCTCTCTCTCTCTCTCTCTCTCGCTGTCTCTCTTCTTTAGAATTCTCAAAGTGAGGAAGTACCCAAGGGTTCTTGCTTTTTCCCTGATTTGTGGAGCCCTTTACAGTAGACCAAAATTCTACCCAAATTTCAACTGGCCAAGCCTGTTTGGTAGCCAATGGATACAGAATGGGAATCTGCCACTGACAGAGGCTTAGAGATGTGTTTGGCATCAAAGTCCTCTCCCCCAAACCCAGACCAGGAAAGCAGCGGCCAGTGAGATTTTCTACTACTTCATTCTGTGTTATCACTGAAATAAGTCCCACATGGGTGATCTCACCTCCTATGGCATGCTCAGAGGTGATAAAGGCCAAGAAGGAAAGCTGGGATGTTCATCTATGATGGCTGCAGAGCTGCTGGCTAGGGGGTAATCAAGGAAGGCCAGCCCCTAGCCTGTGATCTCTAGCCCACTCCTCACCCAGTGCAATTCGGATTCTCATTTGTTTTGCCATGTCACAGAAGGGATGTTAAGGGGCAAACATAAGTTCCCTTAATAAATTATATTTTACTGAAAGTGAAGTTGTAAATTCTGATCACAGAGGTAGAATTTTGCTATGGATTCAAAAAATCTGATTCTGCACATGGAAAACCAGAAGATACATTTGGAGGACTGGTGGCAGCTCCAGCCCAAGAAGTTTGTACTGATTGAACCACTGGCTTGCAACACTTCACTCAACTCCAAGGCTGATTTCTGGCAACCAAAAAGGTGTTTGCTGACTGCATGCTTGAAAAGTGTTTTCTCAGGGTGCCACAGGGAAGCTGCTGTCTATAAACAGCTTTTTTCTACCTGCCTATCCTGAGACATAAAGCAAAAGCTGACATCTCAACCATCTCCAACAAGGAAAGAAATTACATCTCAGTGTCTGTCTGTCTGTCTCTCTCTCGCTCCTGAATCAGATGATCTTTTGTATTTTGTTTTGTTTTGTTTTGTTTTTCTTGTGTCACTCAAAATCTAAGGAGGAACAAATGCCCAATGTTACACTTTCCAAGGTTCTGTCCTACCGCTGATCTAAACAGGTCCCCAGCACCCAGCTGGCTCTGAAAACACTTATTTGCTTTGCTCTAAGACCTCCTTATGTTTAGGGAGGGGGTTACAGGAGATGGGAGACACACTCAGATTTTATATCTAGGCTCATGACTTGCAAAATTCTAGGACTATTCTCCAGGGGCCATTCACTTAGAAGCCCTGTAAATGCCAATGACAGGAGAACACAGAGAGGCTTCATCAGGGGAAATCCCACACCGGTTTGTCCAGCTTCACGCCATTGATCAGAACACCGTCTCCTGCAGTTGGCACCGGGGCAGTGATGGGCACAAACCCGTCAGGTTCTACGCTCTAAATCATGAAAGGGCCCAGCACAAGCCTCATAGCTACATTGGAGGCTATGCTCTCCCGATGGATTAGTGGGTTTATGCAAAGGTGTCTGACCTGTGTGAGCAAGGTTAGCCCAACATGCCAGCAGGGCAGCCGATGAGTACAGCCTCACTGGGCCCTTAGGAAAAGAAATCAAGTTAGTTCCATCTGTGCCTTTTCTGATCCAGTCTAAACAGGAGGAGGATCCTGGTGTCTGATGTCGTTACAGTCACTGCGGGTCGGGGAAAGGTGACTGCATCCGACCGCAGATGCTCTCGTGATGCAGGGTGGGGAGGAAGGGAAGCACCAGCAGAGTCATTCTGTCTTCCTCAAAGAAAGAAACAGCTCTTTTGGTGCAAGTAAGTGACTTGTATTTAGAGATAACACAGTCAGTGGCATAACCAGAAGCAGACTGGACATGAGGCCTCCCCTCACCCTGTAGACTCTGCCCACGAGCCCAGTTTGGTGCAGTTCAGAGTAGCGGTGGGAGGGGGGAAGATTGCAAAGGTGGCAGAAAGCATGGTATGAACTAACAGGGGTTGGGTAGCTGCCACCTCATCAAAATAAGGGAACCTCCACAGGTGTGTTTCAGTGCTTGAAATTCCACCCACTGTACACCGATGGCTCCTGCTTCCCTCTTAAAGCACAGATAAGGCTCCCACACAGCCCTCCCCAGCAACATGGATGAGCTTAAGAGGACTGTTCACTCAATGGCTTGGAGACTCCCTTCCCAGCACCTGTGGTGCACTGGGGCCTCTGGGGTAGGTCAGGGGCCAAGCAGGTCTGCCCATTGGATGCAGAAACCACCCATCGTGTAAAGGTCCCAGTTGCCAGGACAAGGAGCACAACAAAGGCAGGGCACTGGGAGTGGGGCAGAGTTGACTCAAGCCCTTAAGCAAGTGCAGGCAGGGCCCTGGTGGAGACAGGGCTGGAGGCCAAGGAGGGGCACAGAAGTGCAACAGAGTGGCCTCAACTTCCAGAAAGGGGAGTGAGAAGGTTTGCAGGAGCTGAAGAAGGGAAGCCTGAATGGCTACTTCCTGGGTGGACATGGCTAGAGTACAGCAGGGATGCAGGGTGCTGGGAGTGAGGAGGAAGAAAGGGAGACTTCCTAGAGCCAGAGGTATTTCCAAAGTCTCTCTGAGGAAGGGGAGACAAGAGGAGGGGTGGAAAGTTCTGAGAGAGGGACTTCAAAGGGGAAGTGGGAGCACAGGAAGATATGAATGGGCACCAATCAAGCGAGGAAGTGGAAGGTGCATCAGCAGCCCTCACCCATCTTGGCACACACTGGGCCTACCCTGAGCACACACATTCCCATCCCTGTGAATTCCACAGGCAAGGCAGAACCCACCCAGCAGCCCAGCCGTGTTCACTGAATGAGCCCCGCCAAACACCGACTTACAAGCTAGCCCTGCACGGGCCCCTCTGTCCACCAAAGCGGGAGGCCACACGGGCTCCCCAAAGGGGACGGGGCACCCTCCTCCCTCCCATATCCTCCCAGAGCTGCCTACACAGGAGCTCTGAAGGAGCCAGAGAAACCCTCCCTGAGCAAAAGCATAGCCTGCTCGACTCAGACCCATGGGCTCTGAGGGAGAGGGTGATTGGCCAGTCAAGAGTTGAGCAGAGACGGGGTACCCCTGGCATCGCCATGGCTCTGAGATGGGCCCTGAGTTTAACAAAGAGTGGTCCTCCAGGCCAGCGAGTTTTGTGCCTGCGGGCACCGCACACCTGTCTCCACCCCGCACCACGACAATTTGAGGACATGAGAGCAGCAATGAACGTCACCATCACTGAGGCCACAGCAAGCCCCGGGCACATGCAGAGGACAGTCCGGCATGTGGGGAAACGATGGTGTCAGACTCTCCTCCCAGCCCCTCACCTCTGTGGGAGGACCTGGGTGGATGGGAGGGAGGGGAGGAGGGAAGTTAAGACAGAAGGATGGAAGGAGGACAGACAGGAGGATGGGAATGGAAGGATGGAGGAAAGATGTAGAGAGGGAGGAGAGAAGGACAGAAGGATGGAGAGGGATGTAAAAATGGAAGGGGGAGGGAAAACAAAAGTAAGGAGGGCAAGAGGAAAGAGAGAGTCTGAAAGTGGAAGAGAAGATGAAAGAAAAGGGGCAGATGGAAGGATGAAAGTGCAGATGGACGGATGGAGGCAAGGCGGATGGATGGAAGGAAAGGTGTGAGGGCTGCTTCAATTTCCCCCTCCTGGCCCATGTTCCATTCTCTCCTGCGGGAGGTGGAGTATATTCCTGGGGAGACACAGGATGGCCCTTCCCTAGGTGGGTCACTGGGAGGCCCGGCAGCAGGAACACGGGCTGTCTGCAGAGGCATCTGAGTGAGTGGCATTTGGGAGCCAGGGAAACTACTTTCCTTCCGGAAAAAGAGTTGGGCAAGGAGGATTTGGAGAGAAAGCCAGCCCGGCTCCTTCGGCCCTCTGCCCAGGGAAGGACATGGTTAAGACCTCCAGAGGGGAAACAGCTGGGTGCCCAACTAGGACTCCCCCTAGATGACACCTGAGTGCAGTGACTCCCAAGCAATGCCTTGGAACCCTCTATCGAGAGCAGACTCCACGTCCAAAGGTACACAGGGCCTGTTCTCCGGCGCCCACCCCCTGGGTGCTGGCAACTTCCCTCCCATGGTTCTAAGACCTCCTCCCAGCCCAGAGCTTGATATTCTCAAGTTCCACTAGCAACAAGGACCCGACCAAAAAACCGCAGCTCCTCCAACCGGATCTGGAAGTTTTGCCCCAAGCATTGAGTGACACTTTCTCAGAGAACCCTGGGGGATGAACATGGCCCCAAATGACACACCCATTGTTGCTACAGGTTTCCAACAGGAGTGGGGAGTCCTGGTATGGAAAGCTCCCAGGGAGGAGCCTCAGAGAATCAGCCACTCACTCAAGCATTACCCTTCCAGGGCCCTTGCAGTCAGGCTCTGCTCTGTTTCTGGGGATCCAGTGATAAACACTGTGTCCACCTGCGTGGAGCTCATGTTTCTAAGACCAGATTCAAATGAAAGACAAAAGTAAAATATACCAACAAATAACAATCTCTAAGAAGATAATAAAGCTGGAGGAAATGACCGTGACAATCAGAGAAGACCTCTCTAAGGAAGCAACATCTGGCGAGGGACCAGAATAAAGAAAGGGAGTGAGCCCTGCGAGAATGCGGGGAACAGCGGTACAGGAAGAGCGAACGGCGAGTGCAAAGGCCCTGAGGTCGGACAGAGACAGTGCATTCAAGGAGCACCAAGACATTCCCTGCGGCCTGGGTATGGAGAGTGAGCGAGAGAATGGATGAAGATAGGCTTTTTAGGATCCACATACCTAGATCACGGGAAAAACATGATCTATTTGCACGGTATGCCTGCTATGGAAGGAACAGAAAAGAGGGGGCCAGAGAGGAGGCAGGGGGACCCACGGGGGAGGCTGCTGCAGGTGTGCAGGTAAGGGAGGATCTGGTGTGAGCTGGAGAGACAGCAGTGGCAGGGGAAAGGCAGGCAGATTCGGGATGTGTTCCATGACAGAGTGGTGAGACCTGCAAGGAGAACACCAAAAGTAAGGAGAGCCCAGAGTAAGCCATGCTTACCTGGACCGGGACCCTAGGGGCACAGGGAACCAGCCTCCAAACCAGCCTCAGCCCAGGGTCCAGGTGCCCAGGTGTGTTCACCAAAAGGTTCTGATGCTCTGATATCTTGGGGCCTTGCTGGCTCCAGAAGGACTGTCCTGCCCAAAGCTAGCCCATTTCTAGAGTTGGTAAATGACTCCCTGGGAGCTCCTTTTATACATAAAACAGCCAGTCCAAACCACATCGCCAACACCACCTTTATTGGGCTCTAACAGGGCCCTCCCACTTGGGGCCACTATCCTCCTACCCTAATTGCCCACGGCCAGAAACCAGACAACTAGAAGCAACCCCCATGGTCCATGACTGTGGAAACCACTCAAATGAGCCAATTCAAACCTTCTCAACCCTGCCTTGCCTTGCCTTTTCCTGGGAAGCTACAATAAAGGCTCTTGTCCATCTTCTCCCCTCCCACCTTCTGCCTCTCAGGAACCCTAGTGCTTCCCCATGTGGCCCCCGCGTGGCATGGCATGTCTTCCTCTTGAGAACTGTGAGTAACAAACTGTCCCTTCAATCTCAGTTGTCTCCTGCCCTGTTGGCCGCGCCATATCTGAATAATAATGAAACCTACATTTCAAAACATCGGGTCCCAAGTCACCAGCACGAAGCTTGCGTAGGAGAGGATAGGGCCCAGAGAGAGTGTGAGGTGGGTTCTGCTGAAGACAGCACCGCCCACGAGTTTCTTGCTGTCAGGGTCATGCTGAAGCCACCGCCCTCCTCCCAGAGGGCATGACATGCCGACAGAGAAATGGTCACCCTCTGCTAACTTCCACCAGAGCAGGTGCCTGTGCCTGCCACAAGAGCCACAATGTGTCTCAAAGAGGAGGACAAGCACTAGAAACATGGCAAGGTCTTTCCCAAAACCCATCAGCCCACTCCACAGGGTCCCACAACGGACACACTACGTCAGGCCTCTGCGCACAGGCGCTAGCACCTGTGTGAGTGTGTGCGTGGGTATGTGCTGTGTGTGCGTGTGTGTGTGCACGTGTGAGCATTCACATGCATGTTGCAGGTGAGCGGCCGTTGCCACCCTGACGCAGAGCCCAGCGTCATACGAGGCGGCTGAAATATTGTAACACAGAGCGTGTAGGGCTGCCCAGACACGCTTCCAAAGGAAGCCTCTTCTTTCATTTTAAAACAAAGGTAACTTTGATGGAGAAGCTATTTGATACCTGTTCGATCTAAATGCTTTCAGGATACACAGACATCAGACGCTGACAGAAACCTGAGACCCTACGATATCGGACCAGGCTCGGGGATGATAAAAGAGGAGTGGAGAGGCTTCCTCTCATCAGCTCGCCTGCCCCGTGCATGTATTTTTACATGCTTTAGCATGAAGAAAAGCCAAGATGCTCAGAGCCAATCAAATTACACCCCTGTCTCTTTAATAAACAAATCCATGTGCACATCAACAGTGTTGAAAATTCAATTTAAACTCTTTGTCTGTTGCCGCTTACTCTAAAGATGGTCTTTCTTAAACAACAGAACACCAAGGAGTCGTTAGTGCTCTCTCTTCATTACTTCAAAAAACCAATCATTAGACACCAGAGTATATACGTAATTAGAAAATCACTTCCTTTGCAATCCAAGCTAAGTAGTTTACATACTGTAATTACAGGGACAAAATCAATTTTTAATCATTTCCCTGATTGGGCTCATCAGCTCTGTGGGAACATTGTAACCTGCTTGTTGTGCAAAAGCAACATCTGGGCTAAAACAATTACCCTTTGTTTGCTACAATATTCCTTAAATCTTTTTGCTTGCATAAAAAAAAGAAACGAAAACATGAAGACAAGATATTTGGATGTCTTTGTGTCCTTGATCAACATATATCCGAAAGTTCTCCCAGTGACGTGCGCTTAATGTTCCCCGGAATTTACGGTTTAACAGTACACATCCAAGGAATGTATTTTTTCAGTGAGATAAAAGTATCTGATTGTTTTAAAGATCCATTCAGCTGCCTAATTGTTCCATAGCTAACACATGGTATTCAAACAACCCACACATTACAAAAGCTCATCTGGGTAATCACGGGCAACTATTATGGCGATGGTTTACACTTTTCTAATACAAATGAATGGATTTTATCAAAATTTAAAAAAAACTAAAAAGCTGAGTATGTGTGAAAAATAGTTGGTATGAATTGGCAAGGCAGGGCTGAGCATTTTGTTCTCTTAATAGGAAATGACCTCATTTACACTGGAGTAATAATTAGTACTGCTTCACTGACAGTTAAGAAAAAAAACTTTCCCAGTATAATAAGGCAGCATCTCCTTTGTTAGGAGATCTACATTGATTATTAACCCTTGCCAAGAAATTCCAAGTTTAACTCTCCGTTCCACTGGGCTCATGCTTGCTGGCAAAAGATAAAAATAGCTGTTTTGGAAACCGTCACCTCTCACCAGATTTCCAAAGTTTTGCATCTAGCTTTTAAGTGACAATCTGAAACACTTGGTGTCCCCCTTTGAGGAAACATAGAAAGCCCCCACCACCCCAACCCGCAGCCACCAAGAGCTCCAGTCGGCTCCCTGCACTCCCCCGGTGGCCCTGGTCCTCCCCATCCTTTTGAAGTTTATTGGCTTTGATTATTGCTTGCAAGTCCCCAAACCTACAATTAATTCATAGTCAAAACAGCCCTGAGAAGGAAGAAAGGAGAGAGGGAAAGTGAAGGCAGAGGGGAGATACTCTTGCCGGTGATTCAGTGAAGGCTGATAGTGCAAGAGATAGGAACACTTGGGCCAATAAAGAAATGTAGTCTAGGAAGCAGCCAGAATGTATTTATACACACACACACACACACACACACACACACACACACACACCCCTTCTGAGGGCTTTGTTCATTGACCAACCATTCTTGAATTCAGTAAGAGTGAAAACTAACATTTACCATGTGCCACCCAGAGTTCCAAGCATTGACACGCAATCTCAGTTCATCCTTGCATCCATCCTATGAGGCGGGCATTATCATTTATTGATGAGAAACCGAGACACTAGCCCCGAAGTTCTGTGTCTGAGGTTAAGAGCTCAGGAGACGGGGACCCAGGGTGTGAATCTCAGCAGGCTGATTCCATGACCCGTGCTGAGAGCCACTCGAACACACTGTGCCCCAACACAAGGCAACAGCACCTCTTCCCCACAGCCTCAGAGAGCCTCATCTCCAGGGCAGTCAAGCCTGCCTGATGTCCACTGGTCAGACACAGCCAGCAGCCCCCATGGCCATGTCCTCGGGAGCACGCACAGAGCTTGGCACCATTCTGCATCTGGATTCCTACTCCCCAGCACAAGGTGGGTGGTTCTGACCCGGGACAAGGTGAGGCAGGAGAGCTCACCCTGTAGGTCAGTGTTCTTAGGGTAAGAAGTGCAAACTAGACGCAGGCATTTTCTACAAGGCCAAGGAGCACCGGTTATCAAGCCGCCACGCTGGTAGATTTCCAGAGCCTAACCACAGTCAGGATGGAGTCCCCCAGATCCCCCAGAGGCCATGTTCTCCAGTAGTCAGTGCCTGGCGGGTTCTCCCTAAACCTCACTCCACCCAGTGTCTTTGCCCTGGATCTCTCACCCCATCCACAAGGATGAAGACCCCACTCAGCTCAAGACTCAACAGGACAGCAAAACCAAGACAATTCTGGCCCCCAGAGATGGAATGATGCAAACAGGAGGGAAAATCCAGAAAATTATAAAGGCTTTCTAATATATTGTATCACCACATGAACTCAACGTATGTATCGCTTTACAGAAAGTACTTCATAACATCATCAAATCCCAAGTCATCTATGAAGTAATGCATCTTGAAGGAGAGATGTAAAATAACTGGAAACTGGAGTGTTGTTTTCTGTTCCACCTGTGCTACCACAGGTAATGCTGCTTGCTGTGCTGATATTCTGCTTGATAAATATCACTCGAATGTTCAGATGTCTAGCAGGTATCATGCTGATTACCTGGGTGATGAAATGGTCTATACACCAAACCTCCGTGACACACAACTTATCCATGTAACAAGCCAGCCCATGTACCCCCTTGAACCTAAAATAAAAGTTGGAAAGAAAAAAGATACATCCTGCCACCACACAGAACTGCACTGACCAAGCTGGTAGCCACTGGCCACACATGACAACTGAGCACTTAAAATCTGGCCAGTCCAAATTGAGACGCGCTTGTGAGTGTAAAATACAAATTGCATTTGGAAGAATGGAAAATGTCTCATTAATATTCTTTATACTTTTTATGTGTTGAAATGATAATATTGTGGATACACTGAATTAAACAAAATAGAATGTGGCTATTAGAAAATTCAAAAATGCATGCATGACTTGCATTTGTGGTTTGCACTAGATTTCTATTGTGCAGTGCAGATTCTGAGCTTAGCAAAATAATCTGGCATTTTGACAGTCAAATTTGGTCATACTAAAAATTCGCTTGTTTTCTGAAGCAGGTTTTTAGAGAACATGTATTATCATCTGTATCACTTAAAACGCTGGTCCCACTGATCTTCTCTGAAGCTGAAACGAAAGTTACACCACTTCTAGCTGAACTATCTGGGTATCTCCTTTACAGGGGTCACTTTTTCTTTCATCTCATTACTTTTTACTTTTTAAAATTGGTTATTCAAGTTATATATGCTCATTTGTAGAAAATTAGGAATATACAAGATATTAGAAAGAGGAAAATAATAATCCACAATTCTATTAACTGATGTAATGGCTGTGAATATTTTGGTGCATTTCTTTCCATTCTTGCACATATATGTATGCATTTATGTGTTAATGAACACATGTGTACATGTATATGTGTGTATTTGTGAACATAGTTAAGAACATATATCATGCGTACCTTTGACTTCAAATTTCTGAAAACCTCAGGTTTCAAATGCAAATAGATGCCACTTGGCCACATAAAAATATCAGCCACTGGCAAAAGTAGCTTCGTTTCCCCAGGTGTTAAGAAAGAATGAAAAGATAATCTACACATTGGAGAAAATCTTTGCAAAACACATATCTGATAAAGGACTGGTATCTGAACTATACAGAACTCTTAAAACTCAACAGTAAGAAACAAACAGCCCAATTTAAAAATGGGCAAAAGATCTGAACAGATACGTCCCCAAAGAAGATATATAGACAGCAAATAAGCATATGAAAAGATGCTCAGCATCCTATGTCACCAGGGACTTGCAAATTCAAACAAAAATGAAATACCACTACAGACCTATCACAACAGCTAAAATTCAAAACACCGACAACATGAAATGCTGAGGAGGGCGTGGAGCAACAGGAACTCTCATTCACTGCTAGGGGAAAGCCATGTGAGAAGACAGTTTGGCAGTCTCTTACAAGGCTAAATATTGTCTTATCAAGCACTCCAGCAATCATGCTCCTTGATGTTTATACAAATGAGTTGAAACTTAGGTACACACACACACACACACACACACACACACACACACAATCTGCATGGCCGGGTGCACTGGTTCATGCCTATAATTAATACCAGCACTTCACAAGGTTGAGGCAGGAGGATCGCTTGATCCTAGGAGTTTAAGACCATTCTCAGCAACATAGTGAGACCCTATCTCTACAAAAAATTTTAAAATTAGCCAGGTGTAGTGGTGCACACCTGCAGTCAAGATGCTGAGGCAGGATGATTGCTTCAGCCTGGGAGGTCGAGGCTGCAGTGAGCTATGGTTGTGCTGCTGCACTCCAGCCTGGGCAACAAAGCAAGACCCTGTCTCTTAAAAAGTAAAAAGTAAAAAAAAAAAAAAAAATACTGCACATAAATGTTTATAGCAGAATGTTTATTGAATGTGATTATGAATCACACAATTGCCCAAACTTGGAAGCAACCAAGATGTCTTTTAAGACATGAATAGCTCGATTGTGGTACATCCATATAATGGAATATTATTCAGCAATAAAAAGAAATGAGCTGTCTAACTATGAAAAGACATGGAGAAAATTTAAATGCATATTTCCAAGTGAAAGAAGCCAATATTAAAAGACTACATGTTATATGAATCCAAATACAGGACATTCTGGGAAAGGCTAAACAAGGGAGACAGGAAAAAGACCAGGGGTTGCCAGAGGTTCAGGGGAAGAGGGAGTGGAACTCGGGGGAGTTTTAGGGCCGTGAAACTACTCTGTATGGTACTGTAATGATGGATACAAGTCATTACACAGTTGTCAAAACCCATAAGATGTCTAGCACAAAGAGTGAGCCTGAATATAAACTATGAACTTTCATTAATAATAATGTATCCATAGTGGTTCAACAACCATAACAAAAGTACCACACGAGCACAAATTTAATAGCAGAGGAAAGCTGGAAACAACTAAAACGTCTTTTAATGGGGAGGGGGCAGGAGATACACGGGAACTCTGTACTTCCTGCTCAATGTTCTGGGATACTTAAAACTGCTCAAAAAATAATTTACAAAGTTCTGGGATAGGAACATGACCTATTTATTAATTTACAGAGGAAAAAAAGAGAAAAGAGGAAAGAACAGCTTTGAGGAAGCCCAGTGAGCCCCTCTTCCCTAGCTGGAGTTATTTCCACTTCTGCAAATCAGGAAATCTCTCCAGCGCTTAGAGATTTGGGATCCTTCAGAAGCCTTCTGGCCGCCACTTCTCTGATGAGCTGATGTCCAAAACATTCCCAGAGAGGCTGCTTGGGCAGCTCTTCAAGAAGTGCTCTTGGCATTCAACGAAATGGATCCCAAAGGCTGGAGACCTCATTCCGCCAGTTTCTTACTTCTGTGCGGGGGTTGTTGTTATTCTTGCTGTTTTAATTCACAAAATGCATGGACTTGTGTCTCTGGAGAAGAGCATCGGTCAGTCAGGCCTACAACCGCTTCCTGGAGTCTGTCTCCTAGGACAGATGGTCAAGGAGCTCTTCCGACCATTTCTACCTCACGAGGTGGTTACTCTCACAAGTGGAGACTCTCACTTCTTCAGTCTCCAAGACAGAAACTTGGATGCTTCAAAAAGTGCTGTAATGTATGAGAGACCAGACAGAGGTGTGAAAATGGACTTCAGCCACCTCCCCAGCTAAAAACTAGCAGGAACGTGGAGGGTGCTGGGAACATGGCAAGGGAATGGTGGGGTTTTGTTCATTTCTCTATCTAGGCAGAGGGTGTGATCAAAATACAGCTATCCTGGTGAACTTTACCCCTAAATCCATATCAGCTTTAGCTCCAGCTACTGGTTATTCTGGAGGAGGGCTGGGAAAAGTCAAGGGCAGATGAATTTGGAGGTCACATAAAATATTTCACACTGTTTTCCTGTGATTATATAGCAACAAGAAGAAATAGTAACTGCCAAAGTGATGGGTTCCTCCAGCGTCTCTTATGCTTTAGCAACAACAAAAAAAAGAAAAAGAAAGAAAGAAAGAGAGAGAGAGAAAACAGGGAGAGATTCCAGAAGCATGTACTCTGCAGGCAGTGCTCAGTACAGGGTGTGCAAACACAGGGCACAGAAAGGCCCCCAGGAAGCCAGGCCTTTCCTCTCCTGGCATATTGAGCAGCTGCTCACAGTCCCCCTTTGCCTATTGCATAAAGTTCCTATCCCAGAAAATTCCAACCTAACCATTCACAGAAAAAGCTGTCCTTTCCCTCTTATCTCCCAAGCCTTTCCATTTTGGAAAAGATTTTCTAAACATTCTTAGAAAGAGTGCATTCTCTCTCCTCTGCCCACAGGTAACAAGGGGATGGCAGATGTTTCAGAAATGGCACATTATAAAAAAAAAAATCCAATGTCACTAAAACCAGAATGGAAAATGTTTTATACATTAACAAACATTGTAATGAATTTGCACAACCTTAACCGACTGTATACCCAGCATAATGAAATGGTCTCCATCCTTTCAAAGAAAAAATTACGTATGCTAGCACATAGCTTTAGAAAAGCATTGTTCTTTAAAAAAAAAAAAAAAAAAAAAAAAACCTGCATTTTTCCCAGCTACCATGTAATTTGTGAGATGCATTTTTAAATGTTCTGCAACAGCAGCGGGCTTCATCAGTCAGATGATACCGATAGATAATTCACCAAACCGTCACATGATCTTCCATCACTCTAAAAGACGCGAATATATTGCCACAAGCTTTGGGAATAATGGGTGCACCTGTTTACGGTGTCACCTCTGTTTGCTAATTGTCTCCTTGAGCTACATTTTACTTCTAATGCATTTATTTTTGACAGGCAGTGTCTATTTAGAAATCACATTACTTCAAGTGCAATTGTTCTTTTGTCTATCAAGTAAATGAAGTGTTGTTATACAGATTTCAGGTTCTGATTAGTAAAGTATCAGAGCCCCAAAAAGGTCAATCAGTTATTTACCTGAGGTAATAGAAGGATGACAGACATCTTGAATTTTCTTCAGTTCATGCTATAGGCCATAGCATTATAATTACTCAACTCAGTTTAACTTCAATGTATATTCCAGGGGTTGACAGGCTAAAAAGGTGCACTCCGGGGACATGCCTAGAGATTTATATCCACAAAGAATTGTCGGCAGGTGGGTCTTATGTTTTCACACATAGTTGTTACCAAATCAAACACATAAGCCCTGGAATAGGCCAGCAGTTGTGGCCAAATGAGTGTGGGGGTGTGAGCACCTATCTGATGACTTGGATGAATTCACCTTAAAAGTAAGTATTTTTAAATGATTTTTTGAATCATTTTTCTCTCCAGTTCTGATTGGATGAGTTAGTTCAGAGGGATATAAAGGTGATCACAACCAAAACAAAAACCCAGTAACGACTGTGGAAAAATAAACAGTGCTGTCCCTGAAAACTGGAATCAGCTAGAACCGGGACTGCCTTTGGCTCCTGTTTGGGTGCAACCTGGGTGCCAGCTGTCTCCGGGAACGGCAGTGGGAAGGCCGCACACACAGACACTGGGCTGTGGCATCTTCATTCATACAAGCAGAGGCGGGGGAACAAGCTAGCACGAACGCAGGACAGGAGCCAGATTTACACAGGCATGAACACACTCAGGTTAAATAGCCAGAAGATACTCACAGGAGGAGGAGGAACGTAACCTGAACACCAACGCGTTTCCTGGTGTTCAGACCCAAATGTCGAAATCTCAAGTACCCTCAAATTATTCCTATAGATAATCCACCTGACTTACTGCCTCAAAAGCAACCCCAACCAGGAATCATAAAGACAGTTCTATATTTAGGAATCACTTGTCTCTTAAGTGGATCATCTACAGTTGCTTTTTCATTCCTCCTGATCTCTCCATCCACAAATTGTTGATTCTCTCCCCCTCCCTGCCTGTGCGTAACTCTCCCTCCACATCCTACACCATTAAGTTATCCCTGGTGCAAATTCCAGTTGAGCACCAGCCCAGTGACCACTGTCTCCACCAAGCCTTGCTCACCCAGCGCCTCCCGCTGAGTCCTCATGTTCAACCTGCCCCTCTCCAGACACCCACCTCGTACAGACGTGTGCAGGGCAGCCTCCCCAGGTAGGTGGCAGGGCTCCTGTGGAGTTCCAGGGACCACCGCTACTCAACACACTTGCCAAAAGAAAGAGACACAAAAAGCCACGCTTGCCTTAAGTCACATTCTAAATTGGCTCCCTGGAGCCTTCCCCTACCTTGTTCACTAAAGACCGAGAGTGTTTCCTCAGTATTTAGCATATGCTATGTAACCTGAGCGGGACTTGCATTGTATCACTAGTTGTTTTTCCAAAGTGTTTTCCCATCAGGACCATAATTATATGCAAACTACTTGACTTAGAACCATTTGCAAACAGGTTTTAAATGTTCACTAAGATAATTCCACTACCTAAAAGCAAGAAAAGGGGAAGACACACAAATCCGTTCTTGGGGACCCTAAGGCCAGCGAGACTGGGGAGTTCCAGCTTGTGGAAGCACAGAACATGCTCAAGAAGGCAAACCCCCACGACATTTTCCACTGAAGCAGCGAGGAATGCTCGCTTCATTCTCCAATTTATTTCAACTCTAAGTACTCTAATCATGGGAAGTACTTTTTGCTTTTTAAACAGCCTGCTTGTTTTTACAGGTCAAGAGCATAAATAAAACAGTCAAGTTGAAAACTTGGAAAGCTCGTTTGTAGGAGAAGGAAGTAGTTATGGATCGTCCATTTGTTCAGACACCAGGCAGTTCTCAGGAGGCAGCTTCGCCCTACACAAACGTCAGGGCTCTAGAGAGCCCGTGCTCCCTGGGAGGGTCGAGAAGCACCCTGTCACTTGTCTTGAGGAAATCCTTCTTGGGGAAAGAATAGGGGGTTGTCAAAACCACACCAGGACTATACCCTTATATAGGTAAAGTTTTAATTCAAATTAACATCCAAGCCAAGTATTAAATCGTGATGGGATGAGAGGTGGACTAATAGCACTGACCATAGGTGCACGGCTGAGCCCTGATTGGGTGTTCCCGCAATAGTAAGAATCCTGAAATTTACTAACTATGAAATGTACTCATGTCACCACTAAAGTGGGTCCTGATGAGTGAAATTAAGTGCCTACCAATTACAATGCAGGATCTAAACACTAGTAGATCATTTCTCTATTGCAAAGGATCTCAGGAAAATGAGAAGCCCTGAAGTCAATATATTTAATGTGGTTAATATATTTGGGGGGAGGGAAGGATGAGAGGGGAAGAGAAAGGGAGGGAGGCTGGGGAGGAAGATGGAAGAAAAGAAAATCACTATCCATTTTTTCCATATGAGAAACCATATAGGTGTGCCTCCTGCCAAGAACAGATATCATAAACAAATAAGCTGTATTCCTTTGCAGATCTCTCTCTCTCTCTCTCTCTGTGTGTGTGTGTCTCTGTCACTCACACACACACACACACTCAATTGCTGATAATCTGAAAAAGAAAGCGAGACTCACAAAGCACTGTGAAAACTCACTATCAATACCAGGGTTATTGGAGCAGAGAGAAAGAACTAAAGTAAGGAAGGGTCCAATAGAGGAAAAAATAATCGCTGGGACAACTTCACAAACTGGTGAGACTCTCTGTGTCTGAAGGCAGACAGGGAGTCGGGAGATGCCTGAAGCCGCACCCACAGAGGACAGGATGGGGTGTGCCATGAATGGCAGAGGCTAATGCCAGAGAAGGAGTTGGCCCCTCCCTCCCATGATGCCAGGCAGGGGATGCAAAGATGGACAGGGTTGGTAGCAGCTCAACACCACAATAAGCCACCAAGACCACATTTTTATTCCTACCTTTGCTCTATTTTTCCTTTATTCTGAGTGTGCTAGAAGAGTCCCCCCACTTTTCTTCTTATCAAACATTCCTAATGTAGTGATAAAATGAGGAAGAATGAAAGATTATTATAAAACAGGACTTTTATGGCTAGTGTCTATGGAACAGTCACACTGTTACATATATTTGCTCTAAGTAATCAGGAATGTATTGGTATTTTGAAATTATGTATCTCTAATAACACAAAAGTACTTAAGAACAGAAATAGACAGTAATGGAAAATGCAGTCAACTGTTGACAACATATAGAATTTCTGAAAATAATTTGCAGAGAACAGCACAGCAGATGAGTCAAAATTTTCACAAAAATATTTCTTGCCTCCGATAGTCCAATGTAATTCATTTTCTATCTCTGTTCATTAATCATTGTTAAAATTAGTGATCCATTTCTTCCACTCTGCCATCTGCACTCAGCTTCGTAACAAACATGACACCTTCCTGCATAATAAAACCTGACAACTACTAGGATGCATTTCCAAATAGCTTTCTGCATATTTGCACCTCTATAACGGATTCCGTTGTCAGACAAAAGTGGATTATTTAACCAGAGTTCTTTCTTTATCAATTCTGAACACAGATGTGTGTGAGTGAGTATGTGTGTGTTAAAATATGATCAAGAAAAAAAAATCCGTTAATTTTAATTAAAATGCATTCTTCCTGCCTTAAGTAGAAGGTATTTTAAATCCAAGTTCTGCCAGCCAATATCACTCACCAAAAGCACAGTTGGAAGTATTATGCTTGATATATGAAGTTTACGTAAATAATTCGTGGCTTCATCTTGTAAACTTTTCTAATAAAAATGATCTTGACATTCCAACCTCCTTTAAAAAAATTTCATTTTAATATCCTGCTCTATTTTGTTTTTCAGTCTTTGATCACAGAATTTCAAATAAATATTTTTAGGGAAAGACAAAACAATCAAGGAGCAGAGAGATACAGACGAGAACACCAATGAATAATTAAACACATGCCAACCATTCCCTTGGGGAAGCCACCACTGGGTCCAAACCACAGGGAAGGATTCTTGGTCTTTCTGGATGACAGGCCACATGGTGCCAATCAGTCTGACCGTGATGGGGATGGAGATGAGAAGTTACCTTGGCCTGGTGGTGACTCACGCCTGTAATCCCAGCACCTTGGGAGGCTGATGCAGGAGAATTACTGGAGCCCAGGAGTTTGAGACCAACCTGGGCAGCAAAGCGAGACCCCGTCTCTACAAAAAAATTTAAAAATTAGCCAGGCGTGGTGGCTTGTGGCCATAGTCCCAGCTACTTGGGAAACTGAGATGGGAGGACTGCTTGAGCCCAGGAATTCAAGGCTGCAGCGAGCTGTGATTGTGCCTCTGCACTCCAGCCTGGGCAGCAGAGCAAGACCCTGTCTCTAAAAAAATTTAGCCAGCCATGTTGGTACGTGCCTGTAGGTCTAGGTACTTGGGAGGCTGAGGCAGGAGGATCTCATGAGCCCAGGAGGCTGTGGCTGCAGAGAGCCATGATCACATCATTGCACTCCAGCCTGGGTGACAGATCAAGGCCCTGACTCTCAAAATATATTTAGAAAAAGGAAAGAAAAGCAAAAACCTGGGACCTTATTCTTACCCTTTGACAGAGGATCTCTTAGGAAGAAAAGCTATGAGCTCTGAAGAAAAGAGTACCCACCTGATTGGGAGGGCAGATCTGTGTCCCTACAGCCAGCCTGGACTGAGTGGGAGATGACAAGGTGACACCAGCTGGAACCATGATGAAAAAAGGCAGCTTCTATATCTCCACTATCCTGCCTAGTCCCAGCCTGTCTCCCCTCGCTGCCCTTTCCTCTGAATATGGCAAGCCCTGAGCAGGGACCGCACGCAATTCAGCCCCTTCCTAAGTGTGTCTCCCCAGCGCCTGCCCATTTCTGTACGGAGGGAGGTGCGGGGTGGACAAGGTGCCTCAGACACACTCAGCCCTTAAGAAGCACGTCACACAGTAGGACACACAAGAGGCATGCAGATGTCTTTAAACCAGGATGGAGTGACAGATGCTCTGATGAAGGGAGACCTGCAGAAGGAAAGGTCCCTCTTGACCTGCAGGAGCGGAAGGTTGGAAGAGCATGTGGGGGAAGGTGCAGAAATCAGGCGGCTTCTAAGCTGATCAAGACATCAACCAGCAAAGTTGAAGAGGGCTGGACTCCTGGCAGCAGCAGAGGCTGGCAGAGGATTGCACCCGAGCATTTGGGAAATGTTTGGGCTGGACTGAGGGACTGAAGACACGACTGAGGCTGCAGCTGCTGTCCCCCTGTCTTCAAGGGACGTAAAGTCATGGGGCACAAGCAGGAGACTGAAGAGGTAGCACCCCGAAGGCACACCCAACAAATGACATGCAAAGTCAAAGGCACCAGCTCACAGAAGGCAGAGCTCTGTAACAAACTGCACTTTCTTTGAAATTAAAGAAATGGTTGTGAGATGAGTGTTGGTCAATGAATCTCTCTCTCTCTCTCTCTCTCTCTCTCTCTCTCTCTCTCTCTCTCACACACACACACACACACACGACTATTGACAGAGCAGAACTTTTTGTTTAATCCCCCCGGTTTATCTTTCTCTGTCCTCACAGCCTGGTGTGGAGCTTGGAGCGGATCCCCTAACTAAGCCTGATTAGAATGAGAACAGTCAAAAGACAAACTTTGCAAAAATCAAGGTTTAAAATAGAAATAGCAACTGACCCTCAGCTGCACTGCTGCCGGCTGGGACAGTGACAATAGCAACTCTTTTGTTAAACTTCCCTGTGAGACGTGCTCACCAGACTGGGGTGGGTGTGTGTGTGTCTGTCTGTCTCTTATATGAGAAAGTGGGAGAAAGGTTTTAAAATAGCCTTGGCTTCAAAAAAAAATTAATCGCAAATTACCATTCACCCCTTAGCAGCCAAAACGTCTGTTGATTCATTTAACATATACAAAATCCAAAGCTTTCCTATAAATATTTCAGAACTTGAAACCTTCCATTTTGTCTCTGGCCCTGAACAATAACACACACACATGTGTGCACACGAATACACACACACACACACACACATACAGAGGCACAACTGCGGGGGGTGGGCTGGGGGGATCAGGGGAGGGTGTGAAATCCCCTCCCCCCAGCATTGTCTCCCAGCCACCCGGCTCCTCTAGCCTGGAGTTCCCTCTTCCCTTCACATGTCTGCATCCTGACACATTCAATTTCAGGTTATCAGCACATCTGAATTATAGAATACTGATGGGGATAGAGGGCAGGCCTCTCCGGGCTGATTAGCACCATTTAAGAAAGCTTTCACCAGCCGGCTTCATTGGCTGGGAGCGCCACCATGGTGGGTGGCCTTTCTGTATTAGAAGTCAACACAGAGCTGTCTCATTTGAATTAAATATGGACAAAAAGAAAGATCTGATTATGCTTATTCATAGCTAACCTCTCAAGTTCACCAGGCTGCCAAACTTGGAAGTGAAAACTGAAAGTTCCTTTCCTGTTGCTGGATTTCTTATTTTCTTTTGCAATTTTTCAGTGTAGTCTGAAATGAGTGTGTGTAGGGGGTGTGTGTGTGTGTTTGTGTGTGTGTGTATGTGTGTGTGTGTGTGTGTGTTTAAATTTCAGCCTAGCCCAGTCTGGGAGTTTCTTTCTAGAGAGATGCATCAGAAGGGATTCAGGGAAAAGCTTTTAACTTAGAGATAGAAAACAATGGAAACGCAGGGTCTGATTTTAACCCATAAATGTATGAAATACACATGCGTGCACACGCACACACACAACTTACTTCTTCTTGCAACAGAATGAGTAGCTGAAAATCTGATTCATGTAAACAAATTTTTGACTTGGGGCTGAGTGGGGCAGCAATTCAGAAAAAGCCAAAATGCACAGAGGATTGGAGTCGCCGAGTTGCGAATGATACCACCTTTCACAGTGAGTGGCATTACCTTTATGTCGTCACCTTCACAGACACACACACACCCTGTTATTTTTCATTTCCATCCTTCCTTAGCCATGGGCAACTCCTTCAACACTGAGTTAATAAAAGGAGCTGCTCAGGGGAGAAAGTCCCTGGGAGATGCCAGGGAATCTGGTCCCAGTGGGTTCTGCTGCCAGCTCCACGGATGATGGCACCGGAGCATGGCTTCTGTAGAGACTCTGGGTTCCAGAATCCAAGACAGGGCAGGGACCCAGTAGATGCTTTCCAAAATCATTACGCTAGAGACCAGCCCTGGTATCCACATAAGCAGCCAAAGTTCTGGTCCCACTCAGTTCAGTTTAACAAATATTTATTGAGCATGTACTGTTTGCTATGCACTGTGCTGCATCCTGGGGTCTCACAGAGGAGCTGCACCATGCTGCTCCCACCAACCAGCCCTCCTCCCACCTCCTTCTCGGGGCTCATTGCCTTTGCCCACCTAGGGGACACCAGGATGTCCTCCCTCATGCCCATCCATGCTGTGGAGTTCTCTATCACCCTGAACTTCCTGTCCCTGAGCACCCACACCTGATGGGCTTGGTGCCCTAGCACCCCTGCCTTGCACAGGTCATTCCCAGGAGGGTTGGCCTTGGCTCTCCATTTATGTTGCAGATTCCATGAGGGCAGAAATTTTGTCTCATTCTCCTCGGAGGCATCCTCAGAAAGTCCCAAATATTGAGGTAACCAGTCCCCACCGGCCATTGGGACACAAACAAGGAGGCAGTGTGGGCATGGCAGAGTCAGGCAGTCCCTCCCTGAGGGTGAGGTTCCTCTATTTCCCCACCATTTCAGGGAGGTGACACTGTTGCCCCTCACTCTCCACCAACCACCCAGGTCCCTCTGACCACCTGGCCACCCAAGGATGCCATAGCACTCCACGAACACCAGCAAGACAAGTCCACCTTGCGTCAACCATGGATGAGCCCTCCCTCCCTGGGACAGCACATGCAGGGGCAGTGGCATAGATGACTTCAGGAAGCACAGGGTTGCCTTGCTGCCCACCTGTCAGTTCCCAAAACCCACAGTCTTGAAATACAGGAGCAAAGACTGCCACCAGGCTCCAAGGAAGGTGGCCTCTGAGTCAGCACAAGCCACATGCTTTGACCCGTGCATCAGCCCAAAGTCACAAGGTACTAGCGTTTGTCATGTGGATGCCTCAGGGAAACTCAGTGGTACAGCTCCATGACTGTCCCTTCCCACCTGCACCTGGAGGACCTGTGTCCTGAGCAGCCGCCATGGAAAAAGAGGAAGAGAGGACAATGAGGAGACCAGTCAGGCAGGCTCAGCCTCTCACCTGGAGTCTCCCGCCGACGAAGGAGCACCAGGCTCTGTGTTCTTACTTGTCTTTTATGGGTTGGTGGAGTTTTTCTTTGATGAAACACCACCATCGCCACCTAAACCAAACCATTATTTCTGAAAGGGGTGAACTAGATTTCTCATCACTAGCTTTGAACCTGCAGACCTCCCATGGTGCCAGTAATTGCATTGCCAATGAGACGCAGAAGTGCACCCACCAGCAGCCTGAGATGTAAACGGGGGGTGGCACTCCTCTCAATAAAACACTCACCAGGATGGACCAGCCACACTTCTGCTGGGTACGGGAGCCCTCCCCAGGGGATGGTCAAGGAGGTTCAGGAAACACTGGCCACTCTCACCCCATTCCACACCTCAGTCATCCACAGTCCCCTTTCATAGTTCCCATCGTAACTTTGTGCCATCCAGACCTTCATTTACTTAATACTTTTTAAAATGAACTTTAAATCAACTCACTTTTCTTTTTTCTTTTTTTTTTTTTTTTTTTTTTTTGACAGGGTCCCGATCCATTGCCCAAGCTGGAGTGCAGTGGTGTGATCACAGCTCACTGGAGCTTTGAACTCTTGGGATCAAATGATCCTCCCACCTTAGCCTCCTGAGTAGCTGGGACTACAGGCATGCACCACCGCACCTGGCTAATTTTTAAATATTTTGAGAGACAGGGTCTTGTTATGTTGCCCAGATTGGCCTCAAACTCCAGGACTCAAGTTATCCTCCGACCTCGGCCTCCCAAAGAGCTGAGCCATAGCACCTACAGGCATGAGCCACTGCACCTACTCTTTTTTTTCTTCTCTTTATAACTTAGCCTCACCTTACGCAATACCATCTGCAAAACTCACAGCTATAATGTGCTAGTTATATTTTTCTAATAGGTCTTTAGATACCCAATAATCTATGTATCATGCAAAATAGTGACACACAGTGGGAGCCACATTTGCAGAGAGCTCAATAGGTGCAGCTGAGGCTGTGGAGTCAATGGGATGGGCCAGAGGGTCTGAAGCATGAAGGTCTTGGTCTCCCCATTTCTAGGAGCAGGACTGGGTTTGGGAGGTATAAAGGCCATGCTCACACATCTGCCTGTGCCTGCTGCTCCTGCTCTGAGGGCTGAAGCCTTTGCAGGTTTGCTAGACTCTACCAAGTATGGTGGCCATGGCTGGTGCCTGGGTCATAACTTCCTAACAGAAGGCCATCAGCCTGTCACTTCCCAACCTAGAGAAGGACTCTCAGTGGCAGCACAGCAAGTAGCCAATGAATTTCCTTCTGAGTCCATCTTGAACTCACTAAGAGTCTCTCTCACTGCCAAGAAAGCTCTACCTGAGAATAGCCAATGGCCGACATGCAATGGAGGTTGGCCTTGGGCTTGGACCACCAACCTTCCTCGCAGCATCTCACTATAGTCACACAGCTGTGGCTTCTGCCCAAAAACACTCCATCAGAAGCTCTGCAATGAGTAGGAGAATCCTCTTATCCTACCCAGCAAACTCTAAACAGACAACTCTAATGACTCCATGAAATACAGATATTTCCTGGATTGGAACAACTGCTGTGATGTTGCCCAACTGGAACATGGAAACACCTAATGCCCCGCAGGAGGCAAGACTCAAAAGTCAAAGAACAGACACTTTACACTGACCTGTTACAGTACGGAGAGATAGCATTCTCCAGAATTCAAGTCTAAAATAAACACGTTTTAGACATCGGAGTCACCTCTATGTTTTTCAAGATCCTAATGATCAACTGTAAACTAGTGAAAAACCCCAGTAAGTGAGCTCTTAAAAAGGGAGAAGAAAGCAGCATCCAATGGCTGGACATGGTGGCTCACGCCTGTAATCCCAGCACTTTCGGAGGCCGAGGCAGGTGGATCAGTTGAGGTCAGGAGTTCGACACTAGCCTGGCCAACATGGTGAAATGTTGTCTCTAGTAAAAATACAAAAAAAAAAAAAAATTAGCTGGACGTGGTAGTGGTGCCTGTAATCCCAGCTACAGAGGAACCTGAGGCAGGAGAATCGCTGAACCCAGGAGGCAGACGTTGCAGTGAGCCAAGATCGCACCACTGCACTCCAGCCTGGGTGACAGAGCAAGACTCTGCCTCAAAAAAAAAAAAAAAAAGAAAGAAAGAAAAGAAGCACCCATTGACCACCTATCTGTCCTTTCGCATTTTAAACAAACAACTGCGCTTACTGGCTGGGTCTACAGGCTTGTAGACACCAAGATGACACTGGGAGATGACGGAAAGTTCTGGAGCATGGGGATTGGGCTTCTAGCCTTGGAAAAGCCATTGCCATTTTATAGCCCCTAAAGCAGTGGCTCTTAGACCTCAGTATGCATCAGTCACCTAGAGGACTTGTTAAAACACGACTGCTGGGACCGACCCACAGCATTCCTGATTAGATGGGTCTGGGGTGGGGCCTGGGATTTGCATTTCTAACAAGCTCCCTGGTGACGCCCATGCTGTTGCTCCAGGACCACAGTCCTGGTTCATCTCAGTACCCGCTGCTGCATTTTTTTTCTGTAAGGGAAAGATGGTAACAATCCCTGCTCCCCGATGTATCGCTTTGGTAATGTGAAATTTTTGATCATCAGAAGAGTGTGAGGTCTTTTCTCTTTAAAGTGTAATCACCCATATATGAAAGCATCAGAATATAAATGACGCAGAAAAAGCAAAAACCTTGGATGCCAGTTCCCATTCTGTGCAAAATCACTACCTTCTCCCCACCCTCAACTGCAAACAAAATGAAAAAGGAGGGGTTGAGTTGCTACAAGCTTCTCTTAGGTTTAACCTCAGAAATGTATTATATTTTTAATGTTATACTTATTTGAATGCAATAATAAAAAAATAAAAATTTTTGGCTAGGCACAGTGGCTCATGCCTGTAATCCCCAGCATTTTGGAAGGCCAAGACAGGCAAATCACTTGAGATAAGGAGTTCCAGACAAGCCTGGCCAACATGGAGAAACCCCACCTCTACTAAAAATATAAAAATCAGCTGGGCGTGGTGGTGCACACCTGTAATCCCAGCTACTCAGGAGGCTGAGGCAGAAGAATCGTTTGAACCTAGGAGGCAGACGTTGCAGTGAACGGAGATCATGCCACGGCACTCCAGCCTGGGTGACAAAGCAAGACTCTGTCTCAAAAATAAAATGAATAAATAAATATTTAAAAGACAAAAGTTTTTGATGACTACATATGACTTATGTACTAAAGAACTAACCCCACAAAAATACACATTTGTGAAGCATTCATCTATCAAAGATGATCAAGGTGCTCGCTGATGAGGAGTGGTGGTGATAAAGCACTCTTCCATAACACATTTCAACTATCTATGAAACAGGAAACAACTAGGCATTATACAACTACATATTGAACATTTTTTGCCAGAAAAAAATACCCAGAAACACCCCAGGATCAGAGCATGCCTTTCTTAGGTTAAACCTCAAGATGCTGGGCTGTACCTGGTTATCTGTGAAGCTCCTACTTTTCTCACGTTTAACAGGAGGATGGAGCTAGTTTCAGCTTTAACGTCCCTTCTGTCACCAGAGTCATTGGAAGTGGCTTGGAGGTGAACTGGTTTTGTAGGTTGTGTAGACGACACCTTCATGGTTAGCATATTTGCAGCCACCAATGACGTCTCCCATGGCCAATTACTTCCATTTAAACACAAAATGAGCTAATATCTTATTCTCAGATGTAAGGGTCATGGCCAAAATGGCAGCCAGTGGAGAATAAACCGCTCAGGACAGCTCCACATGGCACACACAGACCCCCGTGAGGACCACAGAGGAGACACTAGGAAGGAGGCGAGTAACAACCTGTCCTGCTGCCCTAGTTCTACAGAGTCCAAAAACCCTAATGACAAGATAGCTTGCTCTGTGTGCTCAATGTTGACCAGGTCAAAGACAGCAATCCAGAAAGGACCCTCACTTAATTTCCGTGTTCTCGGCTTCAGAGTTTGAACAAAGAGGAAACAAGTCCCCATGCAGACTCAGAGTGAGCAGCTCCTCCAGTTGCAATGGATCCGCCCAGGAGCAGCACCAGCTCGCTGAAGGTAAGCTGACCTTACGGTGACCACCTTCCCTCCCAGATCTTCAGCCCCTCCTGGGAGGCAGGCCAGCAACAGCATTCAAGGCCCCAGTATTCTCCAACACTGTGCTGTTTAGTTCTTCCCTATAAACAGAGTCAACCTAAAGCTGGTCAGCTGCTAGCCACATGGTGGTAATGAGCTCAGGAGCCTGGAGTTCACTATTATTTCTGATTTACTCTCTTCCTGATCTTTCATTTTATCAGCAAAACATCCTCTTGGCAATGGTTATTAAGCTAAAACTTAAATAAAAAGAAATGCAAGGAAGAGTTTGCAAAAGGCACGGCGTGTGAAAGGAAAATATTCAGACCCCAGACTTGGCCTTGACCTTTTACTGTCTTTTAACATTAAACATTTGCCCCACCTTCGAAAAGATAAATGTGGCTTTTGATGACAGCCAATGTTATCTGAGGATTAAAATAGCCCTCTTGCAGTGCTCAACATTAAAGTCTTCCGCATTTGCAAAATTGCAAACAGATGCAACTCAAGTACCTGCAAATAATCTGCCAAGACCAATTTCAAAAGGGAGATTTCAAAATATGTGGAAGTCATTAGGACATGTATTATTTTTGCAATGAATAGGCGCCAGGAGTGTCTCAAGGAGCAGATGGGTGCTACTTTGTTTATAAAAGATCAACAGAATATTCGGCTGTAAATGAAGACATATAAGCTATATGAAACAATTATGGTAAAATGGCGAACATTTCAAAGCTAATTGTAATGGTCTTTTAAGATCTGAATTCCTCATTTCTTACTGCATGCTAAAATATCATTTTAGTTTTGGATCTTGATTGATATAATTACCAAAATGACAGAAAATTAAAGTAAATGCTGTCAGTTTTACTGTTGTAAATGTTGTCACTTTATCACTTGTTTACAGTTGCACCAATACTGATAAATGAATATTTTTCAACATGAATAAAAAATGTGACCTCCGTCTCCCGGAAATCTTCAAAAAGGACAGCCCCAAACGTTAAGAACCCAAGCAGACAGAGCGAACCTCAAACTGCATTATAACAGAATCCCAAATAGCCTCTCTCCTCCATAGGCCCGGCTTCAGAGAGCTCCTGTTGCTAATAAAAATCTCCATGATATGACAGAAGGAAACAGAACCAGCAACCAATCGCCCTCGCTCGGGTCTTTCTGGATGCCTGTGTCACCGCCCAAGCAGGACTGAGTTAAGCTCCTATTCTATTTTCCTGTTTTATATTGGTAATCATGCGAATTAGATAATTACTCATGGAAAATGTGATTAAACATACGTCGCTATTGCCAATACCGAATCATGAAGAAAGGGCATTTCTGTGAATTGCTTTTAACATAAATAGCAAACTGGGCTCGTAAAAAATGTCCAATTAGGCCAATACCTAATGATAGATGGGCTGATCCCATGACTTGCACAGATGCAAATTGCACGCAGGAAAAATGAGGAATTGCATACGACGTCTTGGATCTATGTTTCTACACAAAAGACCTCTTTGCCCAGGATGGTTTCAGAATTTCACAAACTCCTACAAAGTTGAGTCTCCTCTTTTTTCCTTTTTTCTACCCTTAAGTTTCCGTGGGGACTTAAATTCTGCGAGCTGCAGAAGGACTCACTCCACAGCTGTAAATTTAGGGGACGTGGGAGACAGAAAGAAAAAAGCAGAGAGAAACTTGGGCTAAAGACACAGGTCTGGAAGGAACAGCAAGGGAGCCACAGAGGCTGCCGCCAGCTGTCCCCAGTGGTCTGCAGATGCAGAGGCCTCCTGGGGTCCAGCCCTCTCCTCCCACCCCAATGCCTCTCCATGCTAATCACCCCTGAGCACTGGAGCAGTTTCCAAGGAGGCTGTTGGCTTCAGCATTTCCTTCCTCTCTTTCCTGAGTCACCAGCACCACTTTTCCGTAAATCTTTAAACCAAGCGCACATATTCTCCCATGACAGGGTCTATGCAGACGAAGACCTGCACCCTACAATCACTGATGAAATTTGTATTGACTCCAAAATCAAAAGTAATGAGAAGAAAATTGGTTCACAGCCTGACCCAACAGTTCCAGACTGCTGTATTGAAGTTGCAGAAAGATATTTTTTTATTGTCTCCAGATTTCAATTAACGACATCGAGCCACCCCATCCTGGCCATTATTAGTTTGAACAGAAGATCAGATTTAAGAAGTTTCACTAAATTAATTACTGTAATCGTATCCCGCATTTCTGGAAAACCTTCCTGTTTTGTAAAGAGAAAAGATGCCTTTCACAAATTGAGGGACACATGTGGACCCCCAAACCAAATGCATCCACCCGAATCCGTGTTCTTTAGTCTCATGTATGCACTTCTGTGTAAAATGTACATGCATGTAGGAGATGTTCACTCTTGCAGGATCATGAAATCCTAGCCCATCTCAGCTGCAACTATGTCCCTGTAAATATTTCTTGTTAGGTTTTAGCGCCCAAGCTAAAATTTCCTCTTCTCACCACCCCAAGCTCTAAAACCATATGTTCCCACCAAATTAATAAGAGTAAACCCCACCGACAATCACCCTAAAAGCCACAAACGAGAGCCATCCTCTTTTGAATGAAAAAAAAAAAAGGTAGGGGAATAGATCCAGAGACACTATCATTGCCCCTATCTTGAGTAAAAATGCAAATTATGCCACACGGTGCTAAATTATTCTGGGATATTTCATAATGTGAATTAATACCCACTAGAGGCTAAGCCGAGATCATCAAACTCATTTCACATAAGACAACGAATTTAACCACCCGTGACTCAATGAGTGAGAAGTTAACATGATATCTAGCAACACTAACCACTCCAAGGTAGATTGTCCTTAAATAAAATAACCCATTTTAAAGACTTTTCGGTCCAGTGCTAACTTTCTCAGATCTCACCAGATGGCAGAACATTTAATGTTCAGGCTTTCAGCACATCTGATGATGAAAATTATTTCTGTGGGGCTCAGGCTTTATCTAGTCACCATCTTCTATCAAGACCAAGTAAAAACCCTATTTCACTAAAGTGAAACCACAGAAACAAAAGCCCTTAGCTACTTCCCAATCTCTGCACAGTTGGGCTACCGACTCCTAGTTAGCTAAAACAAATGTCACATTTTCAGTTCACATTGGAGGGTCCACACTCCAGAGGAGATTTAGATGATTTTTTTTTTTTTTTTCAAACAAGAACAATCAAATTTAAGATAACTCTCTGGAAGAGAGTTTAAAAAAAAAGAAAAAATCAAAGGTTCCCTACCCCAACGCCAAATGTATCCCCAATGCACTTGAACAATAAGGCGGGCTGTGTTCCTGCCCTGGAAAAACACGGTGCATATGAATCCTAGGAATTCAGTATATCTGACAGTTTCTCTCAACCACCCATAACATTCTTTCCTGTCTCATTGGAGCTGGCAAAGGAGAATTCTGTAATTGAGTGGTACGGAACATGTGCCCTCCTTGCTAGAAGATGACAGATGGATTATAAAAACTTCAAAGAAGAGCATTCGGAGCACCAGGGGAGAGATAGTGGGTATTTGAACTCTCCGTCTTTACCCAGGAGACAATGGCATTCTGACATGGAGCATATATCAAGGAATGGTGTAACTAGATAGACATAATCTTTCTTTTCACTGAGTATTTAACATTCTGTTAGGAACAAGTTTCAGCCCGGCTAAAGTGCAACTCATCTTCATGCTAATCGTCATACTGCAATAGTGACACGGCCCACACCCCCCCTCCACTTTTGATTGTGGTTAAATCAGTCTTTTAGAAAACTGATTCTAATTTTTTTTCTTAAAGAACAGGAACAGCTTCTGCTTTTGGAAGGGGAAAAAAAAGTAGAAATGAAGCATCGGGTTGGGATTAGCGTCTCTTCTGACTCACTAATCTGATGAGGCTTTTATTTGCGATGCTTGTTCCCTTCCCTATGACTAAGGAAGGGCTCTCACACATGGCTCACGGACCACATGCCACCAATTACCCATCTCGAAGCGCAGCCGTGACTCACCTGAGCCCGGCTGGAGCTGTCGGCACCACCCCACATGTCCCCAGCAACCAAGCCTCCCCCCGCTCCGACTCCTCCCGTCCACCCGCCCAGCCGGGGCACACACAGATACAGCCCATGGGTGGGGAAGTAGGCACAGATTCTGAATGACACAGTCTCCTGCCTCCAGCCCCACATTTTGGCTGGGAAAAACAAATCAAAACAAGGCAGAAACACAATTCACGAGCAATTCTTAAAATTCAAACTGTGCATTGTTGAGCAGCACAGGGGCTGCTCTCAACACAGCCCTGATGACAGAACGCGTGTCCCTGGCCCCGAAATACTGCTCCACACTGAAGCCCAAACTGCAATAAGATCCGCGTTGATATGATGAATTGTAAGCCAAAAAAAAACCTTAAATTTTCTATGTCTCTTAAAATTTTGATAGAGACATGAAATGGCTTATAGAATTCTAATTATAGCAACAGACTTCAAAAAATGTCTCAATGTCAGAGATTAGTGAATCAAAGGCACATTTTTAAAATCAATTTTTCCTTCTGAATATGAACAGTATTTATCATTCACACTGCCTTCTGGAAACACCAGCTAGGATCCCTCTCCACATTTGACTAGGAGGGTCTCCTTGCGGTTAGGAGGCTGATAATCTGAGCGCTTCCAAGGGGGTAAAGATTTGCCTAAAGGGTGATGGTTCCAACTGGAATGAGCACTGTGAGTACGCGCTTCAGAAACTGATTCCAAATCTTTTCACCTTGCTACTGCTCATCACCATCACCATCACCATCATCATCAGCATTTCGAAACATTCTCTACCTTCTTCAAAGCCCCACAGAATAAATGGAGTTAAAATGGAATTTGTTTTATGAGAATCACAGCCACTTTTAAAAATACCAAGATATGTCCTAAATATTCCTACAGTGGGGAATCTGTCCCTTCTGCCATTCCTATATAGGTACCAAAAAAATGCTTTAGAACTACCAAGTTCATCTATCTGGGATCTAATGGAGAATCTACTGAGAATTAGGCAGTGGATCTAATCTTGGTCTCCAACCCAGCTCAGCACCTTCGCCACTCCATTATGCAGGCAAAGATTCCCATTTTGGGGGGTAACTTTATGCTGGATTGCTGACGGCCCCAGACACAGATGTCTAGTGGTCATGTCCACTCACTCAAAAAAATGGTAGGCATGTGTCTCTCAGGCTATGACATACGGATGGACAGAAACACAATGAAAGACCCAGAGCCCATTCGCATCACAGGAATACTGTTGACCTGAGGGAGATGGAGGGTAAAACCTCCTGCCTGATCCCAAGGTATGTACCTTGGCCTTCCACCCTTCAGAGGCTTCTCCAGCTCCCCTGAGGCACCGGATGCCCCTGGGGAGACAAGGAGTGTGGTCCCCAGCCACAGCCGGCCAGAGCCAACAAGAATTCCAGGGAGTATTCCCTAAAGGGAATAGAAGATATTTTTAAAAGTGGAAGATTTTTTGATTATGGTCATTCTTGCAGGAGTAAGGTGGTATCACATTGTGGTTTTGATGTACATTTCCTTGATCATTACTGATGTTGAGCATTTTTTCATAAGTTTGTTGGCTATTTGTATATCTTCTTTTGAGAATCGTCTATTAGGCCACTTTTTGTTGGGAATGTTTGTTTTTCTCTTGCTAATTTTTTTGAGTTCGCTGTAGATTCTGGATATTAGTCCTTTGTCAGATGTATAGATTATGAGGATTTTCTCCCACTCTGTGGGTTGTCTGTTTACTTTGCTGAACTTTTTGCTGTGCAAAAACTCATATATATATATATATATATATATGCAATGGAATACTACTCAGCCATAAAAGAGAATGAATTAATGGCATTCACAGCAACCTGGATGGGACTGAAGACTATTAGTCTAAGTGAAGTAACTCAGGAATGGAAAACCAAACATCGTATGTTCTCACTCATAAGTAGGAGCTAAGCTATGAGGATGCAAAGGCGTAAGAATGGCACAATGGACTTTGGGGACTCAGGGGGAAAAGGTAGGAAGGGGGTGAGGAATAAAAGACTACAAGTTGGGTGCAGTGTATACTGCTCAGGAGATGGGTGCACCAAAATTTCACAAATCACCACTAAACAACTTACTCATGTAACCGAACACCACCTGTTTCCCAAAAACCTATGAAAATAAAAAACTTTTAAAAGAAGTAGAATTTACTATATAATTTTTTTAAATTTCAAAGCCACACGATGCCTTGAACAGGCAGCAACATGTTAAGGAGGCTGTTTTTAAAGAGCCCTAGGGACCGTCAGCAGGAACCCTAGTGAGTTCCTGCTCTTCCTTCAACACATTATAGAAAAAGTCAGTGCTCTGACCAATGCAAAATCCTGGCTCTTTTCCTAAGGCCATTTGCACCCACCCCAACCATCCATATGGGAATTGAGAGTGCATCTCAGGTTCCACCTGTGAACCATTATTTCATCATTGCCCAATGATGGGTGGACAAACAGCATCAGAAATGGTTTCTGGTTGGCCTCAGAAAATGTAGACACATGGTCTTATGTAGAAACATGCCTATCTGGAACCCAAGCACTCAAGGGCACCCAGGGAGTGCTCTGTGATCAGGTGGCCTGGTGGCTTATTCCCCACTGATGACAGAGAATCTTGAGCATCCACGGTGTTGCTGACTGCAGGGACAGAGGAAGCAGACAGACCCCACATGTTCTTTGTAGACCGGGTCATGGGTATCAAGTTCACAGAGACCTTAAACCTAAACCCTGCATAACATCATGGACAGACCATATGTGCTTTAGAAACTCCTGAAAAATGAGGAAGCAATAATACCACTTTGTAAAAAAAGGAATTCTATTTTTAAAGTATTTGACACTTGATATCTATCCCCCTCAAAAAAAAAAAAAAAAAAAAAAAAAAGGCATCAAAACAGTCATCACTGGAAAAATCAGAACTAACTTGGTCCTTGTATATGTTATGCATTTATGGCACCTTTTGAATCATATTGGGGGAGTGGTGTAGAGAGGAGAGGAATCGTAGTAGTCTTGGTGTTTAGGGAATTGAGGGATCTTCCCAGACCCTGTGTCTGCACATTACTCAGCTCTCAGACTCCAAAGCTCAGTGACTTCTCTATGTAGAAGACTCAACTCTCTCTTAGCGTCCAGCCCTAGCAAGGTCCTGCTCTGCTCACTGGCCAGATCAATCAACCTCACCAGCCACTTTCCCCAAGACCCTTGCAGACCCAACTTCAGCAAAAGGGCAGAAAGCGCTTCCTAGCAAAATACACGAAAGCCCTTTGACAGACACACGATGCCAGAGAGACCTGCCCCAACACCCGAAATCATGCCAGCACTTGCTCCATGCAGCTCATTGCCCCCAGAGCTCAGCCTGCCTGTGTCACCACAGTGTGACAAACCTTTAAATCACCTATTAATATATATGTCCCCTGTAGATGAAACACAGACCTCGGCGTCAACAAGAGGGGAAAGGGTTAGGGTCTTTGAAGGAGGCCCGCACAAGAAAAGCCCTTTTTAAAAGTGCATTTTCATCTTTCTTTTTCACAGTGATCTTCTGCCATGGTGGAATGTAAACACCACAGGAATAGACAGAATCGTGAATTAAGGATTTGGACGCCTTGCTTTAGAAGTAATCTTCAAAGAATGCACATCCCAAACATCAGAGTCACACAACAAGGCTCCGAGCTGCTTGTGACTGCCTGGAGAACAGCACAGGTCATACCGATTATTACCAGTTGGGTCCTGAATTGCTTTTAAAAATCAATAGAAAACATGTTCTTACATCTCCTCTACTTGGCAAGAGGGCAGATTCAAGGAGTGCTGCCTTTGCCCAGAGAGAAACCATTTAAAGGATGTCCCCAAGCATTCTCAACCGTGGACATAAATGGGAACTAGGTTTGCAGCTCTCTCGGTAGATACTTTCCCACTAGGGCCTGGTGGCTTCGCGAATGGTCCCTTTAGCCTTTCACCTCCATTCCCCAAAAAGGCAACAGCTTGGCCACAGCAACACAGCACAGTGGGAATGGCAGGTTCTATGAGGTAGGGTGGGGGGTTTCACCTGAACTCAGCCACTTGCCCTGAATGTGGGTTTTTTGTTTTGCTTTGTTTTGTTTGGTTTTTGTTTTGGGACAGGGTCTCGCTCTGTCGCCCAAGCTGGAGTGCAGTGGTGCAAGCAGGTCTTACTGCAGCCTCGAACTCCCAGGCTCAAGTCATTCTTTTTGCATGTGGCTTTGGTAAGTCATGAGCCCCAGGTATTTTGTTTGGAAAATCAAACTGATGACCCCACCTCACAGGACTGCTGAAGATTCAGTAAAAAAAAAAAAAAAAAAAAAAAAAAAAAAAAAAAAAATGCAGGGTAAGTTACCTGTAGAACTCATGCCACAGGGACATGTTAAAATATCCTCATCCTCCTTCCCCTCCTCACTGTGCTCCTCCCCCTCCTCCTTCTCCTCCTCCTCCTTCTTTGCCTGTCTATAATAGTAATACTAATATTAGTATTAGTAATAGTAACTATATTGCAGCCATTCATTTCCAACCATTTGGAAGCACAATAAATAGTTGCTGAATAATTTAAGAGAGAGTGAGCATTGTATCCATACAGATCATCTTCTTTGGGAAAACTCAAGCAAGGGTCTCCCCAAAACTCAAAAGCAAAAGCCATGAAATACGTGGAAGGTGCTTTTGTGAGCACAGAACCCAGAGGCATCCTTTAAGATTAAATCTGTATGAAGGGCACAAAAGTCAAATGCTGAATGAGGCATTAATTATGCACAACCAAAGATCTGGGAGAGGTTAAACCCCCATTTGGCAGCAAGTGGAGTTCTTGTATTTGATATGAAATCAGCACACAGTAGTGACTTGTCCTTCCTCTTTAATGTCACCCAACTTCTCGGGGAAGGGTGCTAAAAAGACAAAAGGAAGAAGTAGACATACTCAAGGGTCTTCCTTGTTAAAAGATGAAATCTAGTAGGCATCAGAAATAATCACTCCTCAGAACCACTGCTGGCCAAGGTCAAAAGCCAGACATACCTGGAACAGTATTAATAACATGTTGTCCCACTGGCTCCATTAGGGAGTTATGAAGAGTATTTCTAACTCTTATGGGATGGGCAGTTTATAAGATGAAAGGTTAGAAATCTCTTTCCAATCACACATGCTCACTGCAGCTATACCTTTCAAGAACATCTCCCCAACTTCACCAGATAGAAATCTGAAGATTCTGGCTGGGCACAGTGGCTCACCCCTATAATCTCAGCACTTTGGGAGGTGGGGGCAGGCAGATTACTTGAGGCCAAAAGTTTGAGACCAGCCTGGCCAACACAGTGAAACTCAATCTCTACTAAAACTACCAAAAAAAAAAAAAAAAATTAGCAGGGCATGGTGGCAGGTGTCTATAATCCCAGCTCCTTGGAGGCCGAGGCACAAGAATCACTTGGACCCAGGAGGCAGAGGTTGCAGTGGGCCAAGATTATGCCACAGCACTCCAGCCTGGGTGACAGAGAAAGACTCCATCTCAAAAAAAAAAAAAAAAAAAGAAAAAAAGAAAGAAAGAAAGAAAAAGAAAGATAAAAAGAAATCTTCGAAGCTACAAGTTCTTAAAATCACAGACGAGGCTGTTGACAAATCATAGTCATTTCCTTGTCGTCTTCTGCTATTTTCTATTGGTTTGAATTCAAACACAGAGATTCAGTGAACATGCTACATGTGACTCTTTCATGAACAGGGCCAGGTCGGCTCACTTCCTGATGCCACTGTCTGCGGCACCTATAAGGTGACAGGGTCTCAGCAGATAAGGGTCTAGAATTGCCTCTGTGATTGTGGCATGAAATACTCTCTGATTTGGTTAAATGTCACTAATTGAAACAATCTGGAGAAAACCAAGGAGGCAATAAATAAGGTTTGCTAATGTTTATTTACTTATAATTTTCTATAAGCGAGAGTGAGACAGCATCACTCTGTCACGCAGACTGGAGTGCAGTGTCTTGATCACTGCTCACTACAGCCTCAACCTCCTGAGTTCAAGCCATCCTCCCACCTCAGTCTCCCGAGTAGCTGGGACTATAGGTGTATACCACCACACCAGCTAATTTTTTAAATATTTTGTAGAGATGGGCTCTTGAGATGTTGCTCAGGCTGGCCTTGAACTCCTCGCTCCACTCCTAGGCTCAAGCCGTCTTCCCACTTCCCAAAGTGCTGGGATTACAGGCATGATCCCCCACGCCCAGCTGTGGATGTTTAACTATGTCTCTAGGTTCGAGGTGTAACCTATCAGAGAAGAACTGGGAAGGGTTACCTGGACCAGAGTGGAGTCTATGGACAACAGCACCCACTGCAAAGCTGCCTCTCCAGGTGGAGCTCAGGAACCGGCATGCCTGACAAGCATCCTTAATAATTCTTCAACCTGCCCTTGGTCTCTTACACACCTCCCCTGTGTTACAGATGGGGAAACAGATCCCACGGAGGTAATAAAGAGCCCAAGTGAATCACCAAAGAAAGGCCAGGACCAGGGATTTCTGCCTCTGCCCTGTGTTTGACTATGAACTGTCACCTGGCCTACAATGGGGGCACACCCGGGGGTGCCCTTGAATACATATCTTATTTTCATTCACACCATCAAACAGCTGAAGTCACAGTGGAACAGGAAGCTGAAGACTTGAACACACTGGGGAAGAGAGGTGAGGAGGCAGACACCAGTGAGGCAATGCCCAAACCCCAGAAGAAATCTGGAAGAACCCGGGGGACGTGGGACTCCCTTCCTTAATTGGAGGCAAGTAACGATAGGTCATCGCCAACAATCACAACGCCAAGGGATTTCTTAATTTCTATATCAAGGAACCCATTCATGATGAGAATTTCACTTCCGCATGTTCTGACTTTGAATAATAGTGGCTTCAAATATCCCTGGTAGACTCTTAGGGTCCTTATTTTAAAAAATAATAATAATGAGCCAACTTTTTTACTCATTGAGTTGAAAAGAAAAAAGCTAGCCTTGGCAACCAGATAGATAGCAAATAGTTTTTAGCCCAAGAGGTCTATAAATCATGAACAATTCAACAGGAGATTATTCTAAATATTTTCCAAAGACCCACACTCTTCATTCACTTCTGTTACTCATTAAGGTTTTATTAGTTTCCTCACCCATCCCAAAATGCCCATCCCTGGGTGCCAGACCTCTTGTGTGGTGAGGACGGGGGCAGTGTGTAGCTGGCAAGGCACTGGCACACTATGGGAAGATAAAGAACAATTCTGCCCCCAGGAAGCATGCAGTCTACTTGAGAGAAAATATGTGCACAGGGAAAGGATATTTCTATTTAACCAGTAAAGAAATAATATGGATAAAAGGAAAACATTGGATGCAGCAGAAGGATTCTATGAGACAGATGGGAGAAAATCGAGACTTCTTTCCCTCCCCGATTCCTTCCGTCTTTTATTTTTCTGCAAGAATTCTCATTTGTCGTTGACTTGTGGGGAGAAATACACAAATGATACAATCTCAACACTCTCAGAAAACAGATTCTTCAAGTTGCACAAGCATCGTAAGCTCCCCAAGATGGGAGACACTGGGGCAACAGGGTGTGACATAGGTTTAAAGTCCTTTTCCCCTTCTGCAATCATCCTCTGTGATTCGAGTGTCTCGTTGAAGCCAGTGGGGTTACTCCACCTCACTCATCAGTCAGATGAGCAGCTCACCAATCAGGGGGCCGGGGCAGCATCTTCTCCCGTCTCCACGACGCCTCTGCCCAGGGACCCCCATCAAGCACTGGCAAAGACAAGAACGCAGAGCGACTAACAACTTTATCTGTGTTAATCAGGGCCCCACACAGCTGGCTCTCAGCAGTGACAAAGAACCTGACTCCAGCACTCCGTGCCCAACGTACTGATGTCAAGGCAGAGGCCCGCAGCAGGGACTGCATGGTCAACCTCAGACCCATATAGGCGGGGAAATAGCTTCAGAGAAAAGGCCTTCGTGGCCAAAACCCAAGCCAGAAGAAACACTCTTGATTAAGCCAGTCCCTATCATAACATGCACCCTTGATTAAGCCAGTGCCCCTACAAAGGGAGAACAACTTGGCAATAACACTAATATATTTTCAATAGAGAGACAACCTTCTTTCTGCACTTCCATCACGGCAACCTCGTGGTGGGTTGGGACAGAGTCACAGCTGTGACTTCCATCTCTAACAATGGAACAAAGGATGTGTCATGGGACAGTCTGTTTCACGACATATCATTGTTCTCAAAGGGTCAAGGACACACTCCTAAATTTATATTTTCTTTTAGGAAAGTAGCATTCTTACAAAACATATTTATTAATGGGCTGCCATTTACAAGTTGCTGCTCTGGGTGCTGGGAGTAGAGACCTCAGGAGACTGTTAGGGGTCCTGGCTTTGGGGAGTCTAGTCCTGTGGAGGGAAGGAGATGGGTAAGTGTGCAAACAATCAATAAAGTCAATAAAGATAAGCACTGTGCAGAAAATAGAAAAGGACAAGATAGCAGGTGACTGGGATAGGATAGAAGAAGAGGACAGGAATGGCCTCCCTGAAGATGTGCCACTTGAGTGGGACCTGAGCATTGCACTGGGGCAGCCAGGTAAAAGGTGAGGATGAGGGGGTCCCATACAGAGGAAACAGCTGTGCCATGGCTCTCAAGTGGGATGGAGCCTGTGTGTCCAAGGACCTGAAAGGAGACCAGTGAGGCTGGAGCCTGGTGGATGGGGCAGCATGGGTGGCAGATGGGGACAGCTAGGTAGACATGAGTTAGATGGTGATGGCTCCATCTGTTGACTTGAGCCTGTCAAAACCCTCCTTAAATGGACTTTTGTCTCCTAGCCAAGACAGTGGCCTCAATTCTAGCTTCAGCCTGTTCTAAATCTTTCTAATGTGTTCCACTGGCATTTCCCTAAAGGTAAGAAACAGCTGTCTCTTGGAAAAAACAAAAAACCACTGGGCAACCCGAATCCTTGCAACTCCTCAGGTGGGTCATATCGCCACTCCCTATCCTGGCCAGGTGCTGGTCAATGTGTTAATTAGTCAGATCTCTCCTAGAGGGAGAAGTGTCCAGAGGGTGCTAAAACCTTAAGGGGCAAGGAGCAAAGACAGCTGGCAATGCAGCGGTCTGGAAGCCTTTGTCCAAACACAGGGAAGGTGAGGCATTGTGGCAGGCAGACATCTGAGTTTCGAAATTCTTCTGTAATTATAGCTTGAGTAGAGAAAATGCACATGAGTTCACAGAATGATAAATATTAGCATGCTTCTCCAAGTTCAAGTGAGTTGTCAATAAGACAATTAAAGCAGCATCAATAATATGCACTGTATGTTATTATCTGCTATTCTAAATCCCAGGCTTTTGTGATCCCTGGAAAACAAAGGAAGACAGGCAGCAGTGATATGCATTTTTTTTTTTTACACAAGTGAGGATGGAATTCGGCCTTAGTGTAACAGCACAGCACCTGAGGGTGGGGGTGGGGTGGCGGGTGCATCATTCTTAAATACTCTATGAAGAACTCAGGGTGATGAGGGATGGGTTAGGTGGAAAGGACTGTCACAATGGGAAATTAGCAATCCTGTGTCTAAAGCCGATCAATCACATCTATCACATGGCCCCAGTCAATAAGAGCCTGAATAAGTGCTAGCATTGACCTTAATCAACTGACAATCGGTACTTGGAAATCAGAAACTGTAGATTCTTCTAAGAGAAGAGGAAGCTAAGGAAAACTTTGCATGAAATTAATGAACATGAATGAACATGGCCTTTAAGAGTTACACATACACACACACACACATATATACACATATTCATATATGTAAATATATATAGGAAAAACTATATAGGATTGTGCTGAACTGGAATTTGGAATGAACTATCTCTTGAATACAAATTGCAATGGCAAAAGTTTTTCATTGTTCCCCAAGACAAAAACCTACACAATGCAATCTCTATACATCTGCAGAATCAAAAAATCATTTTCTTCTAAAAATAACTTGCAAAGCATTAAATGCATTGGAATGAGAGTAGATGTTAAAACTACTATTTGTTGACACTTTGTGATTTGGGATTGAACAGAGAAGTTGTCTCCAAATTAATGAGCCAGACGTAATAGAGCACTGTCAAAATATTGATTTTATTTTATCCTACCTATTGTTGGAACTCTTCTGTAAGTTGGGGAAAAATATAATTTTTTCATTAGCGTTATCATTTGTTATTATTACATTACTTGCTATTTATTATGGAAAAGGAATCTCGTGTCACTTTTCGTGATTAATATAGAACAATCACATGGAAATTTGTGGTTGAGACTAAAATAAAGTATCAAATGTTTCCCAGACAATTCTTACTACAGACTGCAATATTTCTTAACAGGAAAAAGAAGAACTGTTGGTTCAAATTTCATAATGCATGATACCTAAATTTAGACCTCTATCTATTATGTACTTGGGTAACAATATTGTTCTAACTAATGTTTTAAAATTACAATAATTATATGCATGTTTATATAGCTAACTTTAATATAATCAAATTAATGAGTGGACAATTGCCAACATATATTCACAGAGTTGAACAGATAAAATTAGAAAAAAAAGCTGTTTCCCAAGGTCTGTTGCTTTATTCTTAAGGATTGCCTTTTATAGTGTCTTAAAACAGTTTTTTCTTTTAACTCATCATAGATTTTTGCGAAGGAGGGAGAAATATTTAAGCAACTTTTCCAAAAGTGTAATAAAAGTCATGCATTTGTTTCCATAATTTTTCTATTGAGTCATTTACATTTTAATATTTTGCATCTAAGTTACGATGATGTGAAATACGATATGTATGCAGGACTCTTTGGAATGTTTACAGTTATTTAATGAAATTTACTTAACCGTTTAAAACCAAATAATGAGAAAAAAAGTTCAGTATCCAAAGAGCCAGGGCATATTTCATTTTCCACTAAAAAGCATCATAAGAATAGAATTAAAAACTTAACATTGTAATAATTTAAGTAACGAATCGGAAGGCCAGGCATGAGATGTACTTTCAAGTTCAACATCAAATCAAAACGTCCCATGTGATCCTACAGGCGATACCAACAAGGATTGGTTTTCCTGCCAACCTGTCCCTCTCTTGAAAGCGACAGGTCTTCACGGTGAAGAGCTGGGGATGGGGAGTAAGAACCTCCTCAAAAGGTCAGGTCCTAAGTAAAGTACAAATCAGCTGGGAGCAGGGACCCTGCCTTGTGCAGTTTTCCTGGTCATGGATGGAAAAGGATGGAAGGAACATGGAATACCACCACAGTCATGCATAGGAAAGAGGAACCCAAAATACTATTGTGAAACTCAAGATGTACCCTCCCACCCTTTAGACTGCATGAAGTACAACCGAGTCTAACCCAACGCGCCACACAAAAATAACTGTGAACGGACACCCCCTAAACCTGGGGGTGGCCGACCGGGAGGCAGAGGGGAGCCAGGCATCACAGAATCCCTTGTGAACCCCAACAGGAACTACCCTGTGAGAGAGCTTGATTGTTTTTATCTTTGCAGCTAACTTTATTTTCTCACTTCTCTAAGGGCCTGGCCCAGAGTAAATGTCTGGTAGATTTTTGCCTAGGAAGAAGAATAGAAGAAGGGCAAGAGGGAAGGGCCATTTGGAAGGAAGATATTGACTTTGGACACAGGAGAGGGTATCAGGCAGAGAAGACCACAGTAGCCCATGGATGCCTTCCCACTGGAAGTACCCCTCAACAGGCGGCGCTCACAGCAGAGAGGGTGAGCAACCCCAGCTAGATGTCCCCTTCCCCATGCAAAGAAAGATGGCACCACCAAGATCTTTCCAACCTTAGGGCCTTTGCATAGGCCATTCCCTCTGCCTGGAAATCTTCCCTACCTTGTTCTCTGCTGACTTCTTCTTACCCCAAGTCCTCCCAGAGGACTCCACTGACCACCCAGGTGAAGAGGTGTCCCCACAGCCCTCAGTTCTCTCCCTTCCTAGTCTTCGCGGGCATGGTTAAAATGGCTCATATACTTCCCTGTCTCTCTAGAGCAACAGGAACCACAGGGGTCAGGTCCAGGTGCCTGGCACATAGCAGACACTCAGCAAAGATCTGCAGAGCCTGGTGGCGCTGCCCAGAGCTCAGTAAGAGAGGAGTGAGATAGGAAGCCTGCTCCCCATGGGCTCTGCTAATTTAACTCTCTCCATCCCTTTTTTACTCCAGCCACACGGCTGCTCCTTGGACAGACCTAGCACAGTCCTGTCTCAGGGGCTCTGCACTTGCCCTTTCCTTAGCCTGGAGTGCTCTCATCCTGGTATCCACCGCCAAGTCCAGGCGCAGATGCCAGCTTCTCAGTGAGGCTTCCTGCCCGACTGGTGTGACATTACAGCCACCCCCACTCCCATTCTGCTGTATCCCCATTCCCTGCTTCATTTCTCTCCATAACACATGTCACCATCTGATATACAATGTATTTGGATTATTTGGGTTTTGTTTTTGTTTCTGTTTTTGAGACAGGGTCACCTAGGCTGGAGTGCAGTGGCACAATCACGGTTCACTGTAGCCTCGACCTGTGTTCAAGCGATCCTCCCACCTCAGCCTCCTGAAGAGCTTGGACTACAAACACGCACCACCACACCCAGCTAATTTTTTATTATTTGTAGAGATGGGGTCTCGCTATGCTGCCCAGGCTGATCTTGAACTCCTGGGCTCCAGTGATCCTCCCACCTCAACCTCCCAAAGTGCTGGCATTAAAGGTGTGAGCCACTGCTCCAGGCCTGAATTATTTGTTTATTGCCAGTTGCCTCCCACCAGAATGGAAGCTCCATGAGAGCCCAGATTTGAATCGGTTTGTTCACTGTTTTGTCCCCAGGACTCCAAACAGTTCCAAATCTCAAAGCCTGTCTAGCAAGTGTTGCCCACAGTAATGTCCTTCCCAAGGGCTGTTCCCAGATCCCCGCACCAATTCCTACTGTCACACCTGTATTCTTGCTATTCCACCCACCAAACACTGTGCCCTTAACTTCTTGTTCATCTATTCAACTAATATTTAAGGACCGAGGTCTAAGTACCTCATACCCTTCAGGAGACGGTCCATGAAGCCCTCCTTGCTGTATGGCCTGCTAGCAATGCTTCCCTCTCAGAGCCTGTTTAGTCCAGCTGCTTGGAGGTTCTTCTAGGCTGCCCCTAGAAAGCTAGATATTGTCTCTGGAGCCTTTCATGTGCAGGCCAGCGGGAGGTCAGGCTGGCACAGCAATGGGATGGCACTCCTAGGCCTCCTCCCAGGCAGAGCAACCTGTAGCTGGGAGCTGTCCTGGGACAAGGTCCTGGGAGGGGCCCAGATACCCCTCAACCCATTCCCCTGAAGAGATACAGTCCCCTTGGGGCTGTGGAGACCAGACACTGGCTCAGCAGAGCCAGTCCCTTGGAATTCTTTTTTTTTTTTTTTTTTTTTTCTGAGACAGAGTCTTGCTCTGTCACCCAGGCTGGAGTGTAGTGACATGATCTTGGCTCACTGCAACCTCTGCCTCCCGGGTTTGAGCAATTCCCCTGCCCCAGCCTCCCAAGTAGCTGGGATTACAGGTGTCCACCACCACACCTGGCTAATTTTTTGTGTGTTTTTAGTAGAGATGAGGTTTCATCATGTTGGCCAGGTTGGTCTCGATCTCCTGACCTCAAGTGATCTGCTCGCCTTGGCCTCGCAAAGTGCTAGGATTACAGGTGTGACCCACCACACCCTGCCCCTCAGAATTCTTACAACACAATCAACGTCAACACTTTTACATCTGGTTTGCGTTAATAACTCACAGATGATAAGTAGGAATAAAGGCCAGGTACACCTCCCTGATGACTCCATAGAAGGCTGGCTGGCAAGTCTGGAGAGATTGGCTCCCAAAACCCCGAGGGTGAGAGCAGATGAAAGGCAAACTTGCCTCACGCAGCATTGTGGTGTGCGCTCTTTTTGGCATGGGTGGGTGTTCAAATACAGCTTCATGGAGCAAGAAGCATTTGGACTGATGCCTGAGAGAAGAATGAGACATTAGGTGGGGACAGGAAAGGCAAGGGTGCCCTGGGAATACAAGAGATGCCTGTAGAACATGGAAAGAAGCATTCCTCACCCACGAGCAGAAGATGGGATGTTGGCCTCTGCTGTAATTCTCAGGCCTTTGACTTAAATGCATTTTAAGAAGCAAAATAATTCCCATGCTCACAAATGCACAGGACAAGTCTCCCCCTTTAGGGTCCAAGGAGTGAGTATGGTAGAATCTTTGCAACTACAACAAGTATGTCTGTCTCATGACTGTCGATTCTCCAACCACCAGGTCTGTTCTAGGAAACCCCATTTGCAGAGAAGGTCCAGGCCACGTGCCGAGAGCCCCAGTCTGAAGGGCATGCAAACTATGTGTCAACAACATAGGTTCCGTTCAGACAGAGCCCAGCACTGCTACCTACCAGCAGCTTGGCCTTGGGCAAGTCACACCACCACGGATAAGCCTCACTTTCTCCATCAAAAGACAGAGAGTGTTCTCAGAATTAAGTTAAATAATATATTGCATTTCAAAGCCCAAGGCCACCTGTCTAATAGGCACTCAATAAATGCTAGAGGGTCATTGACAGGACCCCATCTTGGTTTCAAATTTCCCCGGGGAAGATGGAGTCTTGTTTCTTCATACAGCATCACTAGGGCATTCCCTACTTTCCAAAAGAGACTGGCATTTTCCTTTTGTCATGGATTTGGGATCCCCTGTGGTGAGGGAAAGCCAGCCCAGAATTCTACCTTTTCCTCTTCTGGAGAAAGTAAAGGAGCTCTGTTCAACTCCCCACCTCTCCCTTGGGTGACTCATCTTGAATGCAATGGTCACAGATTCAACTCATTAATTTTATACTTCATGCTTAAGTGTTAGGCTGCTTTGAAATCAACACTTGAATATATACCAGTATAATAATTAGGGGAGTCTCTGGTATGTATATACATGTGTGTGTGTGTGCATGTGTGTGTGTGTGTTTAATTTGGAACCTGGAAACTAGGAGAACATCACTGCTTTCATTTTCCTATTGTGTAGATGCAATAATCTCAAAGCATTTCTGTTCTCATTCACAGTGCCAATCCTACCTAGGATACACTTTATATATCTAGACAGACAGATAGATGGATAGATAGATAGATAGATAGATAGATAGATAGATAGATAGATAGATAGATAGATAGACAGATAGATAGATAGATAGATAGACAGATAGATAGATAGGAGGGAGAAGGGAGAAAGGGATGGAGGGAGGGATAGACGGAGGGAGGGAGAGGGAGGGAGGGAGGGAGGAAAAGAGGGAAGAAAGAAAGAAATGAAGGGGCCTCCTTGGGATCTTTAGCTTTGGCTGCAGGGAAAAGATGGAAAGCACAGTCTATAATGTCCCTACCAGAAATCCAGCAACCAACCAGTACACATGTGTGCATGTATGTGTTTTCATGTGCGATCGTGTGCGTGGCCTAGAAGCATGGTGCTAACATTTGATGGGTCAGAGTGAGAATATTTGCTTAGTGAAGACTTAGACCCCAGACCCGTCCATAACTCAGTTGACCCTTTAAAATGCATCTTCAGAACGACAGGAAATCTATCAGCCAGTATTTATTGATTCCCAGGTACATCGCTCCAAAGACCAGCCAGGAAGGAAGGAGGAATGGCACTTCTCCACCCAGCTCTGCAGATGACTGATGCCTGCAGCCTTTGGTGAGGCTTCTCTTTCTAAAATATTCAACAAACTGTATTAAACAAGTAACAAGAGTAGCTGGCCATTCATTGAATAGCTGGTCTCAGGGCTCCTTAATCATTTTCTCTTTTAATCCTGATGACCTTATGAGGGAGAAAGAATTAGTCCAATTCTACTGATGAGAAAACTGAGGCTCAAAGATCAAAATGCCCTGCTTACAGACAGCTTGTAAGTGGTGAGGCTGGATGGCAAACTTGGTGCCATCTGATGGGTCCTGAGCTCTTTATCATGGTGTTACACTGCTTTAAAACAAAACAAAAGATGTCTCCAGCTCTTCCTCATTTACAAACTTGATGTTTCCAGCTCAATGAAATAAGCATCTTATTGAGGGAGGAAGCATCCCTAAAAGTTAAATTGTGCAAAAAAACCTTATAGATATGGATGGATCAAGCAACACACATAGACTGTGTAACTCTTGCAAAAACAATTTAATTAGCAAACAAAATGCACACAAAGAATCCTCCTTTAGACTCTCCTCCTTCAGGAACAATGATACAGTCAGTGAAAAGACACATGAAGTTTCCTCATGTTACTCTAAAGGTTAAGAGTCGATTGATGGTAGAGATTAATAAAAGGAGGGTCGCCTTGGCCCCCACAGTCCAGCAAGAATTCCACTCACCTACCTTCAAGATGAAGATCAGTGATCCTAAATACCTTCACGTTTAAGCTCAAATTATCATATTATGATTTTGTGTTTGATTCTGCTAAGTCCTCTGATTCCTAAAGAAACAAGGGCTCCATCCCCAGCCTCCCCAGGCTGCCTGGCCCCTTCACAATGGCCTCCACGGGAGGCCAACCTCTACCAGAAGTGAGTCAAAGAGACAGATTCCAATGCGAAAGTCTGTCCCGGGGAAGGAAGCAGCTGGAAACCACTCATTCTTCAGATCAATGAACAAATTATTTTATTGAAGGTGGTATTTGGAGATCACACAAAAATTGTGTGATTTTCATCTGAGCAATATTATCATGCAAAGGGAGAAAAAGTTTTCTTAACAACAGACTCCTGCTGTCCCCCAGATCCACACAAGGGCCTGGTATTTTTCACCTGAGTGGCCAGGCTCCTTAGCCAGGCAATGCCTAGAAGAAAAAAAAAAAATCTCACAAGAATCTAGCTCTTGTCAACATTTTGAGACGTGAGGATCAAGTTGCTGGTGTCAGTAAAGACAAAGGAGCAGAATGTCAAAATGCAACCAGTTCTTCCGGAAGCATTTGGAAGATGGCACATACTCTAATATCTGGAATATATTACTTGACCTCACCAGACAGTCATCGCCAAAGAATAAACATGCCAACAGGCCAGGCATGCACATTCTTACCACCCCCCTCCAAAGGACAAGCCATATCACCATCCGTTACATCCCAGGGCAGTGTCATGGGGAATGCCAACCCGATGACCAGACCCCAGCTGAGCCAATCATTTGTCACCTACTAAGAAAGCCACTGTGTCTTCCTTGGGGTGGCAGCAGTTATTAAAGGGGAAAATTGCTACCTTGCAGCTTTAATCCATTTTTAGATGATGCAAATGTTCATGTCATCTTGTCTGTACTTCTTCTGCCTTCAAAACAGGCTAGAAGGAAATTTTAAATGGAACTAAAATTCCAATTGTGCGGGGCCCCCCCATCCCAACTTTAACAAAAGCTTTTTCAAAATACTTTCAGGATGAATGTGTACACACAGGGTGAAAAAGCCAGAAAGAAGGAAATGGGTGGGGTTGGGGGGGGGCTGAAACAAAACAAAACAAAAACCACACGGAAAATAAATATTAAGTTGTCAAACCAATGATCTCTAAAAAGAATTACAGATGGAGTGTCTGGCTTTTTGCTTAAGAAATGGTGCATGCAATGTCCATGAGAGCTCCAGGCAGGTTGTGGCTTCAGACTGCTCCCAGCTACATACAAGTCCTCAGTACCCGGCAGCAGCAGGACTCAGTGAGCAAGTGGCTTTGCCAAGACCAGCACAGAAGCAAGTCCTCCACTACCAGAGGAGGTTTCGGCTGTGCAGATTAAATCCTTTCATGCCGGCATGTGGCCGCTTTTCTTCCTCCTCGCATTCCCACACTACCACTTTTCCACCTTTTGAACTCTTCTTGGACTGTTGGAGGGGGACTGCCCACCCACCAGCACTGACCCTCTTTCGGGTGGAAACGTTGGGGAATAAAGTTTCTCTGATGCTGTGGAATTCATGCACTGAGTTTAATGAACAGATCCAGCCATGTTCCATCCATGAGATGCTCTCTGCTCGGTGCAGATTTAAGGCTGCTGAAATAGCCACTTGGCATCAACAGATTACAACCCCAAAACTGGGGGCCCTGGCCGGGGAAGCAAAATAATTACAGCACTTTAGCTCTAATTGCAGTAAGACTTCCCAGCCCCTTCAGTAGGCTTCATATAAGTGACAGCCTCTCCATAACAATTTGGAAGACATTGCCTGATTTGATTTAAATAGATTTTAATCGAGAATTAAAATTTTGGGAAAATAACCACACATAAAAATTGTATAAGCCACTTTTTTTCTCTAGTCAATAAGGGATAAGTGTTTCTAGATATTTCAAAAGATAAAATTAAATATCAAGCTATTCAAAGAGATTACATTTTATATGTAATATCTATGTGGTCTGTGATCTGTTTGCTGTCTCTATAGTTACTTGTTAGCTGACACAGCTTTTCCAAATATTTTCTTCCTCTTAATAACAAATTCACAACAATGTATATTTTCTCAAAGTAGCAAGTTCCGGTTGACATTTTTAACTTTCCTTTTCAAGGCGGGTTAACGTTATTTGGAAGGATGACTTTGTTCTCAGTGCTAAGGACAGTTTAGGGAGGCAGGAGTGCAGACAAGGTTGAGACATGCACCTCCCAGGCCAATGCAGCTGGCTTCCAATGCCTGCTCGGCCATGCCACAGCCATGGGTGGCAACAAGTTGCTACACCCCTCAGTTTGCCCACTGCAGAAGCTGCCCCAAGGAGGCCCTTCCCTGGGGTGTTAAAAGAACTAAGCAAGATAATGCACCTGGGGTGTGGAATGCAGTGCCTGGCATGGGGTCAGCACCCAACAGTGGCCACTGCAGGTGTCAATGTTGTGGCCACCTCTGCATACCTACACCGAAGAGCCCCAGACGTTCCCTTCCTCCCATGCCTGGAAACCACAAGCAGGAATGTCTGCTGAATTAATGCCACCTCCCGAGGGTCCTACAATCTGGTCCTTGCATGAACCAAGCTGTCCTTCAAATTTATGGGAATTATGAGGGAATCTCAGAAATGCAAACCAGACCATCATTATAATTAAGGCTGAATGGGCATTTCTGTGATTAATCTCGATTTTAGGTGGGCTTTCACAACCTAAGTAAAGCTACTTCATGGTGTGTGTGTGCGTTTGCGTGTGCATGTGTGTGTGTGTGTGTGCGTAATTTAGTAATAAAGCAACAAAAAGCCTAAAAAATGTAAAGGAGTCCAGGCACAGTGGCTCATGCCTGTAATCTTAGCACTTTGGGAGGCCAAGGCAGGTGGATCACCTGAGGTCAGGAGTTTGAGACCAGCCTGGCTAACATGGTGAAACCTCGTCTCTACTAAAAATACAAAAATTAGCCAGGTGTGGTGGCACACACTTGTAATCCCAGCAACTTGAGAGGCTGAGGCAGGAGGACTCCTTGAACCTGGGAGGTGGAGGTTGCAGTCAGTCAAGATCGCGCCACTGCACTCCAACCTGGGTGACAGAGTGAGACTCTGTCTAAAAAAAAAAAAGGGGGGGGGCGGGGGGGAAGGAGCTTGGTGGTCCCAAATAGACAAACAGAGTCACCAGTGGAGAGGTGGCCTCCCAGCATCTGGCTTAAGAGCCAAGAAGGAGGTAGAGGGCCAGAAATGTACTCCCCAGGAGCCAGGACCACTGAGGTAATCAAAGACCCAACTAAACACAGCTCAGGTAATCAAAGCTGTAATGCCTAGATAGAAAACTTTCAGGTTAATGTCAGCTCAAGCCTACGGTGATCATTTCTCCTGTGTCATAACGGCACTTAATTTTCTAATTGGAAAGCCACAGACTGAGAATAGTAGGTAGAGGAAAGGGGGAAACTTATAGACTGATTTTCCTTCCTGCATCTCTTCCTGCCTTTGAAGCATCCACATTACCTTCCTGCCACCACCCACCTGGAGGCTTAGGTCCACCCCAAAGAGTGCTTGCTCTGGCCCTACCAGCCCCCAAGCCTGGTGTCAGGGTGTGGTGGATGAGCTTTGAGACTCAGGAGCAAATCACAGAAGTCCTGCTGTGAATCTGGTCCCAGAAACGGCAGCTGAACTTGGGTCAAGGGAGATGCTTTGCAGCAGTAGATGGGCTGAGCGTGCCAACTCCAGAGACATAAAGGATGGGTCTAATCCTAGATCCACCACCTACCCCTCCCATTGCCTCAGTTTCCCTTCCCGAATTCAGGACATATATAGTACCTGCCATCATAAGGAAGGTGTAAAGCACTAGGAGCTGTGCCTTGCACACAGTAAATACTCAAAAATGGACAGCCAGGTGCAGTGGCTTATGCCTATAATCCCAACACTTTGGGAGGCCGAGGTGGGAGGATTGCTTGAGGCCAGGAGTTTGAAACTAGCCTGGGCAACATAGCAAGACCCCATCTCTAAAAAAAAAATTGTTAAAAACTACCTAGGTGTGGTGGTGTGTGCCTGCTACTCAGGAGGCTAAAGTGGGAGGATTACTTGAACCCAGATCGAGGCTACGGTGAGTCGTGATTGCACCATTGCACTTCAGCCTGGGTGACAGAGCAAGGCTCTGTCTCTTAAAGTTAAAAAAAGAGAAAAGTATCATTATCCTGCCAGCAAAGTGCCCAGCCTCAACTCACTCTGAGCCTAAGAACTATGCTTTCCACTGCTTAGTTTGCAATGTCACAGTCAGGGGCTAGGGATGCGCTTCTCCCCCCAACCTCCTCCCCCCGCCCCGCTCCCACCCCTGGCACCACCTCCATGTGCAGTTGACTTCTAAACAGTCAGAGCTGGGCCCCATGCCTTTGCTCAGATACCATTCAACCATGTGGAAGTTCTCTCCCCTCTCAGATCCCTGGGTCTTCCCCTGTTTGGTACTCAGCCCCGCCCCCAGGACTTACAGGGCACCAGGATATGTCTGTCTCCCCACCAGCTTGTGCAGTCCCCAAAGGTAGGACCACAGCTGACCTCCCACCCCCCTGAAGAGGCCCAAGACGAGGCCCAGAGCATAAAGTGTGGGAAATAAGCTTGATTCTCCCCAGGGGAGATATAGAAATGTCTGGAGACATTTTTTATTATCATAGCTGGGGGGTGCTACTGGCATCTAGTGGGGTAGAAGCCGGGGACGCTCCCAAACATCCTACAACGCACAGCACGGACTCCCACGAGTGCCCTGAGCTGGAGAAATGATGCCCAGGTTCATCTGTTAAGTTCCACCCAAGCCTCACTCTCATCTGAATCTTGTCTCTTCGGGAAAATAAACCCCACCTCGAGCAGGCTCAGAGCATGTGAAAAGCCAAGTACTTGATGCTGCTTATAGTAGCAAAAACTCCACTCTAAGAGAAAGACCAGAGATCTACAGTGATTTTTAAAAGTGAAAGCTCATTATCCTAAGCGAATTAACACAGGAACAGAAAACCAAATACAGCATGTGCTCATGTATAAGTGGAAGGTAAAGATTGGGTACACATTAATATAAAGATGGCAACAATGGATACTGGGGGACACTAGAGGAGGGAGAAAGGCAGGGGCAGAAGGGCTGAGAAACTAACTACTGGGTACCGTGCTCACTACCTGGGTGACAGGATGCATTGTACCCCAAACCTCAGTATCACACAATGTACCCACATAACAGCCCTGCACATGTACCCCCTGAAGCTAAAATAAAAGTTGAAAATTTATTTTTTAAAAATCAAAAGCTGAGAGGAGACTCTCAGGGAGCCAACAGAACCAGCCACAGCAGCCCTTATCACCAGGCACAGTCAACAGGAGCCCGTTGATGGCATCAACTGGCCGGGGGAGGCCCCCACACCCACCCCAGGTGGGCCAGATGGCTTCCCGCACAGCCCACCTTCCTGAGGGGGCTTCCATCCATGTTTGCCTTCTTTTGGGGAAAAAAAGGGGGGGATTTCAGAAAACTGGCCTGTGTTTCCTAGTGTCTCTATTCTGAGGGTGCATATTCTCTTGTATTTCCTGATTCCTTCATTTATTTCCACCCCAACCCCTCCAACACACATGTACATTACAAACTCACCAGTCTATCCTGGATAGCACAATTGTGGGTTAAAAGGAAATCATCTCAGAACAAGTATTTCTAGTAGGCAGCACCCTTCTTCAGCACACACAGACAGACACACACACATCACCACCACCACCATCACCACCACAACCTAGGGGGCCACTCCCTGGCTTAGCCCATTCTGACCACACACATTATCTGCTCACTCCTCTAAGGACATTCAATGCCACCAAGGGGAACATTACAGCAGCCTGAAGAGTCTAGACCTGAACAACCAATCCCTCTCCTGGGCAAAAGGCTTCCCTTCCAACAACTCCTGAGCAGGTACCGCATGAAGTACACAGGTGAGACCAACCAGGCAGACAGAGACCTCCCTCCCTCTCCTCCCCACTGGCCCTGCTCCCTTCCCTCCAACTCCTCCACAGCCTCAGCCCAGACCGTGCCCTGGCACATTCTAGAGAAGGTGCCAGTGTACATAGCAGGTGTGAGTTCAGAGGAAGACCCTCCTCTCACAAGGTCCCACTAGTAGCAATGTGAGTGAGTTTGTGCCCTGCTTTTAGACCCCAAAATCCAGCCTTCACAGCCTGAGAGATGCCGCCTGACCACCTCTGTCCTTCCAGCGCAAATCTAAGGCCTCACTTGGAGATAGGCTGAGGCAGGGCTGAGCACTGGCCTGCCCTAGGTCCTGGCAGACAGGCCATGGAAGAGACTTCTCTCCTTCGTATGGACAAATGTCGACCTGCAGAAAACTCGCTTCTGTTTTTAAATTTGCATCAAGTCTCACTTTAAATAATGTTGAGAACAAAATGCAAGCTGATATTTCAGCTTACTTAAAAGGCTTATTAAAAACACTAAATCCAAAGATGTTAAAAAGCTATAATTGTCCTCATTCAGCCTGGAAAAATAAACCTATTTGCTTTCTTCTTTTATGATACTCTTCTCATAAAAAAAAAAAAAAAAAGTTCATCTATATTCTCATGAGTATCATTGCTGTCTTTCTTCCCCCTCCATTCAAGGCACTTTAAAAACACCTGTGCCATTCACAGCCAACTTTTGAGCAAAAGGCAACCACATTTGGGGAGGGCTGTTTAATTCTGATTTCCTGATGCCAGAGATAAGCTTCTCTTGCTCAAAAGTAAGATGGAGTTCAGAGTTCACTTGAATGGGCTCGTGGAGCTGACGGAAATTTCTTTGGTTACCTAAGGCGAAGCGAACAAACCTAATCATTCAGCTTTTTGGGGTTCAGTGAGCAACGATTCCACATCTCAGCACTGCCTTCAGTACCCCATGGGCAACTGTGGGAAGTCGGGCTGCACCTTCTAGCTGCCTCTCTGTCCTCTCCCATAATGGGGGTTATTGGCCTCTGACTTGGACCAGAACAGCATGACTGTCGCTCCCTGCGTGCCCCAAGTCTTCCGTGAAGACAGCCCGGCCAGCAGTTAAGTTGCTGAGTTGCGAAGATCTCCAGCCTGCTTAGAAGTTAACCACTCCAGGCACAGAACAAGATGGGCTTTCAGAGCGCTAGTCCAACAGAATGCAAATTTATTGAAAGCGTTTTCTCCAGGTTCCTCATAATTACCATTTATGTCTCCAGGAACTGTTTCCCCAAACCCAGTTTAGGGTGAAAGCATTTTAGAGACTTTCCCTCAGATGACATATGAAGTACTAACCTTTTCTCATACGCCCAGATGTTAAGTTCATTTTCATCACATTTATGTAAATTTCATTTGAACAGTAAATCAAAAGAAATCTTAAATCATTGTACACTATTTAAAAATCAACACTAAATCCGTTTGACTTGCAGTGATATTAACATGAAGACACAGTTAAGGGGCTGAAGGTAGGAGGCAAATCTTCCATGCAATGGTCTCGGAGTCCAGGCCTTCCGTCACATGCAAATATCTCTGCCTGGTCACAATGCATTTAAGTTTGACCAGATTAAGGGTCTTCTGGAAATGAAAGTCTTAAAAGTTTTCCAAACTTTGGGAAAAAGGGTCCCTCGGCCCAGGGGCCTGTCATCTATGTCAGTGTCTGGGACTGAGGCAGAGAAAGTCCACAGGCAGAGGACCAGTGCTGAGACTTCTGGCAGCCGGGTTTCTGCTCAGTGGGGGGAAAAGTTAATTCCTAGGGCTCGGCGGTTCCGCATTTGTCAGGGAGCAGGACGTCAGTGCTATCATTACCAAGCAAATCAGCCAGGCGGTTAATGGTGGAATCAGGAGACATTTGCACTCCGCTATCAGAATGACATCATAACTAAAGCAGCTTTCAGCCAGAAGCCCTGGGCTCTCCCCGAGCAGAGGCCAGAGGGCTGCAGGGGCGACCCCCTGCGACTCCCTGGACTGAAAGCTGAGCCCCCCAGCAGCTTCCAGGCAGGGTGGTGGGCGCAGCCCCAGGCAAGTTCCCAGGCTGGCCCGGCAAACACGAACTAGGGTTCTAGTCTTTCTCCAAGCAAATCGACTTTCCCCCTGGGTTCTGAACGCTGTAAATAATCATTACAATAATATTATATATTTTTAATAAAATTTGAGATACTGTGAAACCACTTTCCTTATCAGGCAAGAGTTGGTATTTTATAAATGCAGCTACGTTTTCGCTATAGGATTGATGGCATTTCCAACAGAATTGTCAATCTCTCGGTGACCCTGTCTTTAGCAAAGAAGGTCTGCACTCTCTCCTTCAAGCAAAAGAAATAAATGATGCTGGGGGAAGGGGGACGAGCTAAGGAAAAAGCCCTTCCTGCTCTTGTTTTGGTTGCTTTTCTTTCTGTTTAAAAGCACAGCGCAAACACACACATACACACACGCACACGCAGACACAAACCTTAGAATAATGGGGGAAGCATTTGGCTACAGGATTGCATCTACGGCGCGGCGCGACCAGCAGCCGGCCCCGCTCGCTCGCAGCTCTGCCCTCAGCGGTGGCGACTGGGACCGACCGCCCGCCCCCGACCCAGGCGAGATGCCCAACTGCGACCGCGCGCCCCCCCAAGATCGCTTCCCGAGTCTCGCCACAGGTACACGAGTGGCCCAAACACTTCACCTGGCCCGAAAAGTCGGGAGACGGCAGAAAAAAAAAAAGTTGTGTGGGCAGCCAGCCGGGCAGTCCCGGAGCCCGCGGAGGCCGTCCTCCCGCCGCCGAGCCGCCCGCACGCGAGGCCGGCCCGGGGCGGCGCTAGGCTCATGGCACCTCGCTCCGGGCTTTGCGCGCTCACCCCGGGGCGCGCCGAGGCCACCGCAGGGCACTTACTTGGCACTTGCTTTTGAGTGTGCAGATCGTCGCGGTTCTCACTTGGGTTTTCAAACAAGTTTCAGGGAGAAAGAAGGAGGCAAAAAAAAAAAAAAATCCAATTATGCAAATGGACTCCGGACTTGGAGGCGCGGGTTGGATCTGACGCTGCTACTGTACGAGTTCTCGGAGCAGCCCCGGGCCGGGCAGATTTATGGGGGCGCGTCACGGCTACGCCAGGTCCCGCCGCCGGAGCATCTCGAAGTTAATTAAAGCGGTAATGTCCACTTTCCCGGCGACCCTCCATGCGTGGGTTTACTATTTCACCATCAAACCCGACTCCGGCGGGGGCGGGGGCCCTATCCGCACGCCTCTCCTTCCCTCTTCTGGCCGCCCCCCTCTTTTTCCTCTCTCCGTCTCTCCCCCCTTTTTCCTCTCTTTCGTCTCTTTAAGTCGCCTGCCTTCCACTCAGTGAACAATGAACAAAGATGTGAGTGATGGGAAAAGATCGCCCCCCCCCAACCCCAGCAGTGAGCAAAGCCGGTCTTAAAGTAAAAATCCAGTTGCTAATATCAAACTGGGAAAGAAAACAGCGCGTTCCCAGTCTCACCACCCCCTCCACACACACACACACACACGCACGCACACACACACGCACGCACGCACACCCCACCCCAAGTTCACCTAAGCCCTGGCTGGAGACTGGGGGGCCAAGGTCAGGGCGCGCGGGGCTGTTCAACTCGCCCGGGACACCAGGGTTGGGGGACTGCGCGCGCTCGGGCCAGGCTTGCTTCCCGCGCCCCTCCCCGCCGGTGCCCTCCGCCGGCCCCCTCCCCGCCTCTACACCGGCCGACCGGGCCCGGCGGCCCGCTCCGGCTGCCCGGCCGCCGGATGCGCTCAGCAAACGCGGCCCCTGTCGGATTTCTGCTAAATTGCACAGCGGCGGCTGCGGCAGCGGCTGCCGGGAGAAGGCGCAGGAGGAACCGGAGGGCCGCACAGCGCGCTCGCTCACTCCGCCCCTCCCGTTCGCCCCTCGCCCCGGCCCCGCCGGCCGCCGGCTCCCACCCGCGCACACGCCCGGCCCCCAGGACGCACCGGGTGCCCGAGCCCCGCAGGCCGGGACACCTCACAGCTGCCTTATTTTCTGCTAAAGTGAAAACGAAGGCAGCTGACAAATCACGTCTCCGGCGAGGCACCCGTTAGACATAACAATATCCGACAAACAAAACCCGGCCGCCGCTGCCACCCGCGCGCGGGGCTGAGACCCCTCCCTGCTCTTTCTCGGCCCCCAGCCCCTGGCCACTGCCCCCTCAACCCCAACGCTCCCCGCCCCCCAACATTCCAATCCTCTACCTAACTCGGGAACGGTGGACATGTTCTCCAAGAGGCAGACAGTAGGAACCACTCACAATACAGAAGTGAAAAGGGGGGGACTTAACTTTCCACCTGTCCCCAAAGAAAGCCCTGCCGGAGTTTCCTCCACAGAGTGAAGAGAGAGCAAAACAGGTCTCTCTCTGCCCAGCCCCTTTTCTTTCTTTTTTCCTAACTTCCCCGCGTTTCGACCTTCCTTCACTTCGCATACATCCGTCTATATGGAGATATCTATAATTTAAATTATTTGCAAAACTGCAACAGATGGGCGCGTCGAGATCTGGACACTTTCCTACTCATCAAAGGAAAGCTCTCCCCCCAACCTTTTTTTTTTTTTTTTTTTTTTTTGCCTAAAATACACCCCGAGTCCCGCCTACGACTGTTTTCCTCAATTCATCTTCGAAAAATAATGTCTTGAAGCAAACAGAAAGGCTTATCAGAAAAGATAATTCCTACCCCAGTCATACATCTGCGCTGGGGGGGGGGGGGGGGCGGGAGGCGTCCCCCCAGATTGCACTCTTCCCAGACGCCCCGCAAGCTCTGCCTCTCCTCTGCCTTCCAGAGCCCCCACGCCCGCACTTCCTCGCTCTGATTGGCCTCATTTCTCCAGCCTGGGACTGGCCGGCTCGGTTCCCTCCATAACCTGTTACTTATTTATTTATTTATTTATTTATTTCCTCTTTGGTCCCCGCCTGGGCCCCCAGGCCGGGTCCCGGCTGGGGCAGGTGCTGCGGACGCCGCCTGCGCTTGCAGGCGCCACGGCCTTTCCTGGGGTCGCGGGTTCGGACCCCGGCACCTCAGCCCTGAAACCGACTCCCTGGCCTCAGCCTGGTCAGGCTCCCGGGGCACAGGAGGCCGATGCAATCACAAAATGGCAGGTCTCAGAGGCTCTCAGCGCCCGCAAGTTTGACACATTGTAAGCATCAGCTAACTTTAATTTAAAAAAAAAAAAAAAAAGGTTGTAAATTACCCTATCACCACGGGCAGAAGGGCCGGAACCCCGCAGTGAGTGCGGACCGGAGGAGGAGCGCAAGGCGAACCCCCGTCCCAGGCAGAGGAGAAAATGGGGAAAGTCACTTGAGCAGAAGTTTCCGCGGCCCCAGCCTCCCCCGTCCCCTTTCGACTCCCCCGACTCCCCAGACCCTCTTGAAAGTTTCCCGGGGCCTGAGAGTGGCTCGCGAGCCGCTCGCGGGTGGGGGGTGCCGGCCGGGTCCCCGGAGCTGGGCGCGGGGTCCCGATCGCGCGCCGGGCGCCAGGCCCTGGACTCCTTTCAAAGTAACGGTCCCGGGACCGCGGGCGGGGAGGCGGCGGCCCAGGAGCCGGTCACGCTAGCCGCCGAAGTTCTCTAGCGCCCTAAGATGCCCGGCCGCCGCAGCCGGCTCGGTTTTCCTCCTCTTCCCCCCACCCCCCACCCGCTGACAGCTTCTCTCGCCAACGTCACAGCCACGGATATTTAATTAGACCGTATTTTTTAATCGCGATGGGGCGAGAAGGAACCGGGCGGCAGGCCTCGCCGAGATAGGGAGGGGGAGGGGACAGGGGGCCGCGCCAAGAGTCCAAACTCACTTTGCCACCTCCTGGACGCCGGAGCTGCCCCCCCACCCGCCGCTGCCCCCCCGCGCCGCGCCCCCCGCACCGCGCCGCGCCCCGCGATCCTCCCCCCACCTTTGTTTTCCTTACCTTAAACATTGAAACGCGGGCGTCGGGAGCAAACTCGGGCACGTAAACGGAGCGTTGTAAAAGATTGTGTTCAATGAATAATGAAACATGCCCACACGATTGACTTGATCATTTTCCGGGGCTGAGGGGGGACGGGCGCCCTGCTCGCGCGCCTCACTCGCCCACTCGGCAGAGCCCTTCGAACTGTTCCCAGCCCAGCCGGGGCAGGGCGGGCTCGATTTTCATCAGCCTCTTTTCAGAATCGCCCAGTTCATTGATACTCATCACCCAGCCCCAGCAGACATCCCCATCCCCGGCTCGGCCTCCCCCTATCTGGTAGGTGAAATGCATTGTACCATTAAAAACGCTCTCCATTGTCGCCCTGGCATAATTCACAGCAACTAGATAGGTCTTGCGGCATTTAGCTTTGATGAGCCAGAGACTGAACCCTTGATATAATAATCTACAAAGAATGGTGTGTGATCGTCCATTTTTTCTCTGTCTAGCAACTAAGAAACCATTTAACACAGCGCAGCTTGGTTCTGACCTTGAGCTCATGTAAACACACTTATTAAAATCTATCTATTCTCCAAGAGCTACATTCTGATTGTCAGACTCGTTACTGAGACATATATCAGCCCCTTCCTTGTCACTACTTTGCATTCCTGCCTTTGACTAAAGAATTTTTTATCCAGCCAAGAGGGAGAGAGAGACTGCCACGGAGAGAGAGGAGAGAGAGACGGAGAAGAGGCGAGGAAAAGGCGTAATTCTTACCTGCTCCTGAAACTATTTAAAGTCTGTTTCTTTTCTGGGAGGAAAGAAAAAAAAAAAAAAAAAAAAAAAAAAACTCCCGGGTGAATCTCGGTGGACAGCGGGACGCGAAGAATCAGTCACAGCCCGGGCGTTTAAGGGAGTCATCAGCGATCAAATGACGTTGATCCGCGCTGTAACCTTGTGGCGTATTTAATGTAAATAAGGCAGTTATGTTGCCAATCGCCGCGATACAAACGCGGAGAGGTCCTCAGCCTCGCCTCCCGCGCCTGCCATTAGAGGCGACTTTATTTACAGACACTATTTAGGAGATCATGATAATTCTAAAACAATACTAGTGCCAAATGATTATGAAAATATGATTTTAATTAATCACGTAGTAGGCAAGGAAATTAGCATACGGTAATTAAACTTCGAGAAAAACGTCACGCAGGTTCTCTGCCTTATGGGTCTAGAATAATCATCATGCGATGGGCTCCAGGACTTAATTATCAAACAAAATAACTTTTTTAAGGCAACTTTGCAAGGCGGATCCTCCGGGCAAACGTTTTGGTAAATAATATAAGCAGAAGTAACAAGGTGGGGGTGTGAGTGGGGCATGAGGTTGGGCTTCTGGGAAGCCAGGAGGGGGGAAGAAGGGGGAAAAAGCTGGATAATGCAATTATGGATTCTCTGTCCTAGAGTTGACAAAAGCTGGTGCCTCAAAAAGCCTCTTTGTTATGGGATTATATAATGATCCTGGTGTCATTATGGGAAAAAAAGATTCAGTAATAATAATAATAAAAGAAGTATCCAGATACACCAATGAGGGACTTGTTTTAAAGAAAAGCCTCACATGTGACACTGGGCATGTTAATAGCAAAGAGACAGGATCCAAAAGAGTTGACAAAAAAAAAAAAAGGATACAGGGAGGGAGAGCGAAAGAGAGAGGAGAGAGAGAGGGGGAGAGAGAAAGAGAGAGAGAGCGAGAGGCCTGTGTTGTTGCGCATGATTAAGAAGTGATGGAGACAGATTGATTATTCAAAACGCCGTGCCACAGGGGCACTTAAAACATTGATTCAGGTAAGACTTGCTCCAGCCTGCCCGAACTGAGCTCCCCCAAGACGACTGGCGGGTTTTAAACCAGGGCACCACAAGACATCAAAAGCAAAGATACAGAAAAGGCATGCCACAGCCGCCCCATCACCACCCCTCTCCAGCTGAAGGAGTCATTCGGTGGCAAGCAACCAGTCCAAGAGTGAGGGGAGAGGCACAGAAAACTTTGCGCGGGGAGGAGCGCTGGGATGGCGTGCCGGCGTTGGGGACGGGCGCGACGCAGCTGCCTCCGGCGCTGGGCCTGGGCCCTCACCGCCGGTGGTCCAATGCCCAGGCGCGCCGTCGGCGGGTATCGGGCCTTGCAGCTGCCAGCATCCTCGGACCCTGCCCTGAGAACCCGAACCCAGCGCTCCTTGCCTCTCTCTCTCTCTCTCTCTCTCTCTCTCTCTCTCTCTCTCTCTCTCTCTCTCTCTCTCTCTCTCTCTCTCTCTCGCCAGGAGTGCACAGGAGGAGTGAGGAAAGAATCACTTTCCTCCAACAAGCTAGTTCCAGGAGATTCTTAAAGTCCGCTCAAATCTCTGCAGTGATGTTTTTAAAAAATCCTCTGCCTACCCAAAAAAGTTTAAGAATTCAGCCCACATTTTCCAATCTGATGTGTCTGAAATTCTCTTTGAACAAATACCAAAATACAAGAGTTTTTTTTTTCTTGTATAGAAATTAGCATCGCAATCACATGAATGATATCACTATCTCTATGGGAATGATAGCCTGAGCGGTGGGGTGTTCTTTATTCCAGTTCTTCGTGGATCAACTGATTATACTCTGTCGTCTTTTGAACCTGTTATTGTAAGTCAAGTGATTCTTTATAAGTGACAGCGCGGACAAAGAGGCGAGCAGGGCCGAGCAGGTCGAAAGGAAGTGGCCATATGGACTTGGAGAACAGGCACTTTCTCCCCTACAGAATGGGGGTCGCCTTTTAACCCTCCAGCCTCCGGCCTCGCCTGGGCCGTGGGAGGCACTGAGCAGGGCGCGCGTCCTGGCGTTGTTCTGGGGTCCCCGGCGGTGTCTGGCCGGTCTGGGCCGGCCCGTGGACTAAAGGCCTGGGGAGCCCCTTCCAGGCCTGGAGGCCCAGGGCTTCTGCGGCCTCGGAGCCCGTGCGTCTCGGGAGGGCCGCGCTCCCGGCGGCCCAGAGAGCTTCTGCTGGGGCTCACTGCCGCGCGGGGACTGCCACGGCTTTGCGTGGCCAGGTGGGTGGGGACCCACCGGGCAGAGACAGCGCGCTCATGGTAGGCCAAGCCCCGCCTGAGCCCCGCAGACGGCCGGGCAGGGGGCTCTCTGGCTCCCCCTGTCGGCGTCGACGCGCTCTGCATGCCTCCAGGACCTGAGCAAGCAGAGTGGGCGCCCCTCCACCCCGGGGAGACCTCCCGGCGCTGCCCTTGTTGGGAGTGGGATTTGGGGTGGGAGGTGGAGGGTTCCAGACAATGGACAGAGGCCCGTTATCCTCTAGATGCCGAAACTTGACGCCTACCTGTGTCCCACTGAAGCATAAAAGTTCCCCATTGGCTCCCCACCCACCAGCCCCACCCCACCAGGGGTGCTTTGTGGACGCTTTCATAATTTGTGGCTGTCCTATGCTTTTCCCTGTGTCCAGGATTTCTCGGCGTCCCCATCTTCCTCCCTTGGCTCTGGCCTCTCTCTACTCTGCCTTTTCAAACTCTGAATTATTTCTCACTGCCCCTGCCTCGCCTGGCCAGGGCTGGAACCCCTTGGTTTTTGGCAGAGGCTCCCATGGGCCCAACCACTCCCCTGTCCAAGAGTCCTGCACTCCTCAATCCTCGAAGCTGTCTCTATGGGAGCCTCTCCCCACCCAGGGGACGCTGACCAGGGCCTTCCACTCCTGCGGAATCCTGAGGGCTGCTCCTGCCATTTAACTTCTTGAAACTGATGAGTTACTGGGAACCTGGGATGATGAGTTAGGTGGGTGGTGGCTGTGGGTAAAAATCAAGGTGGTGAAATAAGTTCTTTGGTGACTCCTGGACCAGCTCAAAAGCAAGGCTAGAAGGCGCTGCACCAGGTTGGAGCTCATCAGTGCCTTGTAAGAAGTGTTCACTCAAAGTGCCTACTTTGAAAGTGATACTGATCACACCAACAGGTTTGTTCTGACCTCTGTCATTCCAGCCTCAACCATGGCAGTGATTCATAAAATGTTACCAAACCATTACTTTGGAGTTGCACTCCTGGTCACAACACTACTTAATTTGTTTGTTTATTTATATATTGCTCTTTTTTCCCTTCACTCTCTTCTGCTCCTCACAATCTTGCCTCCTTCGTAGTACACCAGATCTTCTTATAATATTATTTCCTTCAACATTGTTTCCTTATAATGTAATGAGAAAAAAACATGGATTCCAGTCGGGGCCATTATCTGTGCGGACTGTGCACGTTCTTCCCAGGCCTGCGTGGGTTGTCTCTAGGTACTCACGTTTCCTCCCACACCCCAAAGATGTGCACGGTAGGTGAATAGCCATGTCTACATGGTGCCAACCCAAGCAAGTGTGGGTATATGTATGAGTGTTCCCTGCAATGAGATGGCATCCTGTCCAGGGCTGGTTCCTGCCCTGCACCCTGAGTTGCTGAGACAGGCTTCAGCCCCTTGAGATGGTGAACTGGAATCATCAGGCTGGAACATGAAACAATGAATGAATATAAATTATTGTCAAATAAAATACATAAAATATATGATAATCATACCAATGTATGCCAAGAAACAGTACAGTACAAAAGTGCTCTTATTTGTGCACTTTCTAGTGCACATATTTTTGAGTCCACCTTATTTGTGATTTTTTGTTTTTCAACTTGGTGGTGGTGAGAGGTACTCCTTACAGTTTTCACTTTGCAAACATGTATTCTTTGACTTAACCCATTACTACCATGACCACCCTCACTGATTGATCAAAAATTGGGGTAAGTAATGATCTTACTTGTTTTATTAATTGCCCTTAAATGCATGTATAGCTCATATTTATTTCAAAGTTTAGACATGTAGAAGTGTGGTGAAGCTTTGTGACCAGAGACGTGCTGTAGGAACTTAACTCTTGTTTGTATCAATCAATCTATGGTAAAACTGGTTTCATTATACATCACTTGCTTGAAGTCAGTTTCCAAGAATCCATCAACAATATTAAGTGAGGACTTGTTGTATAGACAGATTTAAAAGCAGCAGGGAAGTTACCCGAGAGGGCTTCATGGGCTCTGGGGTGGAAGGGTGGAATAGGACACTTGTGAATCCAGGGTATCCGAGAGGGCTACATTGGCTCCAGGGTGGAAGGGTAGACCAGGACACTTGTGAATCAAGAGGCCAAGTTCCCTCTCCTCTGGAACCTCAGTTTTTCCATCTATATAAAGATGACCTCCAACCATCAGTAATACCCCTTTGATCACTCAGTCAGTGATTTTAGCAAAATGATACCCCTAATCCCCAGGTCATGACTCCCTTCTTCAAGCAGAAGAAAGATGCTGGGGCCGGGCGCGGTGGCTCAAGCCTGTAATCCCAGCACTTTGGGAGGCCGAGACGGGTGGATCACGAGGTCAGGAGATCGAGACCATCCTGGCGAACACGGTGAAACCCCGTCTCTACTAAAAAATACAAAAAAACTAGCCGGGTGAGGTGGCGGGCGCCTGTAGTCCCAGCTACTTGGGAGGCTGAGGCAGGAGAATGGCGTGAACCCGGGAGGCGGAGCTTGCAGTGAGCTGAGATCCAGCCACTGCACTCCAGCCTGGGCAACAGAGCGAGACTCTGTCTCAGAAAAAAAAAGAAAGATGCTGGGTCTGCAAAGGGTCCATGTGTTAGGTAGGGAGCGGGTCTGCACAGCCACAGGGTCCCAGCTGGCCTCCCATGGAGAACCCTGCTTTTCCATCTCAGGGGAGTAGGCGACCATCCTTTCCTGGAAGGAAGACTGCCTGTCTTCAGCAAGGAGTTGTCCTGCACTAGGAAAAAGGGCTTTCTATGCTGTGGGGGTCATTTGTCTCTCCACCAAGGCCAAGGTGCAGCCTTTTCTGTCATGAACAATGCAGAATGAATGACCCTTCAAAGACTCCCTGACAGCATGGTTCAGATGGTTGCTCTAGGTGGAGGTGATTCCTGAATAAGAAGAAACTGGGGAAGTATCTGATCTGTTTGGCTCTTCTGCCATGCCCTGTTGGTCCCAGACCCAAGGTGCTGCTGCCCCGCAAGCTCAAGAAAAGGTTGTACACCTCTTCCGATTTTTCCAACAGAGGGAAGAAGTCAGCGTAGTGACTCGTGTTGTCATGGTGGAACATGTCCCTGCCTCCAGCAACAGCCTCACCTTCCCTTCCTGCCTTGCGGGCATCTGGGTGGGGCTCCTGCCCCGGATCCCAGCCAATCAGTGCATCACATCTCTCTGGACACTGTGGTTCAGGAATAGGCATATGGCCTAAGCTGGTCCAATCAGAGTGAATCTTGGACTTTTTTTTTTTTTTTTTTTTTTTTGCGAGGTGCTAGTGGAGAGGTTAAACTGCCGGAGAACTGTAGTTTCCATCCCAGCACCAAAAGAATAGAGTTCAGAGCTTGCAGGAGCCACCAAGAGGAGCCAGAGAAGGGTGCCAACACAGTCCATGGCAGGATGGAGATGGAGAAATGGTGCTGCCTGCCTTGTATGAGCCCTGAATCCAGCCACATTTGAAGCCAATTCCACCCCAGCACCTTTCTGTTTTGTAAGTGGATAAACTTCCTTTAACTTAATCCAGTTTACTTTGGGTTTTCTGCTATTTGCCACAGAATGAGATCTGATAATAGTTAGCACCTGACAAGAACAAAGAACACCTGGGCCAGGGACCAGTGTGCTCAAAAGCAAGGCTGGAACAAGGGGCAGAAAAGCAAATCATGGTCCCTGGTGCTCTTTCCAGTGAATGAGCAAAGAACTTACCAGAATTCTCTTAAAGCTACAGGTGCACCTTGCTTTGCATAATAGCTCTGTGCCAGAACAGATGCTTATAAACTAAATTTTTGTAAATTGAACCTGATTGCACTGGAAGAGTTGGTTATTTAAGGCATCTCAACAATGTCTTTTGTAAAATGAATGGGCGTGTCCTAAAATAACAAATTAACAGTAATTTATTTATAATTCTAATTTTCCTACATCTGGCTTCATTGTAAGGCAGGACCAACGTGGATGTCTTCTTGGTGTCTTTGTATGAGTTAGTCAAAAGCAAAAAAAAATGTGCTGAGCAGCTGGACGTGGTGGCTCAATGCCTGTAATCCCAGCACTTTGGGAGGCCGAGGCAGGCAGATCACGAGATCAGGAGTTTGAGAACAGCCTGACCAACATGGTGAAAACCCATCTCTACTAAAAATACAAAAATTAGCCAGGCATGGTGGTGTGTGCCTGTAATTCCAACTACTCAGGAGGCCGAGGCAGGAGAATCGCTTGAACCCGGGAGGTGGAGGTTACAGTGAGCCGAGATTATGCCACTGCGCTCCAGCCTGGGCGACAGAGCAAGACACTGTCTCAAAAAAAAAAAAAAAAAAAAAGAAAAGAAAAGAAAAGAAAAAAAAAACTGCTGAGGTCTATTGAGTATAATTACAATCTTACACGCCCACTCCTTTGCAAAGCTGTGGAACGGAAGTGTCCTGAATAGATCCTGGACCATCATCTCCAGGTCCTGCAGTTGTCTGCAACAGCTATTATCAGTTTTGAATTAGGTTTTGGGGAAATGTTACAAAGTTAGTGGACTTTCTGACCAGAATGTGGCCTGTGCTTTGTTTTCCTGAAGAGGAGGAGTCAATTAAATAGCCCATGGTAAGTTCTAAATTTGGGGGGCTGTTGAGACTGCAATTCAGAATTGTAACTGAAACAAAATATCAAGTTATGAGATGAAACTGATGGTGGGGATTCCAGAACTTATTTTCTTAAGATGTTGATTTCTCTGGTACTCCCTTCCCATGCTGTAAATGTGTCCATCATGCAGCACATGGCTGTGACCTGGCCCCTTGCTTTTCCAAAGTCCCAATTTTCAGCCCTGGTTTTACCTGGGGAAGAAGTGCAAATTTTGCTTGCCACTACAAATGAAAGGGAGCAAATATTTATAAAATATAGTTTTTTTGGAAAAGGTTAGAGCTACCCTTTGGCTCATAGATGTGACCTGGTCTGTATGCATTGAACAGAATCACCAGTAACAATCCCCGGGGCTTACACAGGTAAATACGGAGCTTTATCGCCTTCCAGGAAGCATTTCTCTACCAGGTAGCAACTCGAAAACAAATAAGAATGAAAAAGGCAAAAAGCAAGTCCCTGACCCTGGCCAGTGCCTGAGAGCCCTGTGTCACAGCCCGCTTCCATGGAGAGCTGGCCACGGACCTGTACAGGGCACTGACTAGAGCTCAGGGTGGGTGGTGGGCCAGGGACCAGGGAAGGACCATCGCTATAGAGGCTTTGTTTTAAATCCTGATTCCACCAAAGGGCTTAGTCGAGTCTGGTGGATTTGGGGGAAAGAGAAAGTAAAGCCTCGGAGCAAAGAGATACGTGCTGAAGGTCAAATCCATGTTGATGGTGCCAGGCTCCAAGAGAGAGGTGAAATGCAATTGGATGGTGCGATGTAGGGGAAATGGGAGGGGTGGCTCCAAGGGCTGAGCTTGTGTCCCTGGAGAGTCTCTGGCAGGCTGAATCTGCACTTGCACCCAAGGTTCCTGAGTGCTCTAGATCCCATGAGCCCTACAAAATCCCCTGGGCTGATCAGCTAGCAGATGGAGACTTGGGGTCTGGCCCCTAAAGGTATAGGAGGGTAAGTATGAAACTGTATTGGTGACCGAAGACAAATTTTTCATTTGGGTGAGTGTTTGAGATATGGTTGTTTCCATGCCAGCTTTTCAGGTCCCCCTCTAGCTCTGAGGGTCCAGACCTGTGGACCTGCCTTGGTTACAGCTGCTCTTTCAGGGATGCCATCTAAGACTCTGCTTGTGGGAGCTTCCTTTCTAACCAAGACTCGAAACTTCTCAGAGGGCAGACCCCAAACGTGGTTCATCACCAGACCCTAGGCCTAGCCCAGTCCCTGGCACCATGCAGATCATTAGGAAATGTGAATGGAAATAATCAAGAAACTAATTCCGAGGCAGGAGGATCGCTTGAGGCCAGGAGTTTGAGACCAGTCTGGGCATCATAGCGAGACTCTGTCTCTATAAAAAATAAAAATAATAGTAATTATCTGGGTCTGGTGGCACTCGCCTATAGTCCCAGTTACTCAGGAGGCTGAGGTAGGAGGATTGCCTGAGCCCACAAGTTCAAGGCTGCAGTGAGCTGTGATCTCACCACTGCTCTACAGCCTGGATTATGCAGTAAGAGACCTGCCTCTAACAAAAGAAAAACGAAAAAAAAAGAAATGAATGCATCATATCTAACACTTAAATAATTCATACTATGTGCCAGGCACTGATTTTTGTTTGTTTTTGTGGGGGGGGGGATTTGTTTGTTTGTTTGTTCTGTTTTTTTTTTTTTTTTTTTTTTTTTTTGAGACAGAGTCTTACTCTGTCTCCCAGGCTGGAGTGTAGTGTGCAATCTCTGTTCACTGCAACCTGCTAGGCACTGTTTTAAGCACTTTACCTGTATTGTCCACTGAATGAATGAATGAATGAATGAATGAATGAATGAATGAATGCATATATGAACAGCATTGCTTAAAATGTGTTGCCACCACTAGAAATTAGTTGCAACCCTTTAAAATTAACGGTTATTTTCTCTGATATAAAGTAGTCCGTGATGCACATTGAAGAATAATTAGAAAACACAGAAATGTACGAAGATGATTATATCTTTCTTAATCTCACCCTGATAGCCTTTTATGTCTTTCCTTCCAAGCATTTTTCTGTGCATATCAATTTTTTGCAAACTTTGAATCATTTTTTATAAACAATTTTGTGTCCTGCTTTTGTTCTCTAACCTTGTAGCACAAGGTATTTCCCCATGTCATTAAATATTCTTTGAAAACATGATTTTATAGCTACATAATGTTCCATCAAATGGATGCAGCATAATTTATTTAAACAACCTCTTATTTTGGAGCGTCTAAATTGTTTCTATTTTGTTGGTGTTATTCTCTTAAAAGTATTGGGGAGAGCATTTTCATGGTTAAAGCTTTGTTTGCATCTCTGCTCGTTTTCTTAGAATCCACTGACAGAGGTGAAGTTGGATCGTTGGGTATGAAGGTTTTGGGGCTCCTCCTAGACACTGCCAACTTTCTTTCCAAAAAGGCTGCCTCAACTTGTTCTTCCCAACTTGTGTCTCTTCCTGTGTCTCCTCCTGCCTTTTGCCCATTTATGCACAGGAGGCTTTAGGGCTTGCCTTACAGACTCATAAGAGGATGATAAACCTTATGGCAGTCACTATTGCTTCAAATAAGTTGGACTTCTAATTCTGATGGTGGTGCCATTTTCAGCAGGTTCTTGTTGTCCCCGGCTCACCCTTCAGCTCTAGGGAACCCCAGGGATGTCTCTCAGTGCCCAGTGAACCTTGCTGGCTTCAAATAAAACAATGTATCTCTTTGCTTTAGCTCCAGATGGGCTGTGTATCCAAAGGAGGTATGTGTCCAGCCAATATTCCTGATATAGTCATCCTAGAGCTCTAACTCCCCTGCCTGCTGCCCACTCAGAAGCTCTGCTCCTAGATCTCCCCAGACCCCTTGCCTCTTGCTAACTCCTCGAGTTACTTTTGCCAATGGTGGTGATTTTTCTATTGCTCTAAAAGAGAAGGGGAGAAGAATACTGTAAAGCGGCAGAGCACAGGTTCTGAGGTCAGACCACCTGGGTTCAAATCCCAGCTCCAGCACTTTAGAGCTGTGTGACCTTAGGCAAGTTACGTAACCTCTCTGTGCCTTAACCTCCACATTGGAAAAATGGGCATGTTTAGAGAATTCAGTGGATTAGCCCTTAGCATGGCACCTCGTACATAATAGGCCTTTACTATTCTTATTCATGATTTGTAAATGTTTTATATGGATTTTTTTAATTAAATACGAATGATAGTATTTTTTTATAATGTCCCATGTTATTTAGCTTTGCACTTCAGGGCTGAAGAGGCGTTTGTGTGGTGTTCTATTTCCAGCATACCTGGCAAGCCCTGGAGGCTCTGCTCCACACCTGGCTAACAGGAATCTCCATCAGCCTCTGCCCCGGCCCCCTAGTGAGCAGTTCTTTCTGCTTATGACATTCATTCAACGTAAATACAGAAGCCCATCACAGCATCCAGAGCGCTTCCTGTTAGTAAATCGTTTAGAATGTCAGATCTGGTTTTGCAGGTTCAGAATGGCCTCACTGCAAACTCCCAAGCCAGTGACTAACCCCTGTCACCTAGCCATTGTCACCAACGGCTTTGGCTTTCCCCATCAGCCTGAGTCAGGAACCCACAGCATGGGTGATGCACTTTCCCTTTCGCAATAGGCATTTGCAGGTCACGCACTTTTAAAAAGGGAACTTGATTTGGGGACTGCATTGCATCTGGGCTCCCTCTTGCCCCTTTGCCTGTCTTCTCTCATCTCTGTGGAATGCCTGTCGGGCCATGGACAGATATTTTATGAATTACTTATTCATCTTTTCACAAGTACAGCAGGGAATTTGGCCTTCCTGATCCTGACTGATGGAAACACAGTCGCTAATATAAGAAAAAGTCCAGTTTTCCAGCAGCACCAATCAGCTGAATCACTAGACTACTTAGATGTTAACCCAACATTAGGAGGCCGAGGCGGGCAGATCACTTGGAGTCAGGAGTTCAAGACTAGCCTGGCCAACATGGTGAAAATCCATCTCTACTAAAAATACAAAAATTAGCAAACCATGATGGTACATGACTGTAATCCCAGCTACTTGGGAGGCTGAGGCACGAGAATAGCTTGAACCAGGAGACAGAGATTGCAGTGAGCCAAGATCATGCCACTGCACTCCAGCCTGGGCAACAGAGCAAGACTCTGTCTCAAAAAACAAAAGAAGTTAATCCCAAAATTAGGCTATAGCTACATCCCCGCTGAGTGTATCCCCACAACATTGCCTTTATAAGCAACCACCTGCTGCCATGGCTGTGATGCCCGGACTGTAAATTATTTAGCATGAAACCCACCCAGTCACCCCAGGAAGCTAGATGCAATGTTTTCTTGTTGTTGTTGTTGTTTTGGTTTTGGTTTTTTTGTTTGTTTGTCTTTTGTTTGTTTGTTTCTTTGTTTTTTGAGACTGAGTCTCACTCTATCGCCCAGGCTGGAGTGCAGTGGTGTGATCTCGGCTCACTGCAAGCTCCGCCTCCCGGGTTCATGCCATTCTCCTGCCTCAGCCTCCCGAGTAGCTGGGACTATAGGCGCCCACCACCACGCCCGGCTAATTTTGTTTTTGTATTTTTAGTAGAGACGGGGTTTCACCGTGTTAGCCAGGATGGTCTCGATCTCCTGACGTCGTGATCTGCCTGCCTCGGCCTCCCAAAGTGCTGGGATTACAGGTGTGCACGCCCAGCTAATTTTTGTATTTTTAGTAGAGTTAGTGTTTCACCATGTTTGCCAGGCTGGTCTCGAACTCCCAACCTCAAGTGATTCTCCTGCCTCGGCCTCCCAAAGTGCTGGGATTACAGGCGTGAGTCACCACACCCGGCCCAAATACTAAGTTCTGAGCTGAGGGCTTGCACGACACCCTGAGATGTTTCTGTCTAACCTACCTGGGCTTTAGGGTGAATACATAAGCAAGCGAGGGTTCTCTAATGATGGAAGATATGTATCTCTGCCACTTGGAAGTGCCAGGCTTAGTGAGAAGCACCTAACATAGAGGACAGGAGGAACACATTTCCCACTGGGCCCTGTAAGGAAGTGTCGCCTCAGCAGCACACGGCATCTATAGAGCTGCACTGCACACCTGGATAATCCCAGGACAGTACACAATGTTTGCCAGAAGGATTCTGTCGCCGGCTCTCCCATCCCGTCTGAGAACGTGTCCTGTTACATTACGAAAAGCAACAGGTCAGAATTGACATTCTGGAAGCCGAGTCCCAGAGGAAAACATTTAAAAGATTACCTTTAAGGATCCGTCTCGCACCTGGGAGACAGGACACAAGTCACAATCCAGGAGTTTAAAGATGAAATGAACAACTCGAGTCCTTGACCGTGTGAATGTAGTCACCAGCCAGGAAGAGAGGGCTTTCCTGGGGGAGAAAAGAAGAGGGCAGTCTGCCTACACTTGGAGGGTTTGGATGAGAAGTATCATCTAAGACATGGATGTTGTGCAAGAGGGAAGGGTGAGATTTGCACGGGTCAGGGAGAGTGAAGGCTGCACCCCAGTGTGGTGCACGTCCAGCTCTGGCTGGGCTCCGTGGGGACAAGAAACACTCCATGAGTCCTCATGCTGAAGTCTGCTATGCATGGCTGCAGCCTGGCCATTCCCGTTAAAGCAGGAGCTCTCCACGGGCAGAGACAGGACTTTTCCTCTCGGTGTCCTCAGCAGTGAGCACAGAGCTGCCACCTCACAGGGACTCAGTGTGTGGCTCTTGAGTGAGTGAGTGAACGAATGCATATGTCCACATTCCACAAAACACCAGTGTCCACTGAAAGACGACAGTTTTCAGAATTTGGGAAACCCTACATTCATCAAAATTATTTGGTTAATTAGACCTAGCAGATGGGGAAAGCAAAAGAAGCAGAGTGCAAAACTTTATTGACAACACGATGCCTGTTTTATGCATGCATCTATAAATATGCTCTTTCTGAAGGCGTGCATGTGACCCACGGTATGCCCTGTGAATTAACCAGAGGACAATCACTATTAACACATGGGTGAGTTCCCTGGCAGCCTCTTTTCTCTGACTGTATCATGCATACTTATTTATGCATATAAATTTTATATAAGAGATATACATATGTCATATATATATATATATATTTGCTAGGCTGGTCTCGAGCTCCTGACCTCAAGTGATCCTCCTGCCTCAGCCTCCCAAAGGAGGCCTCCCAAAGGATTGTGACTTATTTCCTGTCTCCCAGGTGCAAGATGGATCCTTAAAGGTAATCTTTTAAATGTTTTCCTCTGGAACTCGGCTTCCAGAATGTCAATTCTGACATATATACATACGTCAGAATTTTATATATATATATATATATATATAAAATGCAAAAAAAAAAAAAACAAAGGTATGGGAGGAAATTCACCCCCATATTAATGGTGTTTAATGGTGTTTCTGGATGGTGAGATTAATCATGATTAAACTTTTATTCTTGATAGATTTTTGTGTCTTGTAAATTTAATACAACTGGCATATTAACAAACTTCGTTGTTGTTGTTGTTGTTGTTGTTTTCAGAGACAGTCTTGCTCTGTTACTCAGGCTGGAGTGTGGTGGCACCATCATAGCTCACTAAAACCTCAAACCCCTGGGCTCAAGTGTCCTCCCACCTCAGCCTTCCAAGTAACTGAAATTACAGGTATAAGCCACCACACCTTGGAACAAATATTTTACATCAACAAAACACCTATATTTAGAGTTTGGGGAAGGTAGGACAGAGAGCGGTTCATGGGAGAGAGGGAAACACCTGCCCCAGATGTGCTTTGGACAGAGTTGTGAGGGACCCCCCCCCACCACCTGCTGAGCCCTGGAGGCGGGTGGGCTGGCTCAGGACACTCTCTGGGTTCTGCCCACCCTCCAATCCCAACCATAGCCTAGCGCCTGAGCACCTGATAAGACCCTGACAGGCCCACAGGACTTCCTCCCTGATATGGTTTGGATTTGTGTCCCCGCCCAAATCTCATGTTGAATTACAGAAGGGGCCTGGTGGGAGGTGATTGGCTCATGGGGGCGGATTTTCCCCTTGCCGTTCTTGTGGTAGTGAGTGAGTTCTCACGAGATCTGATAGTATAAAACTGTATGGCGTTTCCCCCTTTACTCTCTGTCTGTCCTGCCACCATGAGAAGAAGGTGCCTGCTTCCCCTTTGCCTTCTACCATGATTGTAAGTTTCCTGAGGCCTCCCAGTCATGCTTCCTGTTAAGCCTGTGGAACTGTGAGTCAATTAAACCTCTTTTCTTCATAAATTACCCAGCCTCAGGTAGTTCTTTATAGCAGTGCGAGAACAGACTAATTCATTCCCTCTGCAGAAGAAAAAAAGGGGGCCGGGTGTGGTGGCTCACGCCTGTAATCCCAGCACTTTGGGAGGTTGAGGCGGGTGGATCATTTGAGGTCAGGAGTTTCAGACCAGCCTGGCCAACACGGTGAAACCTCATCTCTACTAAAAATACAAAAATTAGCTGGGCATGGTGGCACACACCTGTAATTCCAGCTACTCAGGAGGCTGAGGCAGAAGAATCACTTAAACTGGGAGGCGGAGGTTGCAGTGAGCCGAGATTGCACCACTGCACTCCAGCCTGGGCAACAGAGCAAGACTCCATCTAAAAAAAAAAAATCCTTCCTCAGGCAATGAGAACCTCAACATCAGCCTCTCTCTCTCTCGCACAGTCCCTTAGAGTTGATCAAGGGCTCCCTCACCTTCCTTCTCCATCCCCCTCACAACAACCAAGCCTGGGGATAGATTATTGCTACTTTACTGATGCAGAAACTGAGAGCTCAGGGAAGATATGCAAGGAAGAGACGAGCCTGGCTAGGTCCAGGAGCCTATTTCCCAGGATCGTGTGTGCACTTCCCACTGCTCCACCCTGCCCTCCTTCTGCCCGACCTTTGCAGCAAAGCAGGGCTAAGTTGGAAAGGAAGAAGGGGTGAGGAGCAGCGAGCCTGGTCTAGAAGGCCTACAGCAGGACTTAGGCACAATTTGCCTCTCTGCAGTGGAGATAAGGCACGTGCCTCAGAGGTCCTGCCAAGCCTGCAGGCTCATGAACAGCCGAGCCATCCCACCTGGCAGGACGAGTGCTCATGGACAGAGCTGGTGAGCCATAGGGAAACACCTGCAGAGCCGTGCTGTTGTGGAACCACCTCACCGATGTCAGGCTCTGTGCTGATTCTTCCACGTACATCCTGATCTACTTTCCCTCCTCCTGTGCCCCATGCTGGGCTGTGAGAGGCTGAGCCACTTGGATGTCTGCAGACTCCATCCCCAAGCTCCCTTGTCCTCTGGCATGATCATGAAGATCACTGCAGCAATGGGAGGTACCAGCAAGAGGCTGGAGGGCCGGAGAAAAGAGAGTGTGGTGTCCCCCACCTAACCCCCAGCAGGCCAGGGTATGGGAATGTCTGGACTCCTCTGGCTACCCCCTCACTCCTGTGGGCTGCCCCCTCATGGAACTCCATGTCCTAGGACTCTGTCCCCTCCCCTTGCCATATCAGGAGTCCCTGTGCTCACAACTGGGGACACAAAGAGGGATAGAATGGCTTCCCGAGTTGCTGGCCCCTGAGGCTCTCCATCCATTGCGGTTCTCTCAGCCCCGCCCATACTGCTGTAAATGCCCTCTGTTTCAGACACCAGCAGGCACCCCTTATCCATGCCTCTTGTTCCTCCTGGGATCTGGACTTGTTCAGGCTCTAACCAAATCCCCACCTAAGGATGGCTCCAAGCTATAGAATCAATCTCCTGTGATCTCTCCTTCAGCCTCCCTTTCCTGATCTTCCAAACAGGGAAGCAATAGTCAACATGCTTTGTTTGTTGTTAAAAGGTGAAGATCATAAGCAATGTGGTTCTCTTGAAAAGATTTGCAAGCTCTGGTGTCCATGGGGGATTTCGAGATGGGTGATAGGTGTGTTCAGGGTTTTCTGTGCAACTCAGATGAAGAGCAGCTACCTCTCAAGCTGTAGCCTCCCTACAGCTGTGGCTGTAAATCAAGGAGAAACACAAAAATGACTCTCCGTGGCCCCCACAGGGGCTGCAAAGCCTGAAGTTTCTGCCCTTAACTTGGGCCTATGAGATGCTTCATCTAAGCAGATGAAGGCTGACTTCACAGTCACTCTCATAAGCCTAGAGTCCTGGTTTCTGGTCCACAGCCAATGAGAAATGGCAGTTTAGGAAGGGAGAGACTACCACACCAATGAGAGTGACAACTAGAGGCCTGATGGCGAGGGAAGAACTCAAAAATCTAGGAAATCGGCCTTGAGACTGAAGGAAGCTCCGAGAACAGAGGCCATTAGCAGAAGGCAAACACCCCCAGCACACCTCGCGAGCCCCGAGGGCTGCATTACCTCCCGCTCAGCAGCGGAGGTTCACAGCGGCAACCCTGAGCCATTACAGAAAGGTTAATGGTGTTCCACATTCTCCAAGCAAGAAGGAAGGGAAATGTGCTCCGCATCTTAGAGATATTTCCATCTGAAAATGTTACATGAAAATAATTTACGGCTCTCTCTCTCTCAAAAACTCAGCTGTCTGGATCCCATTCCCTGTAGGTTCCAGATGAGCAAGGGTTTTGCTATTACTGGAAGTATCCACGCTTGCGGGCAGGCAGCATTTATTGAGTGCCTGCTGAATGCCGAGCACTCTGTGAGGAGGAGAGGAGGGTTTCCGGGGAGGAAGAAGCTCGGCTGTGTCTTCTGGGACTTGAGGCGATGGTAAGACCCACAGCTTCTCCTCTCTTCGTGAGCGAGACCTCGTCCAGCCACATCCTGCACCACCTGGCGCCTGCTGCCCCGACAGCAATACCTGCACCAGCAGGCAAGACCCTCTCAGAACACCTGAGCCATAAGCCCCTCAGCAGCTGAGCGCCCCAGCCAGTGCCCCTCTCCGGGGTCTGTTTTTATTATAAATATTTCATTGTTTAGGAGTGTGGGTTTTAGCTGATATACAGCATTTGGCAGGGTTCCTCTCTAGCATTTGGTAATAATTCCATACCAAATGCTAGGGAAAAACTCTCCCAAATGGAACCGCTTCAAGCCAGAGCTCTTAAAAAACTGAAGCCTGAGGAACCCACTGCATATGAGCTGTCCCCAGCTCCCCCGGGCCAGCAGAGGAGATACATGCACCCAGGACCCAAGACTCTGGGCTTCCCCGTCACAGGAGCAGCACTCCCTTTCACTACCCCTCACTCCGGCCACTTGCTGACCTTGTGGACAAGCTGGGCCTGAAGTCATTCGCTGGGATTGAAAGCAGATTATACACACAGTAGGTGTTCCCTACACATGGCTGGGTTGAATTCTGGGGATGTAAAATTAAAACGTCCCCATTCATTTTTCCAAAATGTCATTTTATGTGCTTACCCTATTCCACAGTTTGACAGCTCCATAGTTCCTTTGGAAAATATTTAAAATTTCAGGTGGGTGCAGTGGCTCACGCCTGTAACTTCAGCACTTTGGAAGGCCAAGGTGTGGAGGACCACTTGAAGCCTGGAGTTTCAGACCGGCCTGGCCAATGTAACAAGACCCCATCTCTGCAAATAAAGTAACCAAGTGTGGTGGTATGCACCTGTAGTCTTATCTACTTGGGAGGATAAGGCAGGAAGATTGCTTGATCTCGAGAGTTTGAGGCTGCAGTGAACTATGACCATGCTACCGCACTCCAGCTGAGTGACAGAACAAGACCCCATTTATTTAAAAAAAAAGTTAAATTTCATGACCACCCTGAAACTGGACTGCCTGAGTTCATGTTCTGGCAACTCTGTGGGCTTCACTAGCAAGGGAGAGAATCTCTGTAAGATAGTGATGATAGTACCTCCCTCCCAAGCAGCTCCTGGTGAGAACTGACTGTCGCACATAGAGACTGCTGGTGCGCAGTACCTGCTCTCGAGCAAAATGTCCTCTCTCGGCTTTACTGAGCACGTACTATGTGCGAGGGGCTTTATGCAACCATCTCACCTAATGGGTATTTGACAAGAAAAAGGAGACTTCTTTCCTGGACCACTCCTGGCTCTCTTCCTCAAAGGGTGAGTGGTAAATGCATACAAGTCTGCTGTGGCTGAGACCCTGTCCCTTTCCACTCCACTGCCCCTGGATCAAAGGTGTGGGTGAGGCTGGCAGAACCACTACCAAGGATGGAGGAGACCTTTTCCTGCTGGGTTTCATTCCAGCCTTCCCCTGTAGGTGTTGGCTGCTAAGTCTTGCACACCCTCAAGTCCCAGGGTAGAGTAGGAAACAGAAAACACGACACTGCAGAGGAAGCACTGTGCCACTGGTCACAGGGTCCACTGAGGTCCCAGCAGCTGCCTGGCGATGCCCCAGAGCCCCGAAGGCTCCCTTGTGTCTCTTTAATAAATACCCTTTTGACCTAGGCTAATTTTTTTCTCTGTTGTCGTTGTTGTTGTTTTACTGTGGTGTATCCTATTGTGGATTTATTATTTTTCATCTCCTGCTTGGAATTCTTTGTGATTCTTGTTTCTGAAGATTCATGTCTTTCATCAAGTCTGGAAAATTCTTATCCATAATCTCTTCAGAAATTGCCACTTTCATCTCCTCTCCATTCCATTCTTCTAGAATCTCTATTAAAAAGGGACCTTTGGGTCAGGCGCAGTGGCTCACACCTGCAATTCCAACACTTTGGGAGGCCGAGGCAGGCAGATCACCTGAGGTCAGGAGTTCGAGACCAGCCTGACCAACATGGTGAAACCCCATCTCTACTAAAAATACAAAAATTAGCCAGGTGTGGTGTTGGGCACCTGCAATCCCAGCTACTCAGAGGGCTGAGGCAGGAGAATCGCTTGAACCCAAGAGGCGGATGTTGCAGTGAGCCAAGATTGCGCCATTGCACCCCAGCCTCGTAATAAGAGCAAAACTCTGTCTCAGAAAACAACAACAACAACAACAACAAAAAGACCTTTGCTTCATCCTGCAGGCATATCAGTGCCTTGTGTTTTCCAGCTCTTTCTGCGCTGCCTTCTGTGTAATTTCCTTCAGAGTTGTCATCTGCCTGGCTAATTTCTTGTACTGCCTCAGTGGGTCTGCTTCTCACAGCCAGTTCTTCTCCAGCTAGAAGGCAAGCATTGACTGTGAGAGGGAACTTGAATGTGGGATTTGGCAACACCTTACTCTGGACCCTCCAGCTGAGAGCCCAGCATGATGGGGTCCTTGTGCCAGTTTCCTCACTTGGAGATGTCTCCACAGGTTCCTCCTCTGGTGCCTATAATATACTCACAGCTGCACTGCCTGTGAATTGCTTCCTCAAGAAGCTGGAAAGCCGTCCCCACTCTCCACCCGGCGAAATGCCTGACTGCCCCTTCACCAGCCTGCAAACACCCTCAACAAGTGATGGGTGAGACAGCATAGCTTTCCACCATGCTACAAAACTGTGAGCTAACACAGTGGTTGTGAGCATCGCATCGGAGGTCAACAGATCCGGTCCTGAAGTCCCTGCCATTTTACCAGCCATATGACCTTACTCAATTCATGAACCACTCTACACCTTAGTTTCCTTCTCTATAAAATGGGGATGGTACATGAGCTTTCTTTTCAAGTTTGCTTGAAAAAAAAACTTTCTCCCACCTGGGCTGACACTCACCAAGCACATCCTAAACATCATCTGTTAATAACAGTGATATCGGAGGCCCCTTTGTGTTAAATTATCCACAGAACAGTTCACTTGCACTTTTTTTTCTTTTAAGATGGAGTCTCGCTCTGTAGCCAGGCTGGAGTGCAGTGGCACGATCTCAGCTCACTGCAACCTCCGACTCCCTGGTTCAAGCAATTCTCCTCCCTCAGCCTCCTGAGTAGCGGGGATTACAGGCATGCGCCACCACACCCAGCTAATTTTTGTGTTTTTAGTAGAGATGGGTTTTCACCACGTTGGCAAGGATAGTCTCAATCTCCTGACCTCATGATCCACTCGCCTCAGCCTCCCAAAGTGCTGGGATTATAGGCATGAGCCACTGCGCCCAGCCTTTTTTTTTCTTTGAGATAGAGTCTCACCCTGTCGCCCAGGCTGGAGTGTAGTGGCATGATCTCAGCCCACTGCAACCTCCACCTCCTGGGTTTCAGTGATTCTCCTGCCTCAGCCTCCTCCTGAGTAGCTAGGGTTATAGATGTGCACCAACACACCCAACTAATTTTTGTATTTTTAATAGAGATGCGGTTTGGCCATGTTGGTCAGGCTGGTCTCGAACTCCTGACCTCAAGTGATCCTCCCACCTTGGCCTCCCAAAGTGCTGGGATTACAGGCCTGAGCCACCACAGCCGGCCTCCACTTGCACTTTTAGTCTCGCTGGAAGTACTGAGACAAGCAACCCTCGGCCTTCTCTCCTCACTTCACTTTTGACACAGGTGATGAGAAATCAAAGAGACAGTGCAGGACAGAGGCCGCTGTGGTGAGGGACACAGGAGAAATTCTGGCAGAAGGAACTGCTAAGCACTATCCATATGGTCATTAACTGCAGAGTTATGCCTCCCACCTGGGTTAACCAATCAGCTGCAGGTCTTCAGGTACTCCGTCTCTGCTGAGCTAGCCAGGGAGCAGCTGTGGACCTGTAAGCCCCCAATAGCAGCTCTGAGGACCCTCAGTGCTCCTGTCCAGGAATCATGCTCTGCCCCCACCACTCCACCCTGGCACTCTGCACAAGAAACACAAGACCTCATGCAAGACCGAAGCCTCAGAAGTCAGAGGCTGCCTCCTCCCTCAGAACACTGCCTCCTCAGGTGTGTCTGCCACTTCCAAAGAAACAAAAAGCAAGAAGGCTTCCTTCTCCCAGAAGGGCCTTCTTGTCCCTGCCACTGTGTCTTCGTGTCCCAGTGTCTCATAAATGTGAATTCAGAGGCAAGTTACAGAGCTTAAGTTACTGCTGACACTTGATTGGAATAACTGTTACGTAAAAGCCAACACAGATGAATCGCCTGTAGGGAGTTGTCTGACTGCATGAGTTTTTACACATCTTTCAGCTAAATCAAAGATCCAAATGCTAAATCTCTCACTCAGGAACATCAAGTGGATTTGTGACAGTCCCTGGAGGACCCGGTGTCCATAAACCAATGAATGAATTACACTGATCCTGGTATGCAGTTTCTCATCTGTGACTGATACAATATTGATAATATTCTTTATTTCACTTAACTCCTTCAGGGCCACACTGAAACACAGCACTCCTGAATTATGTCTATACTCTGATGAGAATAATGATCTGCTATGGGGAATACAGCAGATCAATTGATTGTTCACTCATATGTAGATCAGATGAGGGTAAAGGGTATTTGCTGGTGGGGTGCGGTGGCTCACACCTATAATCCCAGCACTTTGGGAGGCCTAGGTGGCCGATCACCTAAGGTCAGGAGTTGGAGACCAGTCTGACCAGTGTGGTGCAACCCCGTCGCTACTAAAAATACAATAATTACTGTGATGGGTGCCTGTATTCCTAGCTACTTGGGAGGCTGAGACTGGAGAGTTGCTTGAACCCGGGAAGTGGAGGTTACAGTGAGCTGACATAGTGCCATTGCACTCCAGCCTGGGCGACAAGAGCAAAACTCCATCTCAAAAACAAACAAACAAACAAAAATGGTATTTGCCGTTGTTTGTGGTGGTGGTGTTGACATTTGGTGGTGTATTTTTCATTTTTGGAACTACTTGTGTTGGACTCTTATGAACACTAACATAGGGTTGCAACCCACTACCATCAGCAACACTGTTGAATGAGACCAGCTTGGGAAGTTGTTGTTTTTGTTTAGGACACACCTTGAATATCACCAATGTAACCAATTCAATCCACCACATGTTTGTCAATTTTCCTCTTTGGTGCTGGTCCTGAGCGAGAAACTCTGAGGCACAGGGATGGTGGGGTGATGACTGGGAACAAGTTACTCAGAGACATCTGCATCTTATGTTCACACCAGACTGTGGGGCACAGTGGCTCACGCCTGTAATCCCAGCACTTTGGGAGGCCGAGGAGAGCAGATCGCCTGAGGTCAGGAATTTGAGACCAGCCTGGCCAATATGGTGAAACCCCATCTCTATTAAAAATACAAAAATTAGCTGGGCATGGTGGCAGGCATCTGTAACCCCAGCTACTTGAGAGGCTGAGGCAGGAGAATCGCTTGATCCCAGGAGGCAGAGGTTTCAGTGAGCCGAGATCGTGCCACTGCACTCCAGTCTGGATGACAGAGTAAGACTCCATCTTAAAAAAAGTATTAAAAAAAGACTGTGAAATAGCCTGATCTAGACAAGGTAGTGGTGATGATGATGATGAAGATGCTACTGACCATCAATGCATTCTCCTTGCCAGGAGCCAGGTTCAAGCCTTTCATCCATTTAGCCACTCACCTCTTCCAATTCTACTGGCCAGTTCCTGTTATTCTAGGAAGTCCACGTTACAGATGAGAAAACAGAAGCAGACAGGACTTAAGGTTTTTCATCCAAAGTCACAGGAGATTGAGGAATTTGAACCCAAAGCAGTTTGACTTCAAAACTGTCACTCATTTTTTTTCCCCAAAGTACAGGATAGGTACATGGAGTCAGTCCCAAACCACTCAGTGAGTTTGTGGACAGTGAGGACTCAAACCAGGTTTCTGGGCTCTGCGTTCAGGGCTACTCTGCAGAAACAATATGCGAAGGCCGATGACCCGCGTGGCTGTGCACATCACCTTCCAGCCACTGCAGCGGTCCTTTCCTTTCCTGACAGACTAGGAAGCTCTTGTGGTTGTTCTCACATGTCTGGAAGGCTGAATTTAAAAGCAAAATGGCTACGGAAGAAAAGGCCCGGCCAACCTTTCTTAGAACCAGGCCTCTTCTCCTGAGCCTCACAGAGCCAAGTCTCTCCCAACTCAAGAACAGGAAAACAGCTACTGCCAAGACTACACCACTGCACTCCAGCCTGGACGACAAAGCTAGTCTCTGTCTTAAAAGAAAAAGAAAAGCGGCCATTGAAATACATTAAAACATTGCAACAACAGCCCAATAGCTATTGAGCCACATTACCTTGCCAGAGCAGCCAGGTGATACGCCCCGGTCTGGGCTTAAGGAAATTTGACTTTCTTGGGGGTGGTGGGCATCTCTGGTTTCCCTGCCTGGCATACATTCTCCCCTTGACTAGTGAATTTCATCAGGACTGGCCGTGGTGACAACCAGCCCCCAATCTAAATGACCAAAAACAAGCATTTAGATGACATGTCGATCTCAGACCAGTGAGGGCTCTGCTCTGTGTTGTCCTTACTCTGACTTCTGGGATGAGGAGCTGTCACCTTCTGGACCATCATGGTGACAGTAGCAGGGAAAGCATTGGGTAGTCCTGTGACTACCCAGTAACTACCCTGTGAAAGCCAGTAACTAAATACTTCCACTCAGAAGTCATAATGTTCACCTTCTTTGACCAAAGCAAGTCAGGTGGCCGTGCGGGGTAGGAAGTACAATCGTATCGTGTGTCTGGAAGGAGGACAAGCGGATGCAGAAACGTGCAGAGGTAAGCACTGGCAAAGACTGCACTTGTAGTCATTAAATGTTTTGCTTCTCACACATATTAGACACTTCAGCTCCAGTGTAATGGAGTTCCTCTTGCTCCGGAGACTTGTAACTATAAGCCATGGGATTTGACTGCTCACCCCGATGTGCATCTGCTCTAGAATGGAGGAACAGAGACTAGACACCCTCAGTAAGCACTCCTATTCAGAGGCAGGGAAAAGAGAAGTCACAGAAGTGCATCTTTTTCCTTTTTTTTTTTTTTTTCTGAGACAGAATTTTGCTCCGTTGCCTGGGCTGAAGTGCAGTGCAGTGGCGCGATCTCAGCTCACTGCAACCTCCGCCTCCCAGGTTCAAGCCATTCTCCTGCCTCAGCCTCCTGAGTAGCTGGGATTACAGGTGCACACCAGCACACCCAGCTAATTTTTGTATTTTTAGTAGAGACGGGGTTTCACCATGTTGGCCAGGCTGGTCTCCATCTCTTGACCTCGTGTTTCGCCCACCTCAGCCTCCCAGAGTGCTGGGATTACAGGTGTGAGCCACTGCGCCCGGCCCAGAAGTGCATCTTACCTGCAACTGTGCCCAGCTATCCCAAAATCCTGCCAGCAAGGCATTTTAGGGGCTCAGTACCCTACAACCTTTTCCTCTGATTGGGCTCTGATTCTGCTCCAAGGCAGTAGCTCCCTAACCCTGGCTCTGTCATCTAGAAGGTTCTTCTTTGGTTTATCTGAGGCGTGTGCTGGGACTATGGCCTCCCGGAGGACTGGCCAGTCTTGGCTGGCTGCTTCCTACCCAGAGAGCATTGGGAGCCCAAGGGTGACTTTAAGACTCAGTCAGTCTCTCTTAACAGCCCAGGCTGACAATACTTTTGGCACTGAAATTCACTCAGAACAGATTAGCTTCTTATCTACTTGCCTCTCATCAATTCCGCTTGCCAATGACCAGGCCCACAGTTCTTTTAAGAGATAGAGCCCCCAAAACCACTTTTCTCTTTGGTTCTCTTTGTCCTCACATCTCTGTCTCTCCCTCTTTCATTATTTTTTGTTGTATTTTTAATTTTTTATTTTGAAATAGTCATAGTCTTACAGAAGAGTTGCAAAAATAGTACAGAGAATTCCCCTGGAGCTTAGTATCTTGTATGGTCACAGTACAATTATCCAAGCTGGGCCAACCAAGATCATTAGGTCATCATGCCTCCGTTGTCTCCCTCAATGGGTGACAGTTCCTCAGTCTTTACAAGGTCCTTCATGAACCTGACATTTTAGAAAGTACTGATTGAGTGTATTTTAAACTGTGCCTCAATTGGATTTGTTTGATACTCCTTCTGGTTATCTTTAGATTATGCTTTTTTTTTTTTTATGTTGAAAAGATATATATATATATTTAGAATTAGGCAGTTGGACTTAGTTTAGATGATCCCAATTTTGTTGGCAACATCGGTTATGCTTTTTTGTTTATTTATTTTGAGACAAAATCTCTCTGTTGCCCAGGCTGGAGTCCAGTGGCACAATCATAGCTCACTGTCACTTTGACTTCCTGGGCTCAAGGGATCCTCCCACTGCAGCCTCCCAAGTAGCTGGGACTATAGGTGCATGGCACCACGCTCAGCTAATTTTTTTTTTTTTAAGTTTTTTTTTTTTTTTTTTTTTTTTTTTTCAGAGATGGAGTCTCACTCTGTAGCCCAAACTGAAGTGCAGTGACACAATCTCAGATCACTGCAACCTCCACCTCCCAGGTTCAAGCAATTCTCGTGCCTCAGCCTCTCAAGTAGCTGGGACTACAGGTGCTCACCACCACGACTGCCTACTTTTTGTATTTTAGTAGAGATGAGGTTTCACCATGTTGCCCAGGGTGATCTCAAACTTCTAAGCTCAGTTGATCTGCCCACCTCGGCCTCCCAAAGTGCTGGGATTACAGGCGTGAGCCACTATGCCCAGCCAATTTTTTTTTTTTTTTTTTTTTTTTTTACAGAGACAGAGTCTCACTATGTCACCTAGGCTGGTCTCAAACTACTTCTGACCTCAAGCAGTCACCCTGCCTCAGCCTCCCAAAGTGCTGAGATTACAGACGTGAGCTACCTCATCCAGCCAGGCTACACATTTTTATGCAGACTCAAAGCCACTCTGTCCTATGTTTTGCTTTTAGAGGAAAAGACTCCTTGGCAAAAGCAAACAATCAAATGAGTTATTTGAAAGCCTCTCCCTTATCTACTCCAATTCTTCAATGCACATGAGGAGACTGAGGTGCAGAGAGTGGCCGTTAGTCCACAACCACTCAGTGAGTTTTTGGCAGTGGAGACTATAGCTTTGTTGTCACCCAAAGAAATGATGCATCCTTCTCAGCACATTGGATTGGGGCTTTCATGATATTGATATGTCTTTCTCCCAGTGATGTTAATCTTATGTTTTGTTTTATTCTTTTAGACAGGATCTTCTGTTTCCCAGGCTCCAGTGTAATCACAGCTCACTACAGCCTCAAACTCCTAAGCTCGAGCAATCCTCCTGCCTTAGCCTCTCAAGTAGCTGGGGTTCCAGGTGCATGCCACCATGCCCAGCTAATTGGGTAATTTTTTGTTTGTTTGTTTGTTTGTTTGTTTGTTTGTTTGTAGAGACAGGGTCTCACTCTGCGGCCCAGGCAGGTCTCAAACTACTGACCTCAAGCAATCCTCCCACCTTGGCCTGCCAAAGTGCTGGTTTTACAGATATGAGCCACCACACTCAGTAATGTTAATCTTTATTACTTTGGTGTTTGTTTGTTTGTTTTGTTTTGTTTTTTTGAGACAGAATTTTACTTTTGTCTCCCAGACTGGAGTGCAATGGTGCAATCTCAGCTCACTGCAACCTGTACCTCCCGGCTTCAAGAAATTCACCTGTCTCAACCTCTCAAGTAGCTGGGATTACAGGCGCCTGCCACCACACCCAGCTAATTTTTATATTTTTAGTAGACATGGGGTTTCACCATTCTGGCCAGACTGGACTCGAACTCCTGACCTCAGGTGATCCATCCGCCTCGGCCTCCCAAAGTGCTGGGGTTACAAGCGTAAGCCACTACACCTAACCATCTTTTTTACTTTGAATGATGTCTGCCAAGTTTCTCTACTTGAAAGTCATGATTTTTCCTTTTGTTATTAATACATATCTTGGGGGAGATACTTTGAGACTGTGCAAATATTCTGTATCTACTCAAACTTCTAACCTCTAATTTTAACATGCATCAGTGCATGTTATCTGCAACAATTATTACTGTGTTTAATATGATTTCTATTTCCTTCTTTTATTCTACTTACAGTAACCAGGATTCTTCTGTAAGGAACAGTTATACCTTCTCTCTATTTATTTGTGTATTCAATTGTTTACGTATACTAGTATGGACACATAGATATGTATTTTATTGGGTTATATCTGAATAGTGTCACTATTTGTTTTGTTGTTCAAGTTGTTTGAGCATTGGCCATTGGGGCCTCTTTGAGGTTGGCTCTTGGGTCTTTTCAAAATGTTCTCTTCTTTTTTAAGCAATTTCTGACTTTCTGGCACTACAAGATGCTCCAGTTTCATCTTGTATTATCCCTACCCCACACTAGAATCAAACACTTCTAAAAGATGCGCTGGTTCCTTTTATTGAAGAATGATACTTAGAAACCAAATTTAGAGCATTAGATTTACCCATTATCACTAGGGTGTCGTTGCTTCCAGGCCACTTCAGCAAACAGAACTTGGAAATAAATAATGTATTCTTCTCCAGCCATATACACATATTTGTATTTATGTCTGTATCTGTCTATCTATACATCCATCCATCCATCTATGTGTTTGTTGTTTTTAAGTAAATTCATACTGATACCTCTCATTTCAATTCATCATTGCAAGGTTCATTCTAGCCTTCTCCTTTCATTAATTGAATTTCTTTTTCCAACAGTGAGAAATCTGGCCTGTATTATCGAAGATACATTACTTATCTGTTCAACTTTTCTATACACAGAAAGTAGTTTCAGAATTGCAAATTCACACTCCCATGAGAAACAAATTTACTAACCAGAGGACTGCATTCATGTACAATTTTTTTTTCTCTTTATCTTTACATTATATAGTGAAACACTGAATATTTTACAAGGTAACTTAGGTTCACTTTTTTTCTTTCCCACTTTTTTAGTGTGCTTATGTCATTCATCTGCAGTACAGTTAGGTTCATTTGCTGCAGTTTGCCTTTCATTTTTTGTCTCCCCTACATCCTGTTTTTGCTTTTTAACTTAAACTCTATGATGAGCTCTACAAGTTTTGACAAAATAACTCATTGGGTATTCACCACCACAGTCATGATACATCCCATTACCCCAAAATTTCCTCACGCAGACCCTTTGTAATCCATCTCTTCCTCCAACTCCCACTCCTGACTCCACCCCTATTGTTCTGCCCTTTTAAAAATGTCATATAAATGGTGTCATCAAATATGAAATCTTTTGATTCTGGCTTCTTTCACTTAGCAGAATGTATGTAATAGTCATCTATGTTTCTGTGTATCAGTAGTGTGATGGTTAATATTGAGTGTTAACTTGATTGGATTGAAGGATGCAAAGTATTGTCCCTGGGTGCGTCTGTGAGGGTGTTGCCAAAGAAGATTAACATTTGAGTCAGTGGACTGGGAAAGGCAGACCCACCCTCAATCTGGGTGTGCACAACATAATCAGCTGCCAACACAGCCAGAATAAAAGCAGGCAGAAGAACATGAAAAGACTAGACTGGCTGAGTCTCCCAACCTATATCTTTCTCCCATGCTGCATGCTACTTGCCTTCAAACATCAGACTCCAATTTCTTCAGCTTTAGTACTCGGACTGGTTTCCTAGCTCCTCAGCTTGCAGTCAGTCTATTGTGAGACCTCACTTTGTGATCGTGTGAGTCAATGCTCCTTAATAAACTTCCCTTAGAATATCTATCCTATTAGTTCTGTCCCTCTAGAGAGTCCTGACTAATACAGACATTCTGCTCCTTTGCATTACTGAGTGGTATGCCATTGCAAGGAAGCACCCCAGTTTGTTTATTTCTTCCTTGGTTGAAGGACATCTGTGTTGTTTTCAGTTTGGGGCTTCTATGAATAAAGTTGCTGTTAAAATTTGCATACAGGTTTTTATGTGAACATAAGATTTTATTTAGTAAGAGTGGGATTGCTGGTTATAGTAAACTATATAAGAAACTTCCAAACTGTCTTCCACGATGATCGTAACGTTTACCAGTCCCAAGAGCAGTACATTAGAGTTAAAGTCACTCTATATCCTTGTCAACACTTAGTACTGTCAGATTTTTTTATTTTAGCCATTCTAATAGGATTATAGTGTTATCTTGTCATAATTTTAATTTGTAGTTTCCTAATGACTAACGGACATTGGGAATCTTTTCATCTGCCTATTTGCTATCTGTATATCTTCTTTGGTGAGATATCTAGTTAGATCTTTTTCTCATTTTAAAAACGGGATTATTTATTGTCTTGTTGAACTTTAAAAGTTACTTATGTATATAGGACACAAATTCTTTGTTGCAAATGTGATTTGCAGATATTTTATCCCAAAGTTTGTCTTGTTTTTATTCTCTTAACATGACTTTTCCAGAGCAACAGTTTTTAATTTTAATAAAGTCCGATTTTTTTTTTTTACAGATCCTGATTCTAAAACTTTGCCTAATTCTCAGTCTTGAAGATATAGTCCCATGTTTTCTTATAGAAGTTTTAAAGTTTCACATTTTACATTTATATCTATAATTCATTTTCAGGTTTGTTTGTCTTTTTGTTTTCTGTCAAATGTAATGTCTGGATCAAGGTTCCCTTCTTTGCACAGGAAAATCCAATTGAACACAATTTCTTGAAAAGATTATTCTTTCTCCATTGAATTTCTTTTGTATCTTTGTCAAAGACATTTTTGTAGGTCTATTTCTGGAATCTATTCAATTCTATTGTTCCATGTGACTATTATTTTATCCATAGTTGTCTTGATTACTGTAGCTCTATAATAAGTCTTGAAATCAGGTAGTGTGAGTCCTCCAAATTTGTTCTTTTCACAGTTTTGTCTCTTCTAGTTTCCTTGCCTTTCCATATAAATTTTAGAAACAGCTTGTTAATATCTATTTTTAAAAGCTGGGATTTTAGAAAGGTTGGGATTAATCTCTAGACCAATTTAGGGAGGATTAACATCTTAACAACAATGAATCTTCTAATTTATGATAATGGATATCTCTCCACTTATTTAGGTCTTCTTTTTTTTCTTCCCAGTGTTTTATAGTTTTCAGCATATAGATCCTATATATATTTTGTTAGATTTACACCTGAGTATTTAATGTTTTATACTGTGATTAATCTGTTTCATAAATTTTGAATTTCAATTCTGCATTGCTAGTATAAAGAAATATATTTGGGTTTTATATATTTAGCTTGTGTTCCACAACCTTGCTAAATTCACTTATTTGTGCTAGAAGCTTTTTTGTAAATTATCTGGGATTTTCTACATACATAGTTGTATTGTATACAAATACAAGTGCTCTGTTTCTTCCTTTTCAGTCTATATGCCTTTTATTTATTTTTCTTGTCTTATTGCATTGGCTTCCATTACAAGGTTGAATAAGAACTGTGAGAGATTTCATCTTCCTTATGCCTCATGTTAGAGAGAAAGCGTTCAATTTTTCACCATTAAGTATGATGTCAACTGTAGAAATTTTGTAGCTGGTCTTTTAAGAAAGTATCCTTCTTTGAGTTACACTGTTGTCATGATAGCATAAGGAACTGTATTCTCATTCCACTTTGAAACTGATGAAAATTATAAAAACTATCCAATCATTTGGCACTTCTGGAAATGACATTAAGAGCATACAACAAATGAAAAATCAGTTACTCAAGAAAATCTACTAAAATTCAGTAACAACAGCAAGAGTTTCTGGAATTTGAACCAACTGCTCTCACTGTTCTTCCTCTCAGCTCAGCAAAATGGAAACTCCACTGTAGATGGGTGCATCTTCCCCCAGTCCCCAATCAGGAAAACTATCTTCTTGGGATGGACAGGACATTAGCATCTCTCATTTTGCCTTCAGCTATCTATTCTAAGGCTCCCTTCCAGGTGAGTGCAGCTGAGAAGTTGGATGTTGTCCTTGCCTCTTCCCACTCCCACTCATGGGTTGGAAGCTCTACCACAGGTGTGATATGCTGGGAATACTGTGGTTTAGATGACCCTTACCCTGGCTCATTTGTGGTTCACAAATCCAAGCCAGGAGAGGCAAACCAAACTTCTCTCTTGCAGAGAGAAGTGTGCCATTGTTTCAACTCTCAGCTTCAGAGCCGTGGATGACATATTTTTGCCTAGGGAAAGAAGCAAGACATAAAAAAGAGCTCTGAATCTTTTTTCAAAGAAACTGACATCATTTGTAACATGGTATGGACTTCAACCCTAAGGACACCCCTCAGAAACAATGGAAGTTGTGGTAAAAGGCAATTGAAAGGAGACTGGCAGAATCACTGGAGATATATGCTAAACTGCAGGCCAGTTAGTTTGATAGAAAGATTCAGGGAGAAATAGAAGTGAGAGAACCTCCTGGGGTCAGAACAAATCTCACACATTGACCTCAATAACTGTACCCTTCAAAAGGACTATAACTTTATTGGATCAGTTTACTCCAACTTATGTTCAAGGAAATTTTAAAAAAACAATGAAGAAGCAATCCGCTGACAATTAGTGGTGATTGTCTGCTGGAGTGGCTGGGGAAAGAGACAAAGTGAGTCATTCCAAAACCACTATCATCCCAGGGTGACTATAGTCATACCCAAGGCTGTCCCCTAACCCCCAAGGAGTGACATCAGAAGCTTCATACTGTGGGAGGTGGGAGAAAATAGACTTCATTAAAACAATCCAGCCAGTCATCAAAAAAATAAACAGAAAAATTATTTAAAAGCCCCAAGGGGGGAAAGATTAATATGCAGAGTTGCTACAATATATTATTTAAAATGTCCAATTTACAAAAAAATTAAAACATGCAAAGAAACATAAAAGTATAACACATACACCAGAACAAAAAACAAGTAACAGAAACTGCTTATGAGAATGACCAGATATCAAATTTATCAGAAATAGATTTCAAAATAGCCATTATAAGTATGTTCAAAGAACTGAAAGAAACCATGACTAAAGAAGTAAAGGGAAATATATTATAAGGTCATATTAAATAGAGGCTATTCATAGAGAAATAGAAATTATTTTAAAATAACCAAGTGAAAATTCTGAAATTAAAAAGTACAATAACTGAAATGAAAAATACACTAGAGAGACTCCACAATAGATTTGAACAGGCAGAAAAAATAATTAATGAACTTAAAGACAGATCAATGGCGATTATGCAATCTGAAGAACAGAGAGAAAAAAGAATTTAAAAAATGAATAGAGCCTCTGAGAAGTTGGTGAGAGACCATTATGCACACCAACATACATGTAATTGGAGTAGTAGACACAGACAAGAGAGAAAGAAGCACAAAACAATATTCAAGGAAATAATGGCTGAAGATGTCCCAAATTCATTGAAAATTAATCTACATATCTAGAAAATTTAATGAACTTCAAGTCAGTAGGATTAACACAAAGAAATCCAGACACATCACAGTAAAAAAAAAAAAAAAAAAAACTGCTAAAAGTGAAAAAGAAGGAGAAAATCTTAAAAATAGCTCATCACTTACAAGGAAACTCCAGTAAGTTTAAGAGCTGACTTTTTAACAGAAACAAAAAAGGCCAGAATACAGTGCTCAAACTGTGCAAAGAAAAAAAAAAAAAAAAAAAAAAAAAAAAAAAAAAAAACTGTCGACCAAGAATTCTGTATCCATCAAAGCTATCTTCCAAAACTAAAGGTGACATAAATGTATTCCCAGATAAACAAAAGCAGAGAGAATTTGCTGCTAACAGACCTACCTTACAACAAATCCTAAGGTGGGAAGTTGTTCAGGTTAAAAGCATGTGAGCCCTGGCAGTAATTTGAATCCACAAGAAAAAACAGTACTAGTAAAACTGATTATATAATTACAGAATGCATTACAAATGTATACTCTTCTCCTTTCTTCTCTTAAGAGGTTTAAAAAGCAACTGTATAAAACAATATTTACATAATTTATCACTTGGCCTATAGAATACAGAAAGAAAATATACAACATGATAAACAAACTAGATCTAATCCACATCTACAGAACACTCTATTCAACAATGAGATCTATTTGAGGGAGTATTGTCATCTTAATATTTGGTCTTGCAATCCACCAAAATGAGATGTTTTCCATTTATTTAGATCTTTTAAAATTCCTTTCAACAGTGCTTTGTAGTTTTCAGAGCATAATTTTTTGTTTATTTTATTGTCTATTCTAATTTTATTCCTTTCGATGCTACTGTGAATGGAATTGTTTACTTAATTTCTCTTTCTAATTCTTCATCACCAGAGTATAGAAATGCAATTAATTTCTGTGTGTTGATCTTGTATCCTACACTCTTGCTAGACTTGTTAGTTCTAGTAGTTTTTAGTGGATTCCTTAGAATTTTCTATGCACAAGATCATGTCATCTATGACTAAAGATAGTTTTACTTTTTTCTTTTCCGTGTGGCTGGCTTTTATTTTGCTTTATTGACTAATTGTCTTGTATAGAACTTCTAGTGCCAGTTTGAACAGAAGTGGTGTGAGTGAATATCCTTGTTTTAGACAAAAAGTATCAATGTTTCACCATTGAGTATGATAGCTATGGGTTTGAGGTTGAGGAAGTTCCTTCCATTAATAGTTTGTTAAGTATTTTTTAATGTAAGGTGTTGGATTTGGTCAAAATTTTCTTTGGTATCTATTAAGAAAATCATGTGGTTTTCCCTTTTTATTCTATTGATATGGTATACTTACATTAATTGATTTTTGGATATTAAACCAACCTTGCATTCCTGGGATGAATCATGCTGGCTCATGGTAAAGTCTTTTTACATGTTGCTGGATTTGATTTGCTAATTTTTTTTGAGGATTTTTGCATTTGTATTCATAAAGGATCAGTGTTTTTCTTGTGGTGTCCGTCTGGATTTGGTATCAGGGTAATACTGACCTCATGGAATGCGTTTGGCAGTGTCCCCTTCTCTTCTATTTTTTTGAAGTTTGTGATGAACTCTCCAAAGTAAAGAACAAGTATTAATTCTTCTATTTAAAGGTTTGGTAGAATTCAGCAGTGAAGCTATCCGGCCTGGAATTTTTTTTATATATAATATTTTAATTATTCATTCAATCTCTACTTGTTCAGATTGTCTATCTATTCTTGAATCCGTTTTGGTCTTTCTAGACCACACTCAGTTTCTGTCTTTCGATGTATGTAAGTTATCTAATTTATTGGCATACAGTTTTTCATGGGAGTATTTTTATAAACCTTTTTATTTCTGAAAAGTCAGTAGTAATGTTCCCTTTTTCATTTCTGATTCTAATAGCTTTAGTCTTCTTTTTATCAATATAGCTAAAGGTTTATCAATTTTATCTTTTTGAAGCACTAGCTTTTGATTTCACTGATTTTTTTCCTATTGTTTTTCCGTTCTCTATTGTGAGAATGGACTAATACAATGGTTGTAATCAAAGTCAAATATAAACAAGTGTTGATAAGGATGTGGATAAATCAGAACCATCAAACACTGCTAGTGGGAATGTAAAATGGTACAAGCACTTTGGAAAAACAGTATGGCAGTTCTCCCAACAGTTAAAGATAGAGTTACCATATGACCCAGAAATTCTACTCCTAGATGTATACTCAAGAGAAATGAAATCAGTGTGTGCATGATATATCTTTTTTTATCCTTTTACTTTCAACATAGCTCTTTATAGTTTCTTATACAGGTATACTACAGATATCATATTGTGAGTTTCTTGTACATAGTATACTGTAGACAGCATACTGCTTTTTTATCCAACCTGGATGTCTCTGCCTTTTGATTGGTGTATTTAGACATACATATTTAGTGTGGTTATTGATTCAAATTGCATTTTGATTAAAATCTATCTTAGCAGCTTTTTTCAATTCATTTCTTCTGTTTTTATTTCTTTTGTCTCCCATCATTTGAATTATTTAAATATTTTTATGATTCCACTTTATCTCCACCATGGACTGATTATTTATACCTCTCATTATTTCATTAGTAGTTGTCATAGGGTTTATAATATACATTTTTAATTAATCAGAGCCCATCTCCAAGTAATACTATACTGTTTTACTTGTAACATTTTACATGTAATATACATGTAGTATATTTTACATGTAGTATTATACATGTTTTACATGTAGTGTAAAGACCTTCCAACAGTACATCTCCAATTATTCCCTCCCATTCTATGTGTTATTACCACATATTTTACATAGGTATAAATATACAAATAATTGCTATTTATGTTTTGCTTCAGACAGTTTTCTTTTATAGTAATTAAAAAATAAAGTAAAATATATTTTACTTTCATTTATTTTATTTCTGTTACTCTTCCAAGTTTTTATCTGAGACTATCTTCATTTTGCCTGAAGAACTTCCTTTTACTTTTCTTGTAGAGCACATCTTCAAGTGATAAATTCTCTAATATATTTTTTTAATGGAAAAGCTCTATGCCTCCTATATTTTGAAACCTATTTTCATTGGGTATAGCATTTAAGGTAGGCAATTCTTATTTCTTTCAATACTTTAAAGATGTCACTCCACTGTCTTCTGCTTTGCATGAATTCTGATAACAAGTGCCTTTGTTGTTTTGTATTGAATATGACTTTTTTTCCCTCTCTAGTTGCCTTCAGGATTTCTTTGCTTTCTGTTTTTAACAGATGGAATTTGACATGCCCACATGTTTTTTTATTTTGCTTTTTGAGGATAGGTCTATTTATCTTCCTTGGTATTGTCTAAGCATTTTGGATCTGTAGTTTTGTGTCTGTCATTAATTTTAGAGAATTTTTGGTCATTATTTCTTCAAATCATTTTTCTGCCCCATTCTTTCTCTTTTCCTTCTGGAATTCCAATAATGCATATGATATATTATTTGATATTGCTCCACAACTCTTGGATGCACTATTGTCTTTTTTGTGTATTTGTTTTGTAAATTTCATTTTCTTTGTGCTTCACTTAGGCAATTTCTTTTGACTTATCTTCAAATTCACTTAGCTGTCAAGCTTGCTGTTCACTCAGCTGTTAATTTTATTGATGAGCCTGTCAAAGGCATTTTGATAGTTATTTTTAGGTGTCAACTTGATTAGTTTTCTTAGTCTTAAGTATAAAAAATACCTAGAAATCTAGTAAAGCATTGTTTTTGGGTGTGTCTGTGAAGGCGTTTCTTGAGGAAATTAGCATATGAGTCTGAGTGAACTAGGTGGAGTAGAGCCACCCTTAATGTAGGTGGGCATCATCCAATTTGCTGGGGGTATGGAGAGAATGAAAACAGGGAAGAGGCAAATATGTTGATCTGTCAGCTGGAGCTGACATATACTCTTCCTCTCCTGTCTTTGGACAATTCTGGGCTCATTGTTCTCGTGCCTTTGACCTCAGGCTGAGAGCGACACCATCAGCTGTCCTGGTTCTGAAGCCATGCTACCAGCATCCTAGGCTCTACAGCTCACAGACAGCCTGTCATGGAACTTCTCAGCCTCCATAATTGTGTGAGCCAATTCCCTTATAACATAGTTTTGATATTTGTCCCCACCCACATCTCATGTTGAATTGTAATTCCCAATGTTGGAGGTGGAGCATGGTGAGAGTTATTTGGGATCATGGGAGTGGATCTCTCATGAATGGCTTCAGTCATCCTTTTGGTAATAAGTGAGCTCTTGCTCTGAGTTCACATGAGATCTGGTTATTTAAAAGTGTGTGGCGCCTCCACCCCCTACTATCTCTAGCTCCTGCTCTGGCCATGTGACATGCCTGCTCTCCCTTCACTTTCTGCCATGATTGTAAGCTTCCTAAGCCTTCCCCAGAAGCTGAGCTGATGCCAGCACCATGCTTCCTGTAAATCCTGCAGAACCATGAGCCAATTAAACCTCTTCATGAATTACCCAGTCTCAGGTATTTCTTTATAGCAATGCAAGAATGACAACACACCGTAATAAATCCTCCTCATATATCTATATCTATATCTACATCTATAATCTCCTATTGGTTTTGTCCCTCTGGGGAGCCGTGACTAATTCAATTATCGGTATTTGTTTCTGTTTTTTTTATCTCTACCTTTTCCATTTGATTCTTCTTATAGTTTCCATCTTTCTTCTGGAATTACCCATCTGATTTTGTATGCTGTGCATCTTTTCCATTAAAGCATTTTAAGCTCAGAAATCGGCATAACTTCTTTTTTTTTTTTTTGGCTGGGTCTTTAATGTGGAGTTTTATATTAACCTTGTTAGGAGTTAGACTAGGTCTGAGGTTTGTTGTTACTATGGTTACCCTCTAGGCACCAGAGGCTTCAAATTCCTCTAGTTGTAACTAGAGCAACTGTTGATTTTATGGGCTGTAGTTATAGGTTCTGAATCCAGTACCTTTTCCTACCACTTCCCCAGGGCTAGAGTATTTTTTTTCGTGCTCTCTTATCCCAGCTGCAATGGACTTTCTTAATGCCCTAAGTGCAACAACAGTCTTTGATGCCCTTTGTCTTGCAAATTAAGGCTTTTGCTCCCTAGGAGAGATAGAAGAGAATAGCCTGAGTAGAGTTTTCTGTCTCTCCTGCAGTGATTATTTTTCCCTTCCCAAGTCCTGCATAAAGGAAATTTTCTCAAGATCCTTCCCAGTCTTCCCTGTGAGTGCCTGGTGGGGTTTGAGGAGAAGAAGCTTGCCAGAGGCTACACACCTGCCTTCATTTCTGCAGCCCCATAGGCTTCACATCATTTCACCAGCCTGTTCTCAGTCTTCACTCATGCATCCACTACTCTAGCTGAATCCTTCCCACCAGTGTCTGATGGCTTCTACCCTTAGCTAAGCAAGTACCATGCTGCTGCTTCCCCCAGAGACCCCTGTCACTCTCCAGATTTGGGGTTAGTGTTGTCCTGGGGCCTTGGCTCTCTGATAGGCTCAACAAAGGGTGTGCACTTGCTCATTGTCCATTTCTTTTCTTAATATGCAGGAGGGAGGGATATTTTTCCAATTCTCCACATCTCTCCTTAAGTTTTATAATATATGCCTTGAACCTATCAAACTTTGGGAAGAGGATCTCATCTTAATTTCCTTTTCCCTCAGAATTTTGTCCAACTGAAAGTATTCAAGGGGCTCCGCATCCTCTGATGAGTATTTTCCTGAAACACTTTAATACATTCAGAGACTTTAACAATAGGTATGAAAGCAATGTTCATAATTTCATATTTCTGTAAGGTCTTTGTCATTGAAAGTATTTCTCAATTCTAGCTTTTGTTGTTAGGAGTTGAGAAGGAGTTGGGTCTGCCAACCCTAGTACTCCCTGAGTATTCTTTGATTCCTGCTTACAAATCAGAAAATTATGTTTAAATTCATCTTTTTCTTCTGATTCTTTGCCAAAGGCAGTCAACAACCACCACCACACACCATGAACATTCCATCCCCAAAACTCTCCCCAAGAACTGCAAGTTTCCATTCTGTCTCCTGAATTACTGCAGGTGATAGTTTTGCCAAATGTTTCACTACATCATCACATAGTTTGCCATCTTTCCAGTCTCTGGTAAGTTTCTTCACTGCTCACTACCCCAACACAAAGTCAATGCCATACATTTTAGGTTTTGGTTTTGGTAAGACCTCATTTCTGATACTGATGTCCACATCATACATATTAGGCTAGGTTATGCTGTGTCAGTGAACAATCCTCAAATATCTGTGGTTTCTAATAACCAATGTTTGCTTCCATTGTTCATGTTAATCATGGGTTGGCTGGCCAAGGGCTCCACTCCTGGGCCTCTCTACTCTGGTCCCAGGCTGCAAGAGCATCCACTGCCTGGAATTCTTAGTTTTCACCAAGAAGTGACACACTTAGTTTCCATGGTCACTGGCCATGACCAATCACACAGCACACCTAATTGTGTCAGAGGCATACGAACCAGAGTAACTCCATCTTGAATAGGGGCTGGATAAAATGAGACTGAAACCTACTGGGCTGCATTCCCAGATGATTATGGCATTCTATGTCACAGGATGAAATAGGAGGTCAGCACAAGATACAGGTCATAAAGACTTTGCTGATAAAACAGGTTGCAGTAAAGAAGCCAGCCAAATCCCCCCAAATCCAAGATGGCCTTTTGTCATCCTCACTGCTACACTCCCACCAGTGCCATGACAGTTTACAAATGTCATAGCAACGTCAGGAAGTTACCCTCTATGTTCTAAAAAGGGGAGGCATGAATAATCCACCCTTGTTTAGCGTAACATCAAGAAATAACCATAAAAATGAGCAACCAGCTGCCCTCGGGGCTGCTCTAAGGAGAAGCCATTCTTTATTCCTTTGCTTTCTTAATAAACTTGTTTTCACTTTACTCTACAGACTTGTCCTGAATTTTTCTTGAGTGAAATCCAAGAACCCTCTCCTGGGGTCTGGATTGGGACCGCTTTCCTGTAACAATTGTAAGGAAGCAAGCAGAAGCAATTGCTCACAACAGAGAGAATAAGAAACATCTGGAGTCAGAAGGGACCTCCGTGCCCCATATAGGACTCATACTTATCTCTCCCTCACTCCTAGTTCCAGTGTTTGGGATTTTGTTTCACTCCTAGCTCTAGGAGTGAGAATGTGGCCAATCAGAACATTGGGTTTCCCTGACCGTGGAGACCGGCTTAGAACTGGACCCATGACCCAAGTTGGTCCAGTGACCCATGATTCAGAGCCTCTTTTGAATATTGTTGTTGACAAAGAGTCAAACTTTGTAAAATATTTGAAGAGATGTATTGTGAGCCAAATATGAGTGACATGACCTGTAACACATCCCTCAGGAGATCCTGAGAACATGCACCCAATGTGGTCAAGCCACAATTTGGTTTTATGCATTTTAAGGAGACATAAAGCATCAGTCAATGTATGTAAAATGTACATTGGTTGGGTCCAGAATGTCAAGATAACTGGAAGCACAGAGCTTCCAAGTCATAGGCGGATTCAAAGATTTTCTGATTGGCAATTGGTTGAAGGAGTTATTATCAATAGAAAGAAATGTATAGGTTATGATAAGGTGTGGAGCCTGAGGTTTTATCATGCAGATGATGCCTCCAAGTCTCAGGCTCTAGAGAGAATAGATTGTAAATGTTTCTTATCAGACTTAAAGAGTCTGTTCTGTCAGTAATTCCCCAAATGGGGAGGGTATCATGAGGCATGTCTGGCTCCCCCTTCCCATCATGGTCTGAACTAGTTTTTCAGGTTAACTTTGGAGTGCCCTTGGCTAAGAGGAGGGCTTCATTCAGATGGTTGGGAGGCCTTAGAATTGTATTTTTGCTTTACATTGTTGAGACAACATTTCTTTCTGACAAACTTGGGAGCATGAGAACAGGAGCCTGGAACTGCCTGAGGCTACAAAGTGCACAGAGCCTTGCCTGAAGATATCCCAACTGAGAAGCAGAAATGGAGGAGAGGTGCAACTAAAGAGGAAGCAGGAGAACCAGAGAGAGAGTGAAGTGAGAGAGAGACAGGAAAGGGGGAGGAGAAAGTGTCTGTACCCAGCCATCCCTGACCCACCCTAGGCCTTTTGAGTTATAAGAGGTGGTGCATCCCTTTTTGGCTTGAATTGGAGGCTGTTGCTTACAACCACTGGAGCCTTGAAGACTGGGCTGCACTTCTGCCAGGTGGCTGTTCACTTCTTGTCCCTGGAAGGCTCTATGCAAGGCAGGACCTATCCCCAAAGGACCTGCCTCCTCGTAGGAGGCTGTCTTGGCAAGAGGGGGAAAGCAACCTACATTCACCTCGGGAGAGTGCATCGGCCAAAGATACACTGTGATAGATATGCAGGACCAACCTTCGGCCGTCAGGTTTAAAAGGCACCGAATCAATAGAAAGTCATTAAAAATCAATCCTGTGACAATGGATGCTCTGGCGTGCTTGCCCTCACTCACCACTTCCAGCCTCTAATGCTTGAATCATTTCCCATTGATATGCGTAGCATATGCCAATTTAAATTTATTGGAGCACTTCACATTTTTAAGTGCTTAAATTTGGAAAAGATGAGCTTTATGGGGCCAGCATCGTGTGGAATGATCAGAAATGTTAAGAATGGGTTGCACTTTTTGTCATTTACAAAAGGTTAAAGAGTTGGGTTTATGAAATTCAAAATGATTTAAAATCATGGAATTGCTTTAGTCTGGTGGCAGTATTTGAATTTGGGAATTCTCAGGAAGCCTAGTTTACCTTCCACTTTACCCAGAGTGACCCTCCAAATTTAAGAAACCGGGACCTGCCCCAGCAGGGGAGTCAACCAATAGATAATTCAAACATAAATACTGTGCTTACTTCTCAATTTGTCATTGAATTTATAAGCAACCTGGGCTTCAAATAAGCAGAATATATGATGATTTCAAATATTTAGCAAAACTTGTATTCTTCAAAGAATTCCACTCTCTCAAATGAAAACTCATTTAAAAATGTGAAGTGATTTTAATTGGTCTTCTCTCCATGCTGGAAATATCTTATTTCACTTTTAAGAACATTAATGTTTTTGTTTTGCCCTGCTTGTTAAAGACGCATATATAAAGTTACTGCAATCAGCCCTGTGATTTCAGGAATCAAATCTCTGGGTCTCACACAGTAAACACTGATCAATCTGCAGAATTTCAAACTGCTGCCACAAGCAGGTGATCGCTGTCACGTTACCTCATCACTCCAGTTCCGCAGCACCCAATCCACTTTTGACACTTAGTACCAGGGATATTAAAACACAATCATGGCTGAAGAGGAAAGCAGCTCCTCTGTCCAGGCAGTGTGAGAAGCAGAAGGACTTATGGGTGCAGAAGGCAGGCTGTCCCTTTACCTGTTAGCTTCTCTTGGTCCAGAGTTCTATCTCAACATTCCCGCTCTGAATTTTACTTGGGTTAACCTGGAGAATTTCATCCCAGCAAGGATCCTGTACTTGAATATAGCTTAGCCATCAGTGCCGAGGTCCGAATTTGCTAATCTTGTCCTTATAATAAAAGATATTCACTTTAAAATAGACGAACATTTCCTAACCTTAAATCACGAATTTAAAAAGCTCACGTTTTATGAGGGTGATCAAAAGTGAAACACCCATGAAACTGGGATATAGAAATCTAAACACAGAGATTTATCAAACACAAGGTGCCTGTCCACTCAGCAGATTTCTCTTGTGGTTTCTCAGAGTGTCCTCCTGTCGAGCCTTAAATATAGAGTCCTCCTGGGGCATGTGAAGCTCAACAGATGCCTTCTGGAGGGGCGTGGCTTTGGGGATGTACCTGGCTGTCTCAGTGCCAGGTAAGTTCTCACCTCACAGCCCCAGCCATCTAGTCTGCCCAAGATGTTTGGTACATCTGGCACCAAATGAGTCTCAACAATGGAATTGACCCCATTGTTTGGTTTTCACCCCAACTCCCAGGGTCGCTCAAGGCCTGGCCCTGGCCTGGTCCATTTTCTGCATCTCCAAGGCAGTTAGCTCCCTTCTCTGTCCAGCCAGTTCAGCAGAGCAGCCTATCTCTCTACACTCTTACTCTGCACTTCACAAAGCTATGCAGTGACAAAAGCCAGTCCCCGCTCTCCTGTGGCAATACAGCGGCCCTCAGAGATCCCACTCTATGCTTGGGAGTTACAGAGCCACCAGCTTTCCATCTCTTCACCAAGCTCCCCGAGATGCTTGAAGCTGGGACAAAAGAGGGAAAAAATACCTTCGATCCAGGGAGGCACTTTATCAAGAAAATTCCACAAGAAATTGGTTGTTACCTATGGATAACAACTGGTTTGTTAGCTAATAGCTGGGGGCAACGCCAAGGCCAGTTATAGCTCCAGCTGTCCAGTCATTAACTGCCGTAAAGACTGATTTTGAGGAGGTTATTGCCGTGATAAAATATCCTCAAAAGATTATAACAGCAATAGTGTATGGGAAAAAAAAAAGTCATAGTGGCTATCGTATGACCGAATGGCTGCATTTGAAAAATTGGCCGCTCCCTGGCGGTTCATAACCGATTTTCCACCAGTCAAAAGCAAGTTGTGCTCTGTTAGGTTTATTGTACAAGGCAATAAAAATATTGGCCAGGTTAAATTGTCAGCGTATTATGGCATTAACCATTCTTTGACTGTGTTTAATTTAAGCGTTACGATGATTCATTATGGAAGAACGTGTCCCATGCAAATGAACAGACATTGAGTGTCAAAAATATTCAGCATGTTTTTTTTAAAGCAAAATTAATTTTTATTTGACGGCTTCTGTAGGCGGAGGGACATCTAAGATGTGGCAAAAAGTGTATGTGTACTTTTTTTAAACTGCCATGGCATTCTGAGAGACTGAGTCGTGACAGCATGGTTGCTCAGGGTGTCCTCCTGCCCAGCCTTAAATATAGAGTCCTCCCGGGGCATATGAAACTCAACAGATGCCTTCTGGAGGGGCGTGGCTTTGGGGATGTACCTGGCAGTCCCAATGCCAGGTAAGTTCTCACCTCACAGCCCCAGCCCTCTAGCCCGTCCAAGGTATTTGGTACATCTGGCACCAAATGACTCTCAAAGCCACTTTAAAGATTCCTGAATAAGTCACATTGCAGGGCTGGGATCTGACCCGTCTGTTTGGGCTGCTGGGTGAACTTCCAAGAACAGATGTGGCCTTCCAGAAAGGGTCCTGTAACAGCCAAAGCAGCAAACGACCAGGATCCCACTTGCCCCTACAGAGCGCCCCAGACCACCCTGCAATGGGGGCTTCACTCTGTGCCTGAGAGGTGTGTCTGCCCCCCAGCCACGTTAGTCAGCATTATGGAAACCCATTAACACTGTCGCTGGCCATTCGCTGCAGACGTCAAGGATGTAGGTGACACGGGCCGGGGAACACGCAGCAGGAAGTTTGCACGGCACCTGCCACAGACCAGGAGAGCACATTTCACCCTCCCTACTCCCTCAACCTTCGCAGCGCCCTGTCTGCATGCCCTGTGTGGCACATAGCAGTGTCTACCTTGACTGGGAACAGCTGCTGTCAGATCCTGTCACCACCTCTCCTACCCACCCCCATGAGCTCCTTAAAGACGGGCCTAGCCTGTCCACTTGAAGCCCAGTTTACCCCCTCTCCCTATTTTGGCAGGGCCATGTCCAGTGGCCACATGTACACCCCTGGGAATGCAGGGCTTCCACCCACCGCAGGCCCCCCGCTTTCGCACAGTGCGTCTCTGGGAGCCACCAGCCTGTCCCAGAAGCCCTCCAGCTCACTCCTGCCTGTCGTGGCTACTGCTTAATATCACCAGCTCCCTTCTCCTGCTCCAGCCCCTCCACAGGGCAGCTTTACCTCTCCCAGGCACTTTCGCCCACATCCTGTTGCCAATGCATTGGCTCCTTCCAGCAGCCTGAGGGCCAGGGCTCTGTGGCAAAGTGGCGGAGGTGCTCCCTTGGGTCCACTCTGGCAGAGGCACCCCGCGCCCTGTCCTTAGAGCTTGCAGGGGTGTGAACAGGGCACCTGCTTTTTTGCTCCCCAACACACTCAGGCCCTCCCAGCTTCTAGCCACGGCTGGAAATATCCCCTCCTGCCTCCCAGAGGCCCCTTCAAATCTCTGTCAGGGATACCCCAAAGGCAGGCTGGGATGGCTGGTCCTTCCTCCCTCTCAGGAGCCAGCCCGGTGCCTGACACCCGAGGGCCTTCAGCAGAGGCTGTTGAGTAGAAGCACAGCTGTCTCCCCAGGTTCTCCGTGTAAAATACTGCAGTGGCCCCACAGCTCCCAGACTCTCCTGGACACCACGGGCTCCACCCACAGGAGCAACCACTGGGTGTCACAGTAGGGGGCTGGGGGAACATGGTGATGTGGAACCAGTGGCAGCACAGGGTAAAGAGTTGCTGGTTGTAGATTTCAGAGAGTTCTGAGAATGGAAAATCAGTGGGCCTCACTGGCCTGGAAACCTGCTCAGGGCAGTGCTCAGAGACCCCAGGGGACTCTGGAGGGAGACCTGGTTCAGAGGACTCAGAGCCACTGCCCTGGGGAGGTCCCTCCTCAACATCTGGGATCTGGGAACACTCTGAACACACACTCACACGCATTCACTTACACTCAGACCTACACACACACCTACATACACCTATGCACACATTAACTCACACCTACACATACATGCATTCATTCACTCACACCTACACACACATTCACTCAAACCTACACATACACACATGCATTCATTCACACCCTACACACATCCACTCACTTGCACGTACACACACATTCACCACACACACACATTCACTCACTCACACCTACACACATTTGCACTTATGCATACACACAAGGATACACTCAGACCTACACACACATTCACTCACACACACCTACACAGTTGCACTCATATACCTATACACATCCACTCAAACTCACATGTGCACACACATTCACTACACACACATTCACTCACAACTACACACATTCACACTTATACATATGCATTCACTCACACTCACCTACACACACACATTCACTCACACATCTACACACATTCACGCTCACACCTACACACACTCACACCTAGACATACATTTACTCAGACACACATCCACTCATACACCTACACATATTCACTCACTCACACCTACACACATGCATTCACTCACACACCTACCTATAAACGTGTTCACTCACATCTACACACACTTTCACTCACACACCTACATACACTTTCACTCACACACCTACACACATGCATTCACTCATTCACACCTACACATACATGCATTCACTCACACACACCTACTCATACCTAAAAACGTGCACATTCACTCACCTACACTCACATGCATGCATTCACTTGCACTCACACCTACATACACACACATTCACACATACCCACACACTCATTCACTCACACACCTATACCTATACACACACCACATGCACATTCACTCACACTACACTCATACCTACACACAAATACATGAATTTACTCACACAGCTAAACACACTCACATACACACATTCACTCACACTCACATCTATATGCACGCACACACATACACACTGTACCTACTCTCATAGTCAGCCAGGGCTGCCAGAGTGAAGAACCACAGACTGGGGGTCTTAAACAACAGACATTTGTTTCTCGAGGTTCTGAAGGCTGGAAGGCCAAACCCATGGTGCTGCAGATGCAGTGTCTGGTGAGGGCTCTTTTCCTGGCTTGTGGACAGCTTCCTTCCTGGTGAGTCCTCACATGCGGGGGCAGGGAGCAGACAGAGAGCTCTGGTGTCTCTTCCTCTTTGTATAAGGGCACTAATCCCATCCTGGGGCTCTACCCTCGTGAGCTCATCTCAGCCCCAAAAGGCCCCACTTCCTAATACCATCACACTGGGGACTAGGGCAGGGACACAGAATTCAGTCCATAACATCCATGCACACACATGCACAATCACAGTGCACACACATGCTATACCCACACATACATGGACACATACATGCTGAGTCCGCACACTCACATATGCACACACATATACTAAACCCATATGCACAACTGCACACAAATGTACACACATGCTCACACATTCATGTATGTGTGCACTCGATCACACGCTCTCACAAAGTCATGCACATGCTACACTTAAGCCCACGTGCACACTCTTCTCATAATCATTAATGGAATCAGTGGTTTTTAATGAGCACATGTGGCAAGCCAGGCCCGGTGCTAAGCTGACCAAATCAGAGAAGACTCTGCTCTTGAAAAGCCCACAGTCTTGTCAAGTAATCACCCAATAAACACATGATTGTCAAGCAGGATGCTCCATGCTCGGTTGTACTGTGAGCTAGGAAGGTGTGGGCAGATCGGAACCAGGTCTGCGGAGGTTTCTCCAAGATGAGCCTGGGAAGCTCAAGGTGCTACCTGTGCAAACACCTCCAGGCTAGGCAGGGTAGAGAAGCGATAGTGCCTGCAGCCTGGTTTGGGTGGGAGACTTCCAGGCATTGTCCCCGTCTTGAGGTCACCAAGGTCACCAAGAAGATGCACGCCCTGCCATGGGGCAGGACTTGGGGGTGGATCCCGCCTGAGCCAACCACACACAAACATTTGTCCTGCTTAGCTCAAACTGGGCTCCCTTGCCCCTGCTGGTGCCCAGTGGCCAGGGACACTCTGGCCATCTCTCTTCCTAACAGGGTCCAGACTGTAGGGGGCCAGGATTCTAGCCAGCCAAGGAGTCTCGATGGAAGGAGTCCAGGCCAGCACCCAGTAGGCAGCCTCTGCGAAGCTTCTATGGCTGCCTGCAGTAGCAGTGGCCACCCTGGGCCATGGCAGAGGGAGCCAGGGGACAATCAGCTGATGGGCCATGTGAAAGGAAAGGGCCTCCTCATTTTTCAGCCTCCTGTGCCTCTCCCAAGTCCACTGCCAGCCAGAGGCGCTCTGCTTCCTCCGGGTTAGGGCTCTCCTCCCACCTTTACCTCACCTCTGCCCCCGAATACACACAGAGAGGAACCAGTCAGGCTCTCTGTCTGCTGGGTCCTGGGGTGGGACAGCGGCAGAAAGGGCCTCCACCTCTGCCCACCGCCCACTTTGTTAAGGGCAGCTGATGGCTCTGTTCCCTACTGTCCCTGTCCCCATGGCCCCCAGGTCCCCAGGTTCCAGACTCCATTGCTCCACATCTATCGCAGCTCTGTCCTCCCTCTAAGCAGGCAGGGCAGTGAGCTGAAAGGGTCCCCGTGTGGGGGCATGTCCCTTCCCGGCAACAATGACGCTCACATGCTGGCTTCTAGGCCTGGCTTCCTTCCCTTCCCTAACAGCAGGGTCTGGTGTCTGCCATGGGAGGGTGCAGGGGACATCCTTCTGGTTATTCAGGGAGACCCTCGGAGGCTGCCGGCAAGCCCAGCTAGGGGTGAAGTGGGGGAGTCTCCAAGGCCAGCCAGGAGTCGGGACACCAAAGTTCTCATCCCAGGTCACGGTTCTCATCCCAGGTGACTGCCCAGGGGCTCACCAGCCTCTGCTGTGAAAAGCGAGACTCTCCCAGGTCCTCATGGGAGGGGACTGGGGTAGGGGGAGAGACTCTGGGAGGCTGTATCCCTCTGCAGCAGCATTACTGATGCCTCTGCCCAGCAACAGTGTTGAACCCTGGCATGGTTGGGGACACGGCAGACAGACAGGCCTCTGGCTTCATGGAGCTAAGAGTCTGGAGGGAGAGCCAGACATAATGGAACAGTCACACAGGCTACCGTAACATTCCTCTGCTCCAAAGGAGGGGTGGTAGCTGCCGCTGTGGGAGAGTTTTATAGTGGAGGGGACTAGTGAGGTACAGTAGGGGGCTCGTGGGGGGCAGCGCTCAGCCGAGCTCTGCAGGGATCATGAGCCTTCATGAGAATGGACAGAGCCCCACGCTGGTGTGGTGATGAGAGGCGGGGAGGAGGCGTGTAGGGAAGAGGGTTGGAAGGCCAGGGTCACACTGAGCTGTGGAGGGAAGGTGAGAATGAGGTTTCATGACCAGAGCAGTGGGGAGCCACTGGGGTGCTAAGTCAGAGGTCATGCTGCCTGTGAGGGAGAGAGGGCACCAGAGAGGCCAGGAGCAGCTGGGGCTGCCCAGAAGCTAGGGCTGGGGCTGGGGCTGGGTCCAGGGAGGAGGGCGCAGGGCAGGGGAGGAGACAGCACTGGGACCCTTATTGCTGTAGTGGGGAAGGGGAAGGTTGTCTCACCTCAGAGAAGCCTTAAGAACGGGATGGACAGGTCTTCTGTGTGTAGGTGTCTCCGTGTGTGTGTATGTGTGTGTGCACACATGAGAATTCCGCTTCATGTCTCTACATGCATGAGTGTGTATGTCCACGTGTATATGTTCATATGTGTGCATTCTCCTGGGTGCTCATGTGCATGTATGCCTTCATCTGTGCCTGCATCCACATGTGTGTGCCCATGTGTCTGGGGATGGCAGATGCTGGGGAGGGTGACAGGGAGAAGCCAGAGCCCAGAGATGGGATTGGTCTGGGGGCCCTCCCTGCCCCACACCGTCAGACTAGGAGACTGGATTACCTAAAGGTCAGGGTTAGGGTTAGGGCCTCCCCCTTGGAACTCCACCCTGAGGTTCTCCAGGCCAGTGGGTGCTTCCCAACCCCAGCAGGTCTGAGCCCAGAGACTTTCAGGTGAACGGCACAGTGTGTTTACTGAGGGACTTTCAGTGAACCTGAGGCTCCCGGGGCCAGGGTCTCCATTTGTCTACACCCCACTGTAACCATTCCAGCTCAGGGCTGCTACATAGACAAAGGAAACCAACAGCAAACAAACGCTTGTCCTACTTGGCTCCAACCCCAGCCCGGTGCCCAGTGGGCAGGGACACTAGTTATCTCTCTTCCCAACAGGGCCCCGCTGGGGAGACCAGGCCTCAAGCTGATCAAGGATCATCAATGGAAGGGGTTCAGGCAGGCTCCAGCCTGCCCTGGGAGGGCAGCAGTCACCCCACACATCACCTGCAGGCAAGGTCCCTTCTCCTGGTCAGTGGGGGGCACTACAGGCCTGTCTGGCCTCCACCCACCCACAGAGAACACGGATGTCAGTCCAGTACCTGACCAGGCCACACCTTCGAAGCACCCACTGCTTCTCTCTTAACCCATGCACACACATCATTCCGTATCAAGGATTAATTTTATCATTGTATTTTCTAAAACTGTATTGCAACATGTTGTGTTACATCGTTATGCATTTTGCAACTGTAATACCAAAACAATGAATGAAATGATATATAATTCTTATTTATTTTTATTACTAGCCAACTCAATGTTGTACTCGAAAAAGCACAGCCCCAGACAAGTCAATATAATGTATTTCAGCACAGTGGTTTAGCACAATTGACTTCAGGAATATGTCACCCACAAACATAACTATTTTTCTGCTTAGAGAGAGAGGTGAGGGTTGGAGCTATGCTCTTAAATTAAAACCCATCCAATTTCAGACTTAACAAAGCACCATTTCCCCCAGATCTTTCCGTGGCAAGCCTGTGAGTATTTGTGGCTTCGCAGCAAAACCCACTGGGTCCCCATTCCACTTTGTTCTCAAAGCCTGCGTTTGACTAATTCTGTACTCCCATAATTGCTAAATCAAAAGAATTTATTATCCCTGTAACTTTAAATGGGAAGGAAATAAGGGGAGGAGGTTAGCACTGAGCCTTAACAATGATAAAATTCAACCACGGTCAGCGACTTGCAAGCCGGTAATCCCAGTCCAAGAGAACAGGGCAAACCAGAGGAGGAGGAGGCTCTGCTCTGAGCCAAGCAGCCATGTGACTCTTCCATTTGGCAAAAAAACAAAAGCAAACAAACAAACAAACAAAAAACAACCTGAAAGGACTCCTTCCAGGAAGGGGAAAAGACCAGCTCCGTTCTTTTCTGTTACCTACTTAAATTAAGCCTAATTCCACTTATTTTGCTGTAATTAATTTGGCTTAATTCTCTCTCCTTTTGTTAGAGGCCTCTTGTCATATTCTGGGATTTTTGAAATCACCCTGAGATAGAAAGAAAGAGGAAGAGAGAGAGGTGATGGGGAGGGAACAAAGGCAAGGAGACGGGAGGGCGTAGGAAGACATCCATTAAACAACATTTCCATGAGAAAACAGAAATGCACATCTTTTGGGCCAGACGTGGTGGCTCACGCCTGTAATCCTGGCATTTTGGGAGGCTGAGGCAGGCAGATAACTTGAGGTTAGGAGTTCGAGACCAGCCTGGTCAACATGGTGAAACCTCTTCTCTACTAAAAATACAAAAATTAGCCAGGGGTGGTGGCAGGCGCCTGTAATCCCAGCTATTCGGGAGGCTGAGGCAGAAGAATTGCTTGAATCCAGGAGGTGGAGGTTGCAGTGAGCCAAGATGCTGCCATTGCACTCCAGCCTGGGCAACAAGAGCAAAACTCCATCTCCTGGATCCAAGTAGAATTCCTGTTACACAGAATGTGGGGAACAGGCCAGATGCATGGCTTTCATGTAAGGCAGGGGCAGCGTCCTGCTGGGTACTCTCTGCCCCTGCCTGGGGTCAGGGACTGCCCGTAGGGATCCAGAGCTCCGTGAGAGCAAATTCAACCCACATGATTCAGCAAGTGGCAGTGAGTGCCTCCTGGCCGCAGGCTCACCAACCCATGAGGCCAGCCAGGCCCCAAAGGAGATGGTTCCCAACTGCAGGCCACCAGGGAGTCGTCACATCCCATTGATCCATGCCATGATGGCCAGGCACTATACAATTTCCCCTCTTAAATACTGCAGTGGTCTCCCTTGTTCCTCTGGTACTGAGGATGCCTGAGCTCAAAGTCAGCACCACTCACTCAGCTCCTGGACACGTGCTCCAATCTTCTGTGCCCCGTCCTCCTGCCACCTCCCTTGGGCGAGGACACCTGGAAAGTGCTCCATCATGTCGACTCCATGACTTGATTAGCAAAGCCGGCGAGGGGAACAGCTGCTGTGCAGGTGGTACAGCCTGCCCAGGGACAGCCGTCCGGGATCCACAGACGGGGGTACCCACTGACCACTGTTCACAAAGTTCTGTGTCAATGGAGTTGTTACAAACCATGTCTTCCTTCAAATGCACTCGAGGAGACTCCCTTTAAACACACCTCTGACAAAATCCTTCCCTAAAGCAAAACAGCGTATGTTTGAGGGAGTCAGCTCTTCCTATTGTATAGAAAATTCAGAAATTTGCATATGGAACTTATTGAAGGAATCCCCTTCACCCCTCCACCCCCACTTCTAAAGCACAAGTTTCTATAGTTTGACTTTATCCCTGGCCTTGGTTCACTGTTCACTGCTTTGCCTTTATCCCTTTGCCTTGATCTCTTTTCTATTTTCATACTATTGTGCTGTATGTATTTTTGGCATCTGCATTAAATGCTTTGGGAACAAGGTGGGTGTGGAGCAGTAAATAAGCAAATGAGCTCACTTGGTAACTTCTCTGTCTCTCCCACCTCCAACTCTAGCTGGGCAGGCCCAGGCACTGTGTGAGTCTCAGAAGGCCATGTAGATTGTATGAGTCCATTTTGTGTTGCTGTAAAGGAATCCCTAAGCTGGGGTAATTTGTAAAGAAAAGAGGTTTATTTGGCTCACAGTTCTGCAGTCTGTACCAGAAGCATAGAGCTGGCATCAGCCTCTGGTGAGGCCTCAGAGAGCTTCCAGTCACGGGTGAAGGCAAATGATGGGTAGCCACATCATACGGCAAGAAAAGAAGCAAGAGAGAGGAGGAGGTGCCTGGCTTATTAGCGACCAAATCTTGTGTGAACTAACAGAGCGAGAGTTCACTCATTACCATGAGGATAGCATCTAACCATCGACAAGGGATCTGCCCCCATGACCCAAACACCTCCCCTTAGGCCCCATTTCCGATACTGGGGATCATATTTCAACATGAGATGATAAATATCCAAACTATTTCAGAGACAGAGCCAACACCTGAAGGCTCAGTTGAGGGTTGGAAGGGATGGGAATGTGGGGTAATGTCAAGTGTGCCCTTGGGGAAGTGGGTAGGACCTTTGTTCAGGCCTGTGGGTTCGTTGGAAGTGAAACATGGTGTGGAGGAGGTAAGGGACACTCATTTCTGGCCAAAGCTTGGCCTCTAAGAAATAGAATGTGGCCCAAGGTCAGGCTGAGTGGGCCCGGGGACATGGGAATGTGAATGGGGCCGGTGAAAGGCAGCTGCCTCTACGCTTAGATGCCCACACCCTGAGAAGGTATACTTAGGTAGAGAGGCCACCTGCTGGCATGTCACCTGTCCGTCTATCTGGCTGGCCTTCTCTCTCCAGGGCTGCAAGGCTGAGTGACAGGAACTGCAAGAGAATGATAATGCGGCCAAGCCACAATCAGAAGAAGCTGTGGGCACAGGGCCAAAGAGTATTCTTGGATGGGACGCTTTTGTTTCCATTGCCCTATTCGCAACCAGCTGCAATTCTTTTTTTAAGTACCATCCCAGCTGACCTTTTGAAACGATGGATTTGTATTTCAATGGGAAGTCTGCATTTTGACTCAAGGATGAGACTCAATTTTCTGTCCTTGGTTGTTCTCCTCAGACAAGCCAGTTCTTTTAGGGGCCTGTAAATTTGCTCAAGATCAAAGAGCCACATGTATCCAGAGAATGATAGCCTGCAGGCATTCACCTACCGTGACTCAGGAGAGGAAGAGCTATGTCACACTGCATATGAGAAGGACGCTTTGCAGAGGGGCAATTTATGACCCAACAGGAGAGGAAGAGCTATGTCACACTGCATATGAGAAGGACGCTTTGCAGAGGGGCAATTTATGACCCACTGGATCTGTCATTGCAGCCAAAGAAGTGACATATAAAAGTGAACAGGAAACTAGGGCTGGGGTCAGGGCAACTAAACACAGACTCAAGGGATAGAGTAATCTTTGCCCACATGGAGCAGTGATTGAAATAAACATCCTGTAAAGAAAAAAATGTAAGGAAGGAAGAATGGGTGGATGGATGGGTGGAGAGACTGACAGACAATATATGAGGGATTAATTGACAGATTAATTGATGGGTGGGTGGGGGGGTGGATGAATGGATGGGTGTATGGGTGGATGAACAAATTGACAGATGGATGGATGGGTGAATTGACAAATCGATAGATGGATGGATGGATGGATGGATGGATGGATGGATGGATGGACTGACAGACAATGTATGGGGGTGAATTGACAGATGAATGGATGGGTGGGTGGGTAGATAAATGCATGAGTGGATGGACAAATTGATAGACAGATGGATGGACAGATGAATTAATGGATGAGTGGATGGGTGGGTGGATAAATGGATGGGTAAATGAATGGATGTCTGGATGGATGGATGGATGGATGGATGGATGGATGGATGGATGGATGGACAAATTGAGAGATGGATGGATGGATGGATGGATGGATGGATGGATGGATGGATGGATGGATGGTTGGATGGATGGATGGATAGATGGATGGATAGATAAATAGGTGGATGAATGGATGGATGGATGAATTGACAGAGGGAAGGATGGATGGATGAATGGATACCAATTGAAAAATGTGACACAAAAAAAATTTCAATTTTGTTGTCACAAGCATAATATTAAAGAAAGGAAGGAGGAAGGGGAGGGAAGGAGGGAGAGAAGGAGAAAGAACTCCTTCTGACTCCCTTGCCTTATACAACCCTGGCCAATGTACTTGACAATATCAGCAAGTGGATGGGAACTGTGCTGAGGATGCTGACCTAGAGACGGGTCCCTCTTTAGAATAGGACTGGGAGTAATGATGCTGTTCTGTCATTTCAGAAGATGCCATTAACATGAAGTCCAGGTCCTGGACAGCATGTCCCAGGTCTGGCTACAGGTCCTCAGTCAGCCATCTCTCTTGCAAAAAGAGAAGCATCCAGCCAATGGCATCTGACAGGGTGGCTAGCTCCCCGGATTTGCTCTGGGTTAAAAATAAATCATAATCCAACAAGACATGCAAGGGAAAGAGGGAAGGAGCCCCATGTTTGTCCTGGGTGTGCTGACAGCACTGGAAGGGTGGAGTCCTGGTCTATAAAAGATGGATGTTCTTGCCTAGCAAGGCACAGAACTTAAGGGCAAGAGCCAGGGAGCCAGGCGACCGGGACCACTGACTCCCTGGGGAAGCTTGGACAAATGCTGTAGAATCTTGGAGTTTCAGCTTCCTAACCTGTGAACAGACTTTCATGACGTCACACCCAATTCTCAGGACAGCACGGTCTGGAAGGCACCAGGCCAGTGCCGGGCTCAGAGTCGGTGCTCATGAGTAGTAAGAATGATGAACCAGAAGGAGAAGCAGGAAGACAGCCGATGGGGCTCGCCCTGCAGGGGCCTGGCGATGAGCACATGGGCTCAGAAACCCATTTTCCAGGGATGCCCCGCTCCGTGTCCTCCCATTGCCATGGTGACCTGTGAAAGTGGGAGCCTGGTGAACACTGCACTAGCTAAGAATTAGAGAAGGCCCACCTCATCCTATTTGCCTGAAACACACCCTAAAATCCCATTTTCGGAAGACTTTCCTTTTCCTCTCAGAAAGAAAACAATTTATGAAGCATAGAATTCCTTCGATAATTAACTGATGGTTATCACCACTCTCTTTGGCTTCTTTCAAAAGAAGAGGGGCTTGGCAGGGCTGGGGTGAGCTCTCTCCAACTCACATGAGCAAGATGCCTCCAGGCCTGCAGCTATTGTTCCCAGGGCGGGGGGCTGCTGCCTCCCTGGTCCCTGGGGTTCTGAAGACAGTGATTCCAGGACTGGGTTTTTCTGACCACACTGGGCTACAAGGACACAGAGGCTGGTGTGGGACTGGAAGCTTCAGCAGGTCTGCTCTCTCCAGCCCCAGCCTAAGGGTGTGTCACTGAGTCTCCATGTCCCCGCCAAGGCAGTGACAGTGTGGACATTAGGAATAAGAACATGGGTGAGCATTGGAAGGAAACAGACCAAGTTTACACCAGGAGAGGTGAGCATGGGAGGAGAGGAGGGGGTGGGAAGGTCAAGCCAGCCTTGGGGATCTTTCAGAGATCCCCACGGAGAGAAACCTGGACTCCAGTCCCAGCTCTGCACTGGCCACTGGGCAGATGCGGACTCAGTCACCGCTGAGCGGCTCTCGTGAAGTCCTCAACCTCTCTGGGTCTCTGCTTCCTCACTTAGAAATGATGGGGACAGGCTCTCTGTCCTTCCAGCTTCCCAGCTTTCCAGTCCTCAAGCTTTTTCATTTTTTCTGAGAAACACCAGGGGTCAAGAAGGTATTTGAATGCCCATGAGGCAGGAGCACCGTGCAGCTGCCTGGTCTGACTTTTCCAGCAGAAGAGTCCTCTCTTTTACCACACAGACCCTCTGAGGCCCCGACACCTCCAGGGTCTTGGGGAAATAACGGATTTTCCTGCCATACAGTGGGGTTCTGAGAAAGTTCTACATGAACACGGGCTGGGAACGCTCTAGACAGTGTGGCGATGGAAGTGGCAGGCTTTGGGCACTGCTCCTGGGGAAGGAGATGCTGAAGGCAGGGAGAAAGCTGGAGGACGTGCCTGACACTCCCACCAGCATTCTCCTGTCTGCATCTGCCCAGGGACAAAATAAGACAACAAGAGTAACAGCAGCATCTTTCAGGTGCTCCTATGTAACCATGATGGCCACAGCCTGATGCTCACAGCAACCCACACCGGGTTGGGTTGCAGCAGAAAGAGAGAGGGTCACAGAAAAAGGAGGTGAGAGGAAACCTCCAATCCACTTCCCCAAGCAGTTTGGGGCTGGAGATTGTAAGGGTTTTGGAGTGGGTGTAGTACAGAGATCGTCGATGGGTGGAAGCGTGCAGGGTGAAGTCCTGGGGCAGGGAGAGGAAGGAGCTGGGTTCTCAGGCTGATCCCCATCCTCTGTGGGGTCTTCAAACTGGTGCTGGAGTTTGAGGTGGGAAAAACATCTTACAGGATCCTTAGACAAAAGCCATGTGATTCTAATGTCTGAAATCCCATCTATAGGAACAATGGGGGTGCAAATAAATGGTCAGTATCTAGTACTACATGAATTTTAGCAACAAGGAAGTGTGCCAGAGGGCAGCCTGATTGATGCTTAATTATATTTCTGTCCAGAACCTGACTTGTAATTCTTGTCAACCACGTGGGGATGGCTTCACTTGCAGAGCCAATTCTCTCACTCAGCCCTGGACCTAGAGATGGGGGCTGAGGCAGGAAAGAGGGAAGGGACCTCCAAGGTTAGTAGCAGAGATCCATTCCTAACTGTGGTCACAGCTCCTAGGTATTCCATTAGGAAGCTGCTCCTTTCCATATGGGTTGGTTAAGCCCAAATCCGTCCATATTCCATAGGCTACCAGGAGAGGAACACGGACTAGCCCTGACTATTTACCCCAGGCAACATCCCTAGCACAGCAATTGACCCAGTGGTGGGCCTGTGACCCGAGCCTGACCAATGAGATGTCAGGATCATTCTTGGGCCCCATGGGAAGCAGGTTTCCTGCTTAGCTAAGGGGCGTCCCTGGCTGCACTGTCTTTGCTGCCTAGGAGGCAAGCCTGTGCCCAGCACAGCAGAGCTGAAAGGTGGAGGAGATGGACTCCCAAGACGTCTCTGATCCACCCGTGCATGGTGAAAAGTCTATTCCCAGGCTCAGCTCCATGAGTACTAAAACAGTACCCCCCCCCCCCCATTTTTTTTTCTGAGATGGAGCTTCACACTTGTTGCCCGGGTGCCATCTTGGCTCACTGCAACCTCTGCCTCTCGGGTTCAAGTGATTCTCCTGCCTCAGCCTCCCACGTAGCTGGGATTACAGGCAACCACCAGCATGCCTGGCTAACTTTTGTGTGTTTTTTTTTTAGTAGAGACAGGGTTTTACCATGTTGGCCAGGCTGGTCTCCATCTCCTGACCTCAGATGATCTGCCTGCCTCGGCCTCCCAAAGTGCTGGGATTACAGGCATGAGCCACAGCATCAGGCCTTTTTTCTGCATTCAGTTTCACTTGGGTTTCTGTCACTTACCACCAAAGGAGTCTGCTTAAAGGGCACTGTCACACAGCTTGATAGGGCTGGCTTCCCTAGACTTAGATCCAGGGCAGAGGGCTGAGGGTCAGGGGAGGGTGGGGGCGCATGGGCAGACACACCCTGCAGACTTTCCAGGGTCCCCCCACCACATAGGCACACACAGTTGCTAGATAAACACAGGGCTCCTTCCCAGGAGTGCAGGACTGTGGCCCTCCCAGGAGTAAGCCCTGGTGTCCTGGTGCCCCTACTCCCACCCAGGGAGTGGAGGGGAGCACAGAAGGCCCGTCTTGCATTACATGAGAAGAACATTCAGAGGCTGACCCCTCTAGAAATGCACACACCCAGAGCATGACAACGTGGGGAAGGGAAATGAGAGCCTGTTTAGCTGGTGCAGCAGAAACCATTTGGGTAAAAATTAGAGACAATAAAAGGCGGTAATGTGATTCTTAACTGTTGCTCTAGGCCTTCAGGGCAGTAAGAGGAAGTAAATTAGGTGCTATTTGCCGAGCTGAGCGCCTTCTCCCTCAGGATTGCCAGGGTCTCCCATGAGGGAGAGCTGAGGTGTAGCATTCTGCCCCGCCCCAGGGAATTCCCTGCGTATCCAAGAGCAAAGCCCTTTCAGGTGATCAACTCCTGACACCCTTGTCTTGTCACGCTCCCCAAACCACGGACAAGAGCCATGCCCTGGGTGGCTGCACCATTCAGCGGGTGAAGGGAGATGACGGACTCAAGGCCTCATCTTCAGGCACCAGTCTAGGGTTCCCTGTGCTGCCCCTGCCCTTCTCTTCAAGAGGTCCCTGGACATGCAAAAGTGGCCGGTGGGAGAATTGCTTGAACCCAGGAGGCAGAGGTTGCAGTGTGCCAATATTGTGCCACTGCACTCCAGCCTAGACAACAGAGCAAGACTCCCTCTCAAAAAAAAAAAAGTGGCATCTGTCCAGGAAGCACTGCCCTTGCTGGGAGCTGCTGCCTGGATCCAAGGGAAGAAGGGAGCTCCCGGTGGGTGCCCAGGGACCCTTGGTGATGAGAGGGACGGGGACAAGGCCATAAAGAGAAATGCCCAATGGAGTCTATGGGGCTTCCCCCTGCTGTCCCCCATTCCCCATGTCCCCCTACTCCTCCCACAGGCCTACCCAGACTCCCCTCCCCAAGAGTCTGAAGCACCAGTAACATAACTGTGTTAGTCTGTTCATGCTGCTATCATCGAGTCTCTGAGACTGGGTGATGTATAAAGAACAGAGATTTACTTCTCACTGTTCTGGAGGCTGGGAAGTCCAAGGCATCAGCAGTTTTGGTGTCTGCTAAGGGCTGCTCTCTGCTGCCACGATGGGACATTGAACACTGTGTCCTCCGGTGGGAAGGACCACTATGTCCTCACGTGGTGAAGGCAGAAGGGCAAAAGGGGGCCAGATTCCCAGATTCTCTCCACCAAACACTTTTTCTTTTTTTGAGATGGAGGTCCATCTTGTTATCCAGGCTGAAGTGCAATGGCACAATCTTGGCTCACTGCAACCTCTACCTCTCGGGTTCAAGCAATTCTCCTGCCTCAGCCTCCCAAGTAGCTGGGATTACAGGTGCCTGCCACCATGCCCAGCTAATTTTCTATTTTTAGTAGAGATGGGATTTCGCCATGTTGGTCAGGCTGGTCTCAAACTCCTGACCTCAGGTGATCCACCCACCTCGGCCTCCCAAAGTGCTGGGATTACAGGCGTGAGCCACTGCACCTGGCCCAAACCCTTTGATAATGGCATTAATCCATTCACAAGGGCAGAGCCCTCCTGACATAAACACCTCCCAAAAGGCCCCAACTCTCCACACTGTTGCATTGGAGATGAGTTTCCAACATGTGAATTTTGGAGGGGACCTATTCAAACCACAGCAGTGATCTCCCACTCACCCTTCCTCCCTCTGCCTCTCCCCCAACGTACACTCTACCTCTGGGAACCCTGGCCCTGCTGTGCCCATCGGCCTCAGGTCGCACTAGGACAGAGTGATGGGCCAGAAATGGGTCCAGCTTCAGCTTAAGGATGACATGGACCTTTTTTGGGGACCTGCAGGGTCTGAAAACAAGGGTACTCCTGTCCCTGAAGCCAGGCTTCCATTGCTCTACACAAGGGAGCAGGGGCGCTAGGAAAGTCTTGGACAGGTGTAGAGAGCCTCTCTAGCATCCCTCCTGAGACAGGCTGCCCAGGTTGGGCCACAGGGAAAGTATTCGCATTTCTCCTTCCATTGCCAAGCGACCAGTGTCCACCAGAGGAAGGTGTCCACCACCAATTGAAAGTGATCTGTTCAAAGGTCCGAGCCTAATCAAGACATTACCTGCGGAACAAGCATCCCAGGGCACCTGGATAGGTAAGTGTTCCTGACCAGCCTGCAGGTGTCCTCTGGGCCAGGCCAAGTCCAGGTCTAGAGCACTGTGGCCATCCTCCAGCAAGTAGAGGCCGCTGAGGTGCTGGGAGCCCACGGAGTGCCAGGAGCCCACTGTGTGGCTGGGAACAGAGATGGGCTTGGCTCAAGAGAGACCAGCAGGTCCGGGTCCCTTCCAGGAAGTCTCAAGGAAGGCAGGAGACCCACTTGTTACCCCATAGGAGCCCTGCCAGCACCCTCGGAACCCCATTCCCTCATTCATTCAACTGTTATTTATTCCCTGCCTGCTGTGTACCAGGTGCAGGTGTGCTGGGTGCTGGGGGAGCAATGATGAGCAAAGTCAAGGCACAGTCTTGGCACCTGGTGGCCATGCCATCACAACCAGATGAGCATTTCTCAGCTCCAGTACTGCTGACATGTTAAGCCAGATGTTCAGCATTCCTGAACTTTACACACTGCATGCCAGGAGCACCTGCCACTTACGACAACGAAACATGTCTCCAGACATTGCCAAATGTCCCGAAGGATGGAAGTGCAAAGTTGGCCCCAGCTGCCTGGGAACCACTGGTCTAAGGAGAAGACCAAAAGAAAACACCCCATATGGAAGGCCACACAGTACAAGCAGAGAATGAAAGGGAAGCTCCTGTTTATGCTGGGCAGGCACACAAGCCCCTTGAAGGAGAACCTTATGAGCTGGGCCCAGATCAGAAGGAGGAGCCTGCCATGCAGGGGTTGCATGTGAAGCCCAGTTGCCTGCACTGACTCCCTGGGGCCTCTCCCAGCCCCAGCATGGGCCATTTGGCCGGAATCACCATCCCCACTTAACATGTTACAGGAATCGTAGCCGGGAAAGGGAGAAGTGATTCTCAAGGTCACCTGGCCCTGAAGCTTGACCTTGGATCTGGTACTCCACTCTTCTCCCCTCTTTTTCTTTTCTCCCTGCTTTTGTCCTCCCTCTCTGACACTCCTCCTTTTCTCTCCTTTCTCCTTCTAACCCCCATATGTTCTGAGGGACTCAGAACTCAAGATGAAGCGATCCTGGTCATGACCTTGGGAAAACCTTGAGAGGAGGGCCGAGTCCTTGCTTGGCACAGAGCCCGGCGCGTAGTAGGTATTCAGGCAGCGCTGACGTTCTCTATGACACCCGCGTGCCCCACCGCCTGGCTCAGCAGGACCGGGAACAGGTGGCTGGCTGTTTTGACAGGGTATTGTGTAACCTCCTGCCCTTGATTGGTAACATGAAGGAGAGAATCAGACGCATGCTGGAAACCCACTCGGAGGGGCGCAGACCAAATCCACAGCTTGGAGTCACCATCTCTTGGCAGGCGCCAGGCAGTTCAGCCTCTCCCAAGGAGACTGTAATTGAGAGCGGCAGTAGGTTATCTGTGACTGCGCATCCAAAAAAAAAAAAAAAAAAAAAAGGCAAGAAAAATAAAAATTAAAAAAAATCTGAATTGCTTAGCATCTGAATTGCTTCCCGAAGACACAGAATTTAAACATGATTAATTTTTAGGCTTTTTTGTGAATAAGGGCTGATTAAATGTTTATATTTTCCATCATTTTGCTGAAAGCGTGACTACATTATGCCAGCAGAACTGCACTAACTAAATAATATTTCTGTTACTGTTATTACATTGATTCTGCAACATTGGGAAACAAGATCTCTGCTATCATTATATCAATCCAAATATGGCATTAAGATCAGTGTGCAGACAGAAAGGGCTCCCTCCTCCTCCTCCATATACCTGGATATTGGATTTTCAACACCTGAGGGGAGGAACCCGGGGCTGGGGAGGAGGTCGCCTTTCAGAAGGCATTTCAGACGATGCATTTTCAGAAAGGAGGTCAGCACAGACCTCCCTGCTCCCATCCTCCTGTCTGAGAACCGATGTCTCTCCTGCTTCCACTGACATCGTCTCCAAAGGAAATAAAATTAATCACCCCCGCCTGGAAGTTATCCTGCCTGTGAGTTACACACCGGCTTACAAAGGGTGGCTGAAATGCCCCCCATCAGAGTGGGCACCCTGTCCTAGTCCCACCACTGGCTAGATTTTGATGACAAAGGTGATGTTGCTATTGTCACCCTGATACCGAGTGCAAAAATGAGATGAAATATATTTTGACTGGTTTATAAAAAACAATCTGACATAAAGTAATATTCATCTTTGATGAATCCAATATTCTTAGGGAATGATATTAGGCGGTATCTATTATATCTTTCATTGTGCTCCCATCTGCCCTTTTCAGGAGCTAAATTATGTGCATTAGTACGTAAATGGGCTAATGCCTTTCTGTATTTAGAGGACTGCACGCCGTGAATATATTCTCTGCTTCAAGAAGTAATTGGTAATTACAATGGTCATTTAGGCAATCACTGTCTCTGCTAGATTCATGTCATTCTTAAAAATAACTAGCTCTTAACCTTTGACAGAATTCTACAGAAACTGTTCATCATCGCCCACGCTTTGATTAATTTCACACATACACAAACCTGTATCAATAAAAGTGATGGTTTTACATTTGTTAACCACAGCAATTTGCCTCACTCATCAAAACAGCTTAATATCAGGTAACAGTGTGCTCCAAATCTCATTAGTTTCATTTTATAAACAGTTTTATAGTACCTTACTTGGAGGAAAAAACAGCACATTCGAGCTTTTCTCCCCATTCAAACCATCTCTAAACCAAAGGCGCTATGGTATTTATGGGGGTCTTTTTTTTTAATTGGTGGGGGGAGGCATAAAATAAATGAAACTGAAGAAAAATGACAGATGTTACAAAATGCAAGTTTCTCATTATTTACTTACTGTTCACCCTAAATTGCCCAAGCCACCCATTAGCTGTTGTATTTGCATGTGGGCTCTACGGTTCAGAGGAACTGAGAGGAGAAGGAAGGAGAGTTAAAATGTCAGGCAGATGATGAAAAAGCCCAGCTTAGGGAAACTCCCCGGACATCCCGCAGCTCCTTCAGCCCCCAACGTCTGCATCAGCTCTGAGACCTGTAGACTTCACCTTTAAAGGCATGCCCTCCCAATTTAGCACCCCTTTTTATTTATGTAAAAGCTTCAACAAATAAGTGGTCATAGGAACGCCAACAGCATGCTGTCGTTATTTGGATCTAAAGCTGCAAGGCAGACCTTGCCGGGCAAAGGGAATTAAAGAGCATACTCCATGCCTGCAAAGATAATCGAGTCCTGTCTATCGAAGGCGGGCCTCGCTTTTCCAGTTAATATAATTATATGGAATTACAGAGCCACTTGCATTATTGAGGTAAAATTAGACTTTATCGTCAGCATCACCCAAATCCCTGCCTTTTTTGAGGTTAGATGCTTGTCTGTGAATCAGGATGCACGGAGGTTTCCAGGCTAAAGTACATCCGTCAGAGATGAGGCTGATTTCTGCCCCGCATGAAGGCTCTGCAGAGTCCTGTCTCGGGAGTTGGGCTGGGGTGGGTGAGCAGAGCTGTGCCAGCCTGCAGGCCTCAGGGACTTCAGGGCTGGAGATGCTTACGGGGGAGGTAGGAAAGACAGGATCCCGTTGAGGGGAGATGCAGGCAGCAGGAGAGGGGCAGGACTTACTGGGGCCACCCCAGACCTTCTGAGGAGGTGCCTCTGGAGGTGACAGTTCTACCTCACCCCCAGCCTTTACTGGGGTCCCAGAACCTTCTCCTCTTGCTTTGTCCACCTGCCAAGTCCAACTGTGCTAGAGGCCAGTCCCAGCTCCCAGCTTCTCCAGATTCAGACCCTGATGCTGCGTGCTCTGCAAAGAACGCGCCCATCATCTCAACAGTCCCCTCTGGCCTTCCCCAGCCCACCCGGGGACAGCCCAGGCCACCTAGGGCAGACCACAGCCAGAGGCCCCACCAAGCAGGATAGAGTTTGAGGTCAATCAGCAATGGACTGGGATTTGGGGATCAAGGCAGAGTTGCTAGGAGAATGCCTGGCAGGCACTGGAAGGATGCTTGCAGGAATACTTCTCTTCTGTCTGTAAGGTGGAAACATTAGCTGGGGGCATGTACCAGGGCTGAAGTAAATCCCTGGTGAGCACAGACAGACCTGTACAAACACATCTGTACAAGGAGGGTTTGTGCTGTGTTCTTGCTCTGTCCTCAGTGCCGTGACAGGGCCTGGCATCTAGCACGCTCTCCATTCGTGTGGCCTGAAGGAATGAATGGGCTGCCGGAGTAGCAGCCACAGTAGTGATTCCAGTGATGATAATGAGGGTGTTGACGATGACGACACGCCCTGAGCACTAACCATGTACCTGATGCTGTGCAAACAAATTTCAGTACATTTTCATAGCACTTCTATAAAATGAATATCATTTTTTATTTTTTTGTTTGTTTTTTGTTTTTGAGACAGAGTCTTGCTCTGTCACCCATGCTGGAGTGCAGTGGCACAATCTTGGCTCACTGCAACCTCTGCCTCCCAGGTTCAAGCGATTCTCCTGCCTCAGCCTCCTGAGAAGCTGGGACTACAGGTGCCTGCCACCACACCCGGCTAATTTTTTTGTATTTTTAGTAGAGACAGGGTTTCACCTTGTTGGCCGGTCTCAAACTCCTGACCTCAAGTGATCCACCCACCTCAGCCTCCCAAGCAAATATTTTTATGTCCACTTGACAGACGAGGAATTTGAAATTCCAGGCCCTGAATACTGGCTCACCTGCTTCTCAGCCATGCTACTTAACCACTCTGGACTTAAATGTATTCGTCCGTCAAATGGGCATATAAAGGAACCTGCCTGATGAGGTTTATAAATGAGATAACCCACATGACTTGCTTAGGACAGTGCCTGGCTCACGCGAAACAAGAACAGAAGCAGCTATTATGACTGTGATCATTATTCTGTTACCACCCTCCCATCCCACATGCGCATTACAAGAGCCACACTTTCACAAATCCCTGAGCCAAAGCCCACTGGGGTCCCACACTCAGGTACAGCTGCATCACAGATGAGACTCACTGAAGAATGAAAACGTGGGACTCCTTGTTCAAAAAGCAAGGGAGAAATGTCATTAAAGCCACTGAAATATAAAGTATTTTCCTCGCTGGGTCCAGTGTCTCACACTGGTAATCCCACCACTTTGGGAGGCCAAGGCTGGAGGATCGCTTGAGCCCAGGAGTTTGAGACCAGCCTGGGCAACAGCAAGACCCCATCTCTACAAAAAATACAAAAATTAGCTGGGCATGGCTGCACATTTCCTGTGGTCCCGGCTACATGGGAGGCTGAAGTGGGAGGATCCCTCGAGCCCAGGAATTTGTGGCTGCAGTGAGCCGTGATCACACTACTGCACTCCAGCCTGGGTGACAGGGTGAGACCCTGTCTCTAAAAAATAAAAACTAAAGAATTATCCTGCCTTCTGCTCTTTCTCTGGGCTTGTCATGGTGTTTTTAAATTGCTACCTAGTATCACTCTGAGGGGAAAGAGAGCTTTCATCTGGAAGGTTCCATCTCTGCAAGAGCATTGAGAAACTGGGGACGTGTGTTCAGAGAAGCTGCTCCTGTCCCCACACGGGCACGCTGACCACTGTAGGACACCGTCTCTGAGTAAACCCAGAGATAGGTATGGACCAGAGCTGTGAGTCCTGCTGCTTGGGTGGGCTGGACCAGAAACAAGTGACCAGGCCAGCAGACAGCAACCCCTGCATCAGGGAGCTTGGCCGAGAGGTAGCTGTTTTTTTTGAATCTCTGGACTGGAAAAACGCTAATAACTTTCCCTCTCTTTTTTTGTTACATAAAAGGCAAAGAATATGGTCTGATTCTCTTCTCTCTTCTGACAGGTATATGATAATAGGATGATTTTATGCCTACAAAGGTCAGAGATAAAAATTCACAACTCTCTCCACACGTATATTCAGCAAGAATATAAAACTTGAAAGACAAACAAATGCCTGCCACAGTGGGGCTTCTCCACTTTCCCCTCCCGGCCTCCCTGCCTGCCCGTGTGCACACGTATGTGCGTGTGGATAGATCAGGACTTGAATTTCAGCCAGAGGAGAGTGAGGATGACTCAGAGCCAGTGCTCTCAACACCGCCCACTCCCCAACCCAAGTCACAAAATTGCCAAAAATGATGAAGTATAAATTAGGTCAGATGGGTTGCAAAATGGCAGGAACTGGGACTTTCACCATGGAAACTACTGGGTGCAGAATGCCACCTTCCCAGGGCTGGCAAAGCATCTGAGCTCTCCTGAGATGGGGAGGGGCGGGGGACCTGGGGAGGAGCAGGGACAGGGAGGGATGCCGTAACCACTTCCCTCCTCAGCCCCCCATGTCCTCCTGCATAGCAGGGGCGTACAGCGTGGCCCTTTTCAAAGCCCTGCCATGCTTTCTTTCATTTGAACTCCAGAAACCACCTCAAGGTGGACGTTATTCTCATTGCACAGAAGACAAACCTGGTATTCAGAGAGGCTGGGAGACAGGCAGAAGGTCACACAGCGAGAGTACGTGTCGCTCTGAGCCTGGGCCAGGTTACATCTAGAAAGCTGTGGAACCGGGGAGCAGGAAAGAATGGGCCTGGCACCATAGGGGCGCGGCTGACCTCGCGAGGCCAGCAGGATCACAGTGAGCCGCTGCCCTAACCTGACCGCTGCAATCAGGCGCTCTCTGGGCTCAGAGTCACAGCCTCCTCCTTCCACTCCTCCTGATCTGACTTGCAATTCTCATTTTCCGATTATGTCCTAACCCTGGATGAGCCAGCAGTGACAGGCGATCGATCACAGCAATAGTGATGGTGGTGCTGGCGCTTGCTAGACACGCATCATGGGCCGGTCCCTGTGCAAGGCACGTTGCCTGCTTCCTTTTATCCATTTCTCACACCCATTTTACAGACGAGGGCTCTGAGACGAGACACAGGACCCACTGTCAAGGGGGCACAGCTAGCACATGTGGGGCAGGGCCTCGGGACTCCTTTCAAATGCGGAGCCAGGCCTGTGCCCATTTCTCTAGGTGGGGACCCGAGCAATGCCTCCAATCACACGGTGGGAAAACTGAGGTGGCTGAGAGGCAGGCCTGGAAAGCAGATGGTCCTGGATTGGGGTCCTGCCACTCCTTCTCCCACCTGAAACCTCAGATTGGAGATGTCCTGAGTCTCAGTTTCTACATCTGGATGACAGAGGTGAAACAAGACCTACCTACAGGTCGTGGGCAGGGAGAGGAGAGTAGTGGGAGGAGTAAAGGCCCTGGATGGCCTCAGAGGTTGTCATAACGAGTTCCCTGCATGTATTGGCTCCAAGTGAGCTGGTTATTGTGAGGGGAGGTAGAGAAAGGAAAGGCCCAGAACAGCATCAGTGAGCCTTGTTGTGCACTGACCAAGCCCTCCTCCTCCAGGAAGCCTTCCCTGACTGCTTCAGGCCCCACAATCTCTCCATTCTGACCCACATTTCTGGTAACCTCATACCTGCCAGCATTTTGCAACTGTGTGTCCCCTTCCACCCAGTGGGGAGCTCCTTAGGGGACTATGGATGACAAAGATGGCACGCAGCACAGGCACTATCACTTTGTGATTTCTAAGCCCACATGTATCTTAAATACAGAACAAACATTTGCCCACAGATTGGCCACCCTGACTTGGGGTTCCACATGACCCCAAGATCATTTTCTGCCGTGCTTCCCTCTCTCCTACCTCAATCCCTCCAGCACAGGGATCCCTGCAAGGGCACATGGAAGAGGTGCCAAAAAACCTTATGCAATGACCCCCTTAGCCCCTTGACCCCACAAGCCAGAACCCATGGTTCCAGTTCTGTGAGACCGAGTTGCTGGGACTTCTGGCAGTGTTGAAGTGGCCTTGAGTCAGTTCTGTGGTGTGTCCACGTGGGCATGTCAGGCCGCCTGTGTGCACGTGTGTGTGTGAATGCTCGTGTGTGAGCCTGCGTATCCTTGGCATGTACCTGTAAATATCCGTGTGCACAGGTCTGTGTGCAGGCCTGCACGTGTGTGTCTGAGGAGTGTGTGTGTACACGAGTCTGTGCATGTCTGTGCATCCGAGCAGTGTCATTGTGCATGCCTGTTTTTGCTTGTCTTGTGCACAAGTGTGTGTATGCGTATGTGTCTGCGCCTGTGTGTGTGTGTGCAGAAGCAGCTATGGGTGTGTCCGTCCAGGCATATACGTGTATCTGAATGCTGGTGCCCTTGTGTGGTGGGTGTAGGGGGTCTAGAGAGCTGTGTTGAGGTCCTGAGCCATCACTCAAGAAGGAATGTGGAGCAGACAGTCACTCAGTGGGTTATTAACATGAACACTGGAGCCCACTGTGACAAATGGTGACATGCCTGCCTTTTCGGAGGAAGAAGGAAAATGCTTCCAGCATAGGCAAGGCAGGGTGGCCTAGGGAGGAGCAACATGTGGTGGCCACAGGACTGGAGACTGAGTTCCAGGCCTGCCCATACCCCGTTGAGTCATGACTTTGGGCTGTTCTTCTGAGCTATCAGTTTTCCATCCCGTAAAATGGGCAAAATGAGGGTGGCAGAGAAACAAGGTGGCCAAGAAGGCTGGCTGTGCACTCCCGCTGGGCTCTGAGAATCTCCCTGGCTATGCTACTTAACCTCTCTGGACTTGAATGTATTCATCTGTCCAATGGACATATAAACAAAGTACCTGGTGGGGTTTGCAGGAGGGAATGAGATAACCCATGTGACTTGCTTAGGACAGTGCCTGGCTCATGGGAAATGCAACCAGAGGCAGCTATTGTGACTGCGATCATTATTCTACTACCAACCTCCTATCCCACCTGGCCACTGCAAGATTCACACTTTAGCAGCTCCTCAAGCCAAAGCCCCTTGACATCCCACACCCAGGGAAAGTTGCATCACAAATGAGACCCCACCATAAACAAAAATGCGGGAAACCCAGCCGGGTGCAGTGGCTCGCACCTGTAATCCTAGCACTTTGGGAGGCTAAGGCTGGCGGATTGCCTGAGCTCAAGAGTTCGAGACCAGTCTGGGCAATACGGCAAAACCCTGTCTCTACTGAAAATACAAAAAATTAGCTGGGCATGGTGGAGCATGCTTGTAGTCCCACCTACTCAGGAGGCTGAGGGAGGAGAATTTCTTGAGATGAGATTGCGCCATTGCATAGAGTAAGACCCTGTCTCAAAAAAAAAAAAAAAAAAAAAAAAAAAAAAGTAGGAACCCCTTGTTCAAAAAGCAAGGGAGAAATGCTGGGAAAGGCACTAAAATATAAAGCATTTTTTTTCTTCCAGTCTTTCTACTTGTCATGGCATTTTTCAATTGCTATTTGAAGCCATTCTTAATAAAGAAAAATATTTTTTTTTGGGGGGGGAGGTGGGAGGGATTGCACTGGGAGTTATACATGATATAAATGATGAATTGATGGGTGCTGACTAGTTGATGGGTGCAGCACACCAACATGGCACAAGTATACATATGTAACAAACCTGCACGTTATGCACATGTACCCTAGAACTTAAAGTATAATTAAAAAAACAAAACAAAAACAAAAAAACAAAAAACAAAAAAAAAAGAAAAATGGAAAAAATCGAGAAAAGCATAAAAAGGCAAAAATTATCCATAATCCCATATCTCAGAGGTTATTAAAAATTTGTTTTATTTCCCAAAAAAAAGAAAGAAAAATAAAAACTTTACATTATTAGCACGAGTTTTATGTTCATCATTATATTGTGCCATGCCAGTTTTAAATACTAATATACAAGTGCTTACCTCATAGCAGAATCCCCAAAATTACACAACTTTTTTCTAGCTCATTCATTCATATGTATTTCATTCAGAACAGTGGGAGGCTGCACAGAGTGACCACAACTGCTTTTATTCCGCTTGCTGAGGCACACACGCTCTGCCCATACCCTCTACCTTCAGCTTGTGCACGGGCAAGGAAAGGCTGAGAGGAAGAAGGACTGGGAGGAGCCCCATCTTTCTCTTCCTCTCATGGCATCATTTTCATGTAAGGGATTGGCTACTCTAGGGACATAACACTGGCAAGAAGGATATGGTTGGGTTTCCTGGTCGCTTGTGTTTCTTAGGGTACTCTTGCCTTCTCTCTGTGTTCAAAGAAAGCTCTGGTTCAAAGGGAAATCATGTTGCTTGCAACTCAAAGGGTAAATGCTTGAGGGATGGATACCCCACTCTTCATGCTTTGCTATTTTCACATTGCACATCTGTACCCAGACATCTCGGGTACCCCATAAACATATACACCTACTACGGTTGCTTGTGTTTCTCAGGGTACCAGTGCCTTCTCTCTGCATTTGATGCAAGCTCTGTTTCAAAGGGAAATCATGTTGTTTGCAACTCAACGGATACATGTTTGAGGGATGGATACTCCATTCTTCATGGTGCACTATTTCACATTGCATGCCTACATCAGAACATCTCATGTACTCCATAAATCTATACAGCTACTATGTACCCACAAAAATTAAAAATTAAAAAAATTTAAAAAAAATAAACAAAGGCAAGCTATGGCCCCCTGGGGGTTGTCAGCGCCTCACGTAGTACTGGATGTCACGTGCTTGCCTTGCCTTCACGTTGAACCTTGCTGAATGCCCGTGCACAGTGAGTCCACCAGAATGTGGTGCCCACGGGCCACCATGGTGCAAAGGGGATGGCACGGTGTGGCTCACCTCTCCTGCTGGTGCAATGCCCTGGCGCCCCATCGGACCTCACTCACCAAGCAGAAGCTCAAAGAAATTATTAAAGATTTCAAGATGATAAGAGCACAGCATAAAGTCAAGCACAAGTCCCTGTGTGACAACACAGAGCTCCCGGCCACAGAGCGGGCCCTGCCCAGCCCCCGCCACGCCCTGGCTTCCCTGGCAGTGGCCTTGACTTCCCTGGGATTCTCAGCACTATCTCCACTCCCGCCCCCTTTAATGGCAGGGACCAGGTGATAAACATGGCCACGTCACTCCGCCAGATGCCTCTCACAGAAGTCAGCACACCAGCCAATTCCACCCATGTTAACTCCACCGCGTTTAGCCACAGCACTAATTAAAATCCCTCCCATAAAAGTTGTTATCTCCCAGATGCTCAGTAAATAGTAAATATGCTGCCGGGGCCCCCATTAGGATGCGCCTGTGTGTGTGGGACCGCTGTTTGTGGAGCAGTTCCAGTAGTGGGTCTGGTGCTGTGCATGGAGTGATGGGGAGCTCAGGGTCACCCGCACAGCCTGAGCTCAAGGTGGGGCTAGAGCATATCAAAGGGTGAAGATGGATCTTCACTCAACAACTGGTGTACGGAGGCTGCTCAGAGCCTCAGGACTGACGGACTCAAGGCTCACATCCTGGTTGGGTTAATAGGCACAGCACCAGCACAGCATGGGCCACAGAAGGGCAGGGGCCATGGAAGGGCAGGGGCCAATTAGACCTTACCCACAGAAAAGTCCAGTGCCAACCCACTGCTAAATCCTCTCACGCATCCAGCTCCTACTGTTAGCCAGCTGCTGGGCACCTACTATGTTCCCAGCTAAACACTGAGCACATGTTATCTCATTTAATTTTCAGAACCATCTGGTAAGAAAGCATATCACTGTCCCCATCAGGAAACGGAGGCAGAGGGATCACACAGTTAGTGATGGAGCCGCGACTTAATCCCAGGTGTGTGCCTGGAATGAGGCAGCCTCACCTCAAGTCATCAGTATACCCCCAACCAATCCCAGGCAGAAGGTACCCACTCCAGGGCAGGTGTGCCCCATGGGGCTCACTACCCTCTCAGGGTATGGGATATTGAGACAGCCACCTGTGACTTGCGATTCCAACACCCCCAGCTAGAGAGAACACTTAAAAATAGCTGCTTCTATTTCTTTTCCCATCAACAACAAAACAATTAATTTCTCTCGGTAGAGATTGTTTCTGTGAAGAGCAATAAGGTGTCTCCCCAGGAGGCGTCATTATCATGAAAGCATCAGTCTGGGGTGGAATGGGATGGGATGGGGGGGCTTCTCCTCTGGATGGAGCCTCTGCCAGCCACCCAGTCCCAGCCTGCTTTGCACACCCTTCTGTCCCTGCTCTCGCCAGCGAGGATGGTGGCACCCCCGGCGAGGGCACCCCGCAGAAGGGCCGGGCGGGAGAAGGCACGTTCCTGGGTGCTCATGCACAGGCACACACAGTTACGGCCTTGGGAAGCCGCCACTCACCATAAAATGCCAAGCGACCCAGCTGTCCACAGCCGGTTCAAGCCGCCTAGTGGACTTGGTCAGGAATCCATAAACAGGCCGGGATGGAGGAAGGGAGGATGGTTAACAAGTCCTCCCGTCCCACGCTCAGGCGAGTGGAGACCCCCGCATGCTTCCCAGGAGGAGGACGGGGATGTCCCTGAGCCAAGCACCAGAAGGCAAAAGAGGAAGAGACCTCAAAATTCAGGACCCTGGGAAGCCCCGAGCGTGTCAGCCATGGCTCCCCTCCCCTGGATGGCGGCCTCTGTCCACCCCGTAAGCTGGCCCCGACCCTCCTTCTGCAGGCCATACCCTCAAGCAGCATGGTTGAACTTGGGACTGCCTGCTGTCTACTTCTCCTGGGTCCTCTGAGAGCCTGAGTCTGCCCACAGTGACCTTGCACTGAAGCTCTGAGAGCCTGTGTCTATCCACAGTGACCTTGCACTGAAGCCCTGCAGGAGTGGGGACATTTTTCTGCATGACACTCAAAGACTCCAAAGCAGCCTCACTTCAGAACCCCTTTACCAGAAGACAAGAACAGGCTTATGTTTGGGAGAAATGGCCCCTCTCCACGGGGGTGACATATGTGGGACCCGGGTCAGGCCACATTCTTGTGCCTGATGCTCAGGCAGGAAGAAGACTGATATCTGTGCGTAAACGAGTTCTGTTTGTCAAATACAAGTACCTCGTAAATGAAATGGCAGGAGGCCAAAAGCAACCCCACCACAGCCCCACGGACGCTCTGACAGATTTCCACATTGAAGTTACTGTGACTGCTCGCTCCAGGTTTAAAATCCAGCGGCTTTGACAAGAGCAGATCCTGGGATAATATCCCCTAAGAGATTTCATCCTAACATTTAGAAAAACACCAGGAGTGTGACCTGGCTGGAGGAGGTCTCCAACCTGGCCATCTGGGAAGGTCAAGGAAGGGTTCCTGGGGTTCTCTCTCCATGGGGGCCTCCAAATATAGGGCCCCATCTGAAGGAAAAAATAAAGGTGATAATGACCGCCGTGAGTGTGCAAACCAATGCAAGCGTTCCCAGCTGAAACAGAGTGTTACACGACTGCTGTTTCTGCATTAGACTCGGGTGGTCACAAAAGATACACTCCTTTTGATCAGAAGAAAGAGTGGAAAGAGTGATTTTCAGCCAGGTGTGGTGGCTTATGCAGGTAATCCCAGCACTTTGGGAGGCCAAGGTGGATGGATCGCTTGAGGTCAAGAGTTTGACACCAGGCTGGTCAACACAGCAAAACCCCATCTCCACTGAAAATACAAAAAATTAGCTGGACATGGTGGTGGGCACCTGTAATCTCTGCTACTCGGGAGGCTGAGGCAGGAGAATCGCTTGAACCTGGGAGGCGGACGTTGCAGTGAACCAAGATCGCACCATTGCACTCTGGTCTGGGTGATGAGAGAAACTCCATCTCAAAAAAAAAAAAAAAAAAAAAAAAAAGAGTGATTGTCCTGCGGGAGTCAGCCATGATTGGAAGGGAAGAAACAGCTCATAAATACGGCTCGATGGCTAAGAGGCAATACACTCACTATTAACATAGGTTATGGCATAATCAATACTGTCATTAACTTCATCTATAACTGAAGCTGATACTAACTGTGGCCCAACGAGCTTTATAAATAAGGTGATCCTTAGAACTACAGCCGGAGGAAAAAGCCCAAGCCAGGGCATGCTGGCAGACATCTCCTGGCATTGCTGGACGGGTTTCCCCAGAGAAGCAGGCCCAGGCCCGTTCCCTGAGCCTTCTCCCCAACAAGAGGTGGCCTTAGGGACATCATCCTGAAGCACGGGTCTCATCAGCATCCCAGAAATCGGCACAAGGAAAGCCTTCATAATGAAATGAAACCCGCAACCTTGCAAGAAAATATTTCATTTTGTACATAATTAATAATAACTTATTCTCCCTTTTTTCTTTATTACAGAAGAAAATAAGTTATTGATTTCAACCACAAAGATACGATTTGCATAACATAGCTGATTATGGGCTGTAACTGGTCCAGATGGAATTAATTTGCTCGAAATATATAATTTTCTTAAACAGGTAAAGATTTCATATCCAGTCATATTTCTAGTTGATTAGCAAAGCCCCTGATCTCATCACAACCGGCTTAGAAAAACACATCTTGAATCCCAAGTCCTGCGTGGTCAGAAATGAATTGCTGCTAAAACCAATTCCAGGAGACAACTGAGGTACTTTTCAGCCATTTGGAAAAGGCACACAAGGGGGGAAAAGAGTTTCTCTCTTTTTCAACAGACACCTGAATCTCGTTCCCTCATCCTGCGTCTCATGGCCTAATTATTTCAGAAGGCTAGTTTCCCAGGTCGGGCATATTCATTTTTAGCTTTAATCACCTCATTTCTCTCGCCCGCAGATCACAGTGCACATTGCAATGTGCAATTCTTGCTGGGCCTTCAGGTCAAATATATGTCCTTCATCTGGAGGCTTCCTTCTTTCCCTTCCTGGGGATGAGGAAGAAAGAAGTTGAAGATGATACTGCCAAGTAGCACCCCCTTTTCTAGGTCAATCAGCCTCTCTGCCCAAGCTGCCACCAGCACTTAAAAAATCCCTACGATGAAGATGCTGGTCCCTGGGCAAGAGGGACACCAGGGCACGCTGCTTCGGTAACGTCTCAGTTCCTGAAAAAAATCTGGGGCAGATACAACATCATGCTAAGGTTTGATAAAACTGGGTGTTTTCAACATGTATATGTTTATTACATTATCTATTTTGGTCTGTGTGATTGAGATAGTCTATAGTGGTCGATAAGCTTAAAAATAACTTTGAAGAAAAGGTAAACAGATGAACGGTTGTTATTTTGATCAGAACTTGGAAGTGATTAGATTCAAAGGACTCGCTGTACATCATAACGAAATGTCGGGATAATAATACATTTATTTGTACTTAGAGTTATAATGCACTTGTGATTGAATTGAACTTGCCTTGTATTAAAAGAGTCGGCTATTTCCCACGGAGGACAGTCCTGCATCATGGGAACTCCTTAGATGCCGTCTTGCACAGCTTACCTACTTATTAGCCGTGAGTAGCCAAGCCAGACAGCTGGAGTCCTCTGCCCCAAGCCCAGAAGCAGGCAAATTCAAAGTATCCTGGCTCCTGGGGAATTTACCTTCAAATAACCTTCGGTTTACCTGTGATTTACTTTTCCTCCCCTGCTCTGAACCCTAAGAATTGATCAATTTTGTAAAACTGGAAAGTTTAACTTTGGTTTTGTCAAACTGGAGACCGACTGGAGCACAGTAGGCTGTATTACCTGTGCCTTTCAGAGCTGAGGACCAGACTCCGATCAGAGGGGCAGCGTGGGAAGTATAGCCAGGTGGATGCTGAGGAGAAGGTGTTAAACCCCATGCCTGTGATGGGACTTGGAGATCCTCCAGTCGACTGCTGGTAGGTTCTCCTGACCTGGCACGTACCCTGCATGTATACCCATGTGCACATCCTTCTAGATATATCTAGACAGGGCAGGGTTCCTCCAACAGAGTCAAGAGCGCACACAACCACTTTGCTAAGAAGAGCAAATTAAGACATTTTCCCAAGTGATGAGACCTTCAGTCGATGCTTAGAAAAAGCAATTTGTGTTGCCACAAGCCCCTCCGCGGCTTCGTCCTCAGCTGGGCTATTGGAGGAAATGGTGGTTCCTCAGCTCTGCACAGCTGCAGAGCAGGCATTTGCACACTAAATGAGGAGGTGGCAATGTGTATTTATCTCAGTCCCAATGCTACTGTACACATTGCAGAGCGCCTCAATCTTTGGAGAACAAGAAAAAAAAAAGAGGGGGAACTTAATAGAAAGAGATCTTTTTATTAAAAAACCATGAAGGCAACTGCATTCATTCAACCTTGGAAATGTTGTGATGGTTTTTCAGCATGGCAATATATTTAGATGGGAATATGTCATTAATATAAACAGCAGAAAAGAAACTATTAAACTAACACAATTTAAAACTGAGCAAACCCGAGTGTTTGATTAAAGTTTTTATACATTCTGTACACTTGAGCAGGTAACATAGAACCTTAATATTTTTGTTGATTTTTAATTTGCTCAAGGTATGACATCTGAAATGTTAAAATTTCACTAATTTGTATTTGAAATTAGGAGGTAGATGTACCAGGAGGATTTTCAGCCTGATTCTCTCAACTGTCTTTTGACTTCCTGGAGAAGTCTACAGCAGAACAGTAACTCAACTTAATGTCAGCCTGCGTGAGAGGCAATCTCCTCTTTCTCCGAGCTGTAATACAGTACTCAATTTGCTGGCGTTGAGTTGAATGTAAATACATATGGTGAATATTAACTTTGAGGATCCGGCCTAATTCCATGTATGTTTTAATGCCTGCATATTTTTCTAGAAGGTTTTCAAATTTTAAAGAACTCCCCTGTTCCTTGGGTCATGAACTACACGCTGTGTCTTCTTTCGTGGGTGGGTTCATTTTCTTCACGGTTGACAAGGAGTGGAATGTCCTCCCCCAATAGCACAAGACCCTGCTGCAGACTCCAGAGCACCTCCCGAGCAGCTGGACAGGCAGAGCCTCTTCCTGTTCTTCAGAAAATCCAGGTGCTCTTAAATTCCCATTTGTTCCTGACGGGGACTTGTGCCAAGCCCACACTGGCCCCTCCAATGCCAGTGGATTTGGGCACACAGTCTTCACCCATGTTTTCAAAACAATCTCCTGTTGGCCTGGCATGGTGGCTCACGCCTGTCATCGCAGCACTTTGGGAGGCCAAGACGGGTGGATCACTTGAGGTCAGGAGTTCGAGATCAGCCTGGCCAACATGGTGAAATCCTGTCTCTACTAAAAATACAAAAATTAGCTGGGAATGGTGACGGGTGCCTGTAATCCCAGCTACTCAGGAGGCTGAGGCAGGAGAAACTGTGAGGCGGGGAGGTTGCAGTGAGTCGAGATCGCACCACTGCACTCCAGCCTGGGTGACAGAGTGAGACTCAGCCTCAAAAAAGAAGCCACATGAAACAAAACTATCTCCTGCAGGTAGCTGACAGATACAGAGGCTGGTAGACTGGAGGGGAATATCAGAGACATTTCTTCCAGAACTGAAAACCCAGACTGAGTTTTGCCCCCTCAGCAGACAGAAGCTCACCAGGCCTTACGGAAATGACTTACTGCAATATGACGATTCAAATGGCCAGATCACAGCAACTCATTGTCATTCTAATCACAGCCACTGGAATTCTGATATGCTGACACCCTGAATTATTACTCTGTCATTAAAAAAAAAAAAAAAAAAAAGAACGAGTGAGAATGTTTTGAGTATTTCCCCTCCACATATGAGACAAAGATGACACAGGGGCCCATTTGATACTGGGGTAGCCGTGGGAACAGGAATGTTTGGGAATCACTGGGGGAGGGGGTCATCTCTCTACGGGCGTCCAGGAAAAGTTTTTTGCGGGCAGCTTCATTTGGAGTGTGAATCATCAAATAGGGCCTAATCTGAGTGAAATACCTTTAAGATTTCTCCTTCTTAAACTCTTAGAGATCTATCTTGTCTGCTGCAAGGAGCCTCATTTTCATGTTGGAACAGATGGGGCAAAATTGTCATTAACAGAAACTGACAACTCTAAAACTGAAATATAGATTTAGAAAGGAATCTAATGAATTAAATCAATGTTATTGCAGTGAAAGCCAAAGAAATTATTAGTGATTTGTAAAGTTACCCTGTATTTTAACCTCAGTATATTTTAGTCTAGGCCGTTTTAACATTCACAATACTTTTTCACTGTCATGGTTAATGTCTAACTGTGCAATGCACTCATCTTAATTTATCGTCCCCTCCTGATACTACAACTGCAGGATGGCCGAGACCCAGCTCCAGACGCTCCCGGGCCTTATCCGGAGCATGGAGAAGCCCCCGCTCCAACTCCCCCAAACAGAGGCCTTGTCATGACCTTGCAGGTTCTCTTCAAAAATACGTAAGAGTGGGTTCATGGTATTTTTTTAAATTTTTTTATTTCTTTTTTTAAGCGAGGAGAATCTGATTTTAAAAACAACCAGAAACTCCAAGGCTGTTTTAAGTAATAAATGGGAGGAAAAACATTTCCAGCTGTCCAATTGTTAGAGGCTTTTCATGATCATATCCAACCAATTACAAAAACCAAACCCAGAACACCCCTGGCCTTCCTGCTGCTGAAACCTCCAGGGAGGGCAGAGCAGCAACCTCCCAGCAGAGTGCAGGACAGGGGTCAGGAGGTCTGGGGGTCCCAGGGGACCGCCCTGGGCCTGCCAGATCTCTTGGTGGTTGCAGGTGGGAGCTTGGTCTGTTCACCCAGTTGTCAAGGTGGGGCCCCCAAACACTTAAATTCATTCAGCAAAAACTAACAGTACTCACTTTGTGCAGGGCAGTCTTCCAGTCTTAGGGACACAGCAGTGACCAAGATGATCAAAGTCTCAAGGCTATAAGGCTTCCATTCTGACTGGGCCAGAGGCAGTGGATATACAATGACACAAGTAAACAAGCAATACGGTCTCAGTCTGTGGTATGTGCGAGAAAGAAGATGAAGTGAGGACAGAATGGGTAAGGGCTTGGAGCTGTAAGTCAGCGAGGCTTCTTGTAGGAGGAGGCATTTGGGCAGAGACCTGAAAGACACGAAGGTATCAGCCACGTGAAGGAGTGGAAGGGAAGCTTTCTGGCAGAGGGAGGAACATGTGAAAAGTCCCTGGGGCGCAAAGGAGCATGTTGAGTTTGTGGAACAGCAAAAAGTCATTGTGCCTGGAGCTCACAGAGGAATGGGAGAGGATTGGAGATGAGGGAGAAGCACTCACAGGATCTGATTGTGCAGGACACGCAGACCAGGGTAAGAAGGACATAGACAGCTCCACAGCTTTCCCCTGTTCTGGAATCCACCATCTCCAGATGGAAGGGCAGTGGCCCACCTTGTAGGCCTCTCATGACTGGGTCCAAAAAGGGGAAGGTCCAGTGCTTAGACAGAGCCACGTCCTGGGAGTTCTCAGCTTGACCCGGTCTTTTCACTTTGCTCTTCCTTCTGGTCTGCCGGAATTACTCACACCTGCACCCAAAATCTGGCCTCCTTATCCAGGCATATGAGGCCGTGACACAAAACCTGGGCCATTTCTATCAGCCCCATGTTGCTCCGTAAACTCCCAGCCAGACAGAAAACCCACCCAAACCCACACCACTTCCATCTTCCCCCTGCCTTCCCACCATCCCTTCATCTGTCCTCACAGCTCAACATCTACTCATTCTTCAAGGACAGCTCAGATCCCCCTACTCTGTGAGACCTTCCCAGGCTCTGCTACAAGCAAACAGCCTCCGACCGGCTCCCACGACTCCAGGGCCTCCCCACAGCGTGTGCACAGGCGGACCCACTCAGATCTTGCTCCCTCCACCTTGACCAGAGATGGCGGACGGCTCCGAGTGCGGGTTCTCTGGTGAGTTACTCATGCCACAAACCCAGAGTTCCTTCTCCTTCCCTCTTCCCGCTACTCCTTCCTCACAACCTGCGCCAGCAAGTCTGGGCAGTGCTAGCTCCCGGGTGCACCTCGAATCCCGCCTGCCCTGTGTCCACTCGAGCCTCAGCCACCATTATCCCTGAGCTGGGCTGGCTCCATAAATCCTTCCGCACACAGCAGCCAGAGGGATTAATTTATTTATTACTCTTGTTTGTTAGAGCTGGAGTCTTGCTCCGTCACCCAGGCTGTAGTGCAGTGGTACAATCATAGCTCACTGCAGCCTCTAACTCCCAGGTTCAAGTGATCCTCCTGCCTCAGCCTCCTGAGCAGGTGGGACTACAGGAGTGTGCTTGACTAATTTTTACATTTTTTTGTAGAGATGGGATCTCACTCTGTTGCCCAGCTGGTCTCGAACTCCTGAGCTCATGCAATCCTTCTGCCTCTGCCTCCTGAAGTGCTGGGATTACAGGCGTGAGCCTCCAAGACAGCTGGGATTTACTTTTAATATAACCCAAATCATGTTACTCTTCTCTTAACCCCTTCAGTGGCTCTGCATTGCATGAGAAGCAGAATTCAGATGGCACCCCTGGCCTTGCAGAGCCTCATGGCCTGTGTGCATCTCTTCCACCTCCCTTCACAGCCTGTCCCTGCCACACGCTCCAGGCACTCTGGACACCTTGTTCTCCTTCAACCTGCCTGGTTCCTCCCTGCCACAGGGCCTTTGCATTTGCCATTTCCTCCTCAGGGCACTCTCCCTCTCCCCAGCTCCCTGCTCACCTCATTCAAGCTGCTGCTCCCCTATCACCTCTGCAAAGAGACCTTCCTGCCAGCTTCAGCTGTAGGAGGCCCTCTCCGCACCCACAGCACTCCACTACATTGCCTATTTTATTTCTTTCATCCCCCTATGCACCACTCCCTTAAATGAGGGTATCTCTTTGCTGTTCCTGGCATACCTCTGCACCCTGGCCTCCTTCACCGTACACTCCAGGGGAAAACGATGATCCTGTCAGGCTTGGTTCGCTGTGCACACCGAGCCCCTTACTCAATGCCTGGCATACAGTTCGAGCCTACTAAACAGCTGTCAGGTGGGCAGATGGGTGCCCCACAGCCTTCTTTCAGGCTTGATTTCTGGGGAGGGTTCTGTTAGACTGTTCCCCCACCCTTTTTTTTTTTTTTTTTTTTTTTTGAGACGGAGTTTCACTCTGTCGTCCAGGCTGGAGTGCAGTGGCACAATCACTGCCACCTCCGCCTCCTGGGTTGAAGCGATTCTCTTGTCTCAGCCTCCCGAGTAGCTGGGATTACAGGCGTGCACCACCACACCCAGCTAATTTTTGTATTTTTAGTAGAGATGGGGTTTCACCATGTTGGCCAGGCTGGTCTGGAACTCCTGGCCTCAAGCAATCCACCCACCTTGGCTTCCCAAGGTGCTAGGATTACTGGCATGAGCCACAGCCGACTGTCTCCCCTTTGGCGCACTTTGCAAACTGTGATGATTAACTTAGCATTTGTAACACCTCCAGCCTCCGAAACCCTAAGGTCAGGTCCACATCTGTCTCAGTCCCTCCAGGACCTCAAGCCCAGTTCAGAGCCTGGCCCAGAGAAAGTGCTCAGTAAACATCTGGAGACTGAAGTCCAAGACACCCTGTGGAGAGGAGCAGTTTTTTCTGAGTGGACTTCTGTGACCTTGGCTGACTCCCTTGTGGGTGTCTGCAGACCTGGCCCTCAGAGCCTCTGCGTGTTGAAGGCACACAGCACTTGCAGGAATACAGGCCCTTGCCTCTGTCGGCTCCCTCTGCTACTGAGAGACCAGCTCAGAGGCCAGGACAGCAGCTCAGAAGGGGAGGAAAGGAACAGACCTGAGGGCTGGTCCTCAGTGAGGCCTGGCCCAGGAGGGAGCCCTTCTCCCCAGCAGACCGTGAGAGCTGTGCACCTTGCCAGGATGGTGGTGCTTAGCAAACGCCTACCTGAGTGCGTCTGCAGAGCACCCTTACAGGGCAGCGAGGCGGCTGGCGAGGATGCCCCTGTATCAGGAGCTCTGTTTTAAAACATCTGTTGATCCACATAAGAACAATACAGGGAAGAGGCTCTCCGGGCGCACCGATGCTTCAAAGGCCTCAAAAATTAGAATTGCTGTCACGGCCTCTGCACCTCCCAGTCCAGGCCTTTTGTCTGGGTCTCCCTACGTGGCCACCAGGGCAGCTAATGCCCTCCAGCCACATGCTCGGCTTTGCTGGCCAGACAATGGCCTCTGAATAGGCCCATCCAGAGTGCCCCTTTGAGTGACAGAACCCAGTGCAGCAGCCGAGACTGTAAGAAACTAAGCCTGCGGGCTCCGGGGCCTGGGGCAGGCATTGCTTATTGACCAGGTCTGGGTGGCGTGGGGCACGCAAAGGGGAGGGGACACACAGCCAGAGTCCCTCCACCTTCCTTGTTAAATATGGAGCCACAGGCCTTCCCTAGTTAGCCGGCCCTGTTGGTGCAAGGAGAAAGGAAAGCAACAGGGAAGACAGAACATGACCTCCGAGCCCGTGGTCAGTCCCTGGCTCCTTGTCCTGCCTCTTGCCCAGACTTGGCACTTCCAAAGGGCTGGACATGCAGTCCTGGACCCATGCCAGCCTCCAAAATTGCCTCCTCCTTCTTGAAGATAGTGAGCCCAGCCCAAAGGTCCACCCAGCTTTCTGGAGTGAAGGGAGAGGATTAGAGGGCTGCCCGGTGAGACCTGGGAGACTTGCTCTGCATCCCTTGGTAAGTCACTGAACCTCTGTGAGCCAATTCCTCCTCTGTGAAATGGGGGTGGTGACAGCTGTACCTAACCTCACAGAACTGCAGCATGGCTTTAATGAGATCTGGTTCATGAAGTGCTTTAGAAGTTAAGTGGCACCCGTAGGCCACCCTTACTGTCATCTGGTCTTCACGGGTGCCGCGTCAACACCAGCTGTGGGCAGGCACCGGGCTAGGTACTTTGCACGTGTATTGTCATCTTTATGTCTCTGTGTGGTACGTTTCATCCTCACTTTATGAGGGACAGACTCAGAGAAGTGAAGGCCTGGCCCACAGCCACACAGTTTCTATAAATTCAGACTGACCCATAGCTTGGCCCACCTGCACCAGCAGTCTCCACTGTCAGTTCCCTTCCAGAAACCTATATTGAGGCCAGCACAATGACTCATGCCTGTAATCCCAGCACTTTGAGAGGCCAGGGCAGGAGGATTGCTTGAGGCCAGGAGCTCGAGATCAGCTTGGGCAGCATAGGGAGAACCTATCTCTTACAAAAAAATTTTAAAAAGTAGCCAGCATGGTGGTACATACGTTTAGTCCCAGCTGCTCAGGAGGCTGACGTGGGAGAATCACGAGCCCAGGAGGTTGAGTGAGCTATGATTACACCACTGCACTCTAGCCTGGGTGACAGAGTAAGACCCTGTCAAGGGAAGGGAAGGGAAGGGGAGGGGACAGGAGGGGATGGGGAGGAGAGGGGGAGATGAAGGGAAGGGGGAGGGGGAGGGGAGGGAGAGGGGAAGGGGAGGGGGAAGGGGAAGGGAAAGGAGGAGAGAGGGAGGAGGAGAGAGAAGAAGGGAAGGGAAGGTGGAGGAAAGGGAAGGGGGAGGGAAGGAGGAGGGAAGGAGGAGGGAAGGAGGAGGGAAGGGGGAGGGAAGAAGGAGGGAAGGGGGAGGGAAGGGGAGGGAAAGGAGGAGAGAGGGAGAGAGGAGGAGAGGGAGGAAGGGAAGGGAAGAAAAGGGAAGGGAAGGGAAGGGGGAGGAAAGAGAGAGGGAAGGGGGAGGGAAAGGAGGAGAGAGTGAGGGAGGAGGAGAGGGAGGAAGGGAAGGGAAGAAAAGGGAAGGGAAGGGAAGGGGGAGGGAAAGGAGGAGAGAGTGAGGGAGGAGGAGAGGGAGGAAGGGAAGGGAAGAAAAGGGAAGGGAAGGGAAGGGGGAGGGAAAGGAGGAGAGAGTGAGGGAGGAGGGGGGGAAGGGAAGGGAAAAAAGGGAAGGGAAGGGAAGGAAAGGGGGAGGAAAGAGAGAGGGAAGGGGGAGGGATAGAAGGAGGGAGGGAGGGAGGAGGAGAGGGAGGAAGGGAAGAGAAGGGAAGGGAACTGAACTGAGTCTATTGTGAACAAGAGCTTGCTGTGTATGTTCAGGCAATGTTGGGAGGCCCCTTTCTCTAGGACAAACCAAGTTCTCATTCCACAGATATTAATGGAAGGACTGCCCCAGCTAACAGGTAGGTAACAGGTAACAGAGTTTGTGTTTCCACACTTTTTATAACCCCCAACCACTGGCACCTAAAAGGAACAAGCACTCAAGAGAATGCTGTCCCCACCAGGACACAGGCCCTACAGTGCTCCCATCGCCAGTCCGCACTGGGGATGGTGGCCTCTCTCCCCTGGGAAAATCTCAGTGTCTGTCCTGTTGACACAGGTGAGAGTGAGCAGTGACTGTGCCTGTGGGACTGGCACTGGGATGTTGGAGATGGCATCTCATTCCGTCACAGGTCCCCCCAACAACACCATAGGAAAATCTTTAAATGACTGACCATACCTTTGGTTTCAATTCAACCATCTTCCTTCAGGATTTTGTTTGTTTGTTTGTGTGTTTGTTTGTTTGTTTGAAACAGAGTCTCTGTTGCCCAGGCTGGAGTGCAGTGGCATGATCTCAGCTCACTGAAGCCTCTGCTGGTCTTGAACTCCTGACCTCAAGTGATCCACCTGCCTTGGCCTCCCAAAATGCTGGGATTAAAGGCATGAGCCACCATGCCCAGCCCTTCAGAACATTTCTGCAGCCTCTGTAAGCTAACCACCACTGGCAACACAGCTTGCTGTGTCCTTGTTTTCCCTTATAAAGGACCTTCTTGGATTTCACTCAGACTAGAAGACTAGGAGGAAACTGTCCCTCTTCCCAAGAGGTAGGCATTTTTTACCTGGACAATGACTCAGTGTCATTAAACTCATTGTTTCCTTTTTCACCTTGGCTGCCAGGAAGTTCAGAAATAGCATTTCTGCCAGGGTTCCCTCTCTCAATTTCACCTTTTGCTTCTGGCCATCTTATTATGCCTATATCACATGTGTATCAAAAATACTGGTAGTAGGAAGCCTACATATTTCTGATAAGTATACAAAGAAAGACCCTTCGAGAAGCCCCTCCCAGGACTCCCTGTGCCCTGAAGTCTGGCCACCACATTGCCAACTTATCACGCCAGAGAATCCCAGTTATGTCCTCTATTCAGCACTCCTGTCTTGCTCAAGCCGAGTCTCCCTGTCCTCAGCAAAGGCCTGGGTTTATGCCTCAAACATCATGCCTGGCAGCACACAGGTGTCAGAAAATCGTATTTCAGTGGAGAGCGAGGCAAATTTTCTTTCGGGGGTGGCAGGGGTTCATCTGCTGCATGGCCGTGACTGTTCCTCTAAAACATGCTCCACAAGGTGATGGAATGCCCTGCCTCGGGTTCAAAAAATGAAGCAAATTTTGCTTTACTAATTTAGTCACATACAACAATAAATCCCGGAAATATGTCTTATGTATATTTTGCATTACCTCTTGCAGACAAATACAAAAACATGGTCAACATTTGCAATAAAATTATCATAGAAATGCCATCTCAAATCTTATTTTCTTTTTTCCAATGTGCGTTTCACAAATAACTTGTATTAAAATTATGTTTTACAGAGTAGAAATAGACAACAAATACCCTTGGTAATTTAAATAGGCATTTGCATAACATGACTAGAACACTTTAGAAAAACGCACAGCATCGGAAAATATGAGTTCAAAAACACTTAAATACAAGTGATTTTAATAAGTCTAATATGAAAAATGCCTTTTAGCTGTATTAATTAGTGAATTAAAATGTGTTGATCTTGGAATATTTTCCAGCTAACAGGTTTGGGGATTTGTGGAGGTTTTTTTTCTTTCTGTTTGTGAGAGAGCGTTTGCCATTCATTAAACACCACCGTGGTGCCGTCTTGGAAGTGTCTCTACAGGTATCTAAAGAAGGCTGTGAAACCAGGCTCAGGCCCAAGGCCAGAGAAATGCAACTCCGTGAGGGGACAGCAGGTAGAATATCCAGACTCCAGAGATCCTGGGCCCCACCCACTTAGGGGCACAGGGCCTGGACTTCACAGCCTTGGTGGGGAGGGAAAGGTATGCATCCCATAGAGCCCCAGATTGGGTCTGCTCCACATTGTGCCTGGCTCTGATACTGAAGGTTTTATGGAACCAGTTTTCCCCCTGCATTCTCTGGAAGGATTTGCCCAAGCATAAGAGTAAGCTGGTGTGTGTAGGCCCTGTGGATGGATAGCACTGCAATGACTTATCCTGTAAAACCCTATTTTTCTGCCGGGCATCTTCATGCATTGTTTTTCATTTTTTATCTTTATTTTTTACTTATATAAAAAAAAAAAAAGTTTTTTTGAGGCCAGGTGTGGTGGCTCAAGCCTGTAATCCCAGCACTTTTGGGGGCTGAGGTGGGTGGGTCACCTGAGGTCAGGAGTTCAAGACCAGCCTGGCTAACATAGTGAAAACCCATCTCTACTAAAAAAAAAATACAAAAATTAGCTGGGCATGGTAGCATGTGCCTATAGTCCCAGCTACTCGGAGGCTGAAGCAAGAGAATTGCTTGAACCTGGAAGGCGTAGATTGCAGTGAGCTAAGATCATGCCACTGTACTCCGACCTGGGAGACAGAGTGAGATTCAGTCTGAAAACAAAAAACAAGCAAACAAAAAATTTTGAGACAGGGTCTCTCTCTGTTCCCCAGGCTGGAATACAGTGGCACTGCAGCTCACTGTATATAGCTCACTGTAGCCTTGAACTACTGGGCTCAAGTGAGCCTCCTACCTCAGCCTCCTGAGTAGCTGGGACCACAGGTATGCATCACCGTGCCTGGCTACGTTTTTAAATTTTTTGTAGAGATAGGGTTTCACTATGTTGCCCAGGCTAGTCTTGAACTCTTGGCCTCAAGTGATCCTCCTGCCTGGGCCTCCCAAAGCACTGGGATTACAGGCAGGAGCGAGCCTCTGCCCCCAGCCTTTGTGTATTGTTTTTAAAATAATCTTTTTCCTTTTCTCTGTCCTGGGCTGTCTCCCAGCTTGGTACAGCAGGTCAGCTCTCGGCAGGTCCAGGGAAGCACATGGCCTTACGGCCACGAAGTGCAAACCCAGCTGAGGAGCATTACAGCCAGGCCAACCGAAGATGGCTGTTCTCCCATTGAGTGGAAAAATACCCTGCCACTTGGGAATGCGGGCTCTGCGCAGTGATAGCTCATCAAAAGCGAGGAAGATGCATATTTATATTTCTGCAATTTAGTTGGAATACCCTTCTGAGAACATGCAGCAGAGGCGCCTTCAGTGCACAGCTTCTGAGTTGTTAAAATTTTCATTCTGGGTCCCCAGGAAACAGTGCATTAAAACACATCACTGCTTCCTCACCTCATCAAAACTCCCCCGCTTGCTACTCTCCTGCCCCCAAGAATGGGCTGGGAAATGAAAGCAAGGGAGCCTGGGAGCGTGGTCTGTGAAGGAGAGGGGCCGGTCATGCAGGTGCCAGGGCAGGTGGCCTCAGGTCCAGCCACGATGCTCCTCAACCTCCCGTCCTGCAAAAGATGCCCTCAGCTGCGCCCCTCTTCTTTAAAAGGCTTCTCCAGCTACTCAAGCCAGGCATGAAGGAAATCACAGACCACCAAGGTCAGACGTGAAAATTCAACCCTGCCATTTGGCAGATGAAGAACATGAGGCCCAGCAGGGAAGAGACTTGCCCAGAGTCACTTAGTGACAAGAATACAAGTCTCCTGATGCCAGGTCAGGGTCCTTTTGCAATGGCTGAGCTGCCTTCCAGAAGACGTGCCCCATTTTTAAGATAAATCTTTTTTTAGAGACAGGGTCTCATTCTGTTGCTAAAGAGGGAGTGCAGTGGTACAATCACGACTGCAGCCTCAGCTTTCTGGGTTCAAGCGATCCTCCCACCTCAGCCTCTTGAGCAGCTGGAACTACAGGTGTATGCCATTATGCTTGGCTAATATTTAAACTTTTTGTAGAGACGGAGTCTCACTATGTTGCCCAGGCTGGTCTCTAACTCCTGACCTCAAATGATCTGTCTGCCTCAGCCTCCCAAAGTGCTGGAATTACAGGCATGACCCACAGCACCCAGCCAAAACAAAGTTTTAATTTTAGAATAGTTTAGATGTACAGAAAAGTTGTAAAGATAGTAGAGTTCCCATGTTGTTAGGATTTTACATTGCTCTGAACATCTGCCACAAATTAGGCGCCAATGTTCCTTACATCATTATTGCCTGAAGTCCACACTTTATCCGGATTTCCCTGGTTTGTACCTAATGTCCTGTTTCTGTTCCATGACCCCATCAGGGACACCCCGTGGCTTTTAGAACTCACGTCTCCTTAGGATCTTCTAGACTGCAACTGTTTCTCCTACTTGCCTTGTTTTTAATGCCCTTGACAGATCTGAGGAACATGGCTCAGATATTTTGTAAAATGTCCCTCAAGTTGGGGCTGTCTGCTGTTTTTTTTCACTGTTAGACTGAGCTGATGGGTTCTTGGGAGAAAGGCCATAGGGGATAAGGACCGTTCTCCCCCATATCCCACTCTCAGGAGGCCTCGCCCCTGACCTTCCTCGCCTGGTTGGGCTCAGGTTTCTCCAGGGTCAAGCTCCTCTTTCCCAACCTTGTTTCCATAGCTTACCACTGGGAAGGGGGTCACTGCGTACAGCTCACACTTAAGAGCTGGGATGATCACCCGCCTCCTCGAGGGAGGGGTATCTGCGTCAATTACATGGAATTCTTCTGCACAAGATGTGTCTATTCTCACCCATCTATTTATTTATTCAAGTACTTAGCTATATGAGTATGGATTCATGGATATATATTTTGTACTTTTTTTTTTTTTTTTTGAGACGGAGTTTCGCTCTTGTTGCCCAGGCTGGAGTGCAATGGTGCGATCTCTGCTCACTGCAACCTCCGCCTCCCAGATTCAAGCGATTCTCCTGCCTCAGCCTCCTGAGTAGCTGGGATTACAGGTGCCCACCACCACACCTGGCTACTTTTTGTATTTTTAGTAGAAACGGGGTTTTACCATGCTGGCCAGCTTGGTCTCAAATTTCTGACCTCAGGTGATCCGCCCGCCTTGGCCTTCCAAAGTACTGGGATTACAGGTATGAGCTACCGTACCCGGCCTGTACTTTGGGTTGTAATGCAATACTACATTTTTTGTTGCTCAAATTGTTCTGACTTTGGCCACTGGGGGCTCTTTCACTGATCCCTTTGACATGCCCCACAGTTGCATGTGTGTGTGTGTATGTTTGTGTATGTGTGTCTATGTGTATATTTGTGTATGTGTGTATGTGTCTATGTGTGTGTCTATATGTGTCTATGTGTGTGTGTATGTTTATGTATGTGTATATGTGTGTATATGTGTGTGTGTGTGTGTGTGCACTCTACTTTTTGGCCCCGCAATATGCTTCAGGCTCATCTGACATTTCCTGTCCCAATCCTAGAATCAGCTGTTTCTTCAAGGAATTCTTGCTCCTGGTTTTGAGAATGGTATTAGAAACCAGGCCCGGTTTTTAGTGTTATTACTGGGGTGTCATTGTTTCTAGGCCCTCTTGGCAGACAGAGCCAGGAAGCGGATGTGTGTACACTAACCCCTGTATATACACATATCTAAAATATCTTTATGTGCAACCATCTGTATCTATATTAGGCTAAGCAGAAGTGCACACCAGTGTCCTGAATTCATCTCCAATACCATGGATTATTCTGGCCTATCCCTTGCTTATCGGCAAGGTGCCCAGTTTTCAGGTGGAGAGAGCAAGGCCCTGAGGTGGATGTCACTGGCTCAGGGTAACAACTCAGTGGCTGTCTTGACCGGCACCAAAAATGCAACTGCCCTTGGTCGATGGACAGTCATTTAGATCAGAGGGTGGGGACTGTGTTTGCCTTAGAAAGAGGCAACAAGAGGGCCAGGCCTCCAGAAATTTGCACAGGAAGAGCTGAAAGCCGGCCAGCAGAATCCAGCCTTGGTGCCATTCATATACACTTTGTCCCATCTCCCCAACCAACCAGCCCAGGAAATGTGACCTAGGAAAGCCATCAGAGCCGACTCTGGCTCTTCTCTGCCCACATCTCTCAGACCTCAGCAGCCAGCATGTACCTGCAGTTTCCCAAGGCCAGAGGCAGAGGTTCTATGCCTCTGTCCCTGAGAACTTCTCCAGGATCTTGGAAATTCCTGGCCTTCAAAACCAGAAGGTCCAGGTAACTAATATCTTGGGGGTAACCCTCACCTAGGAACTGGCAGCATTCGTGTCAGCTTTCTCCCCTTCCTGGGGAACACCCCATGGTAGGTGTCATGATGCCTCCCCACAACCCCGCTGGAGGGGAGCTCAGTGCATGCTGGTGCCTGTGGATCCTGCGCCATGCTTGATGGCTTTCTCCTGTCTTCTCACTTCCCCTCCCCACCGCGCTCTCTGTGGTTGCCTCCCAAACCAATGACTCTCATGGGATCCTTGTCTTGAGGTCAGCTTCTGGGGGGCCCAAACCAAGACGTCAACACACACACCAGCCCTTTCTTATTTTCTGTGCAGGAATCCCAGGCTGCCTCGGCACACTCTGAGCATGCAGCCACGGAGGGGTCCATCGGCGGGTGGAAAGTGGCTGTCAGAGCCCAGACTCAGGGGCTCAGGCATCCAGAGAGATGGGTGGGGTGGAGCCACATGTCCAGAGGCCAGAAGAGGGTTACAGCCACCACACTGTGGCTGGCTCACATCAGAAAAGTGCTAAGAGTGTGATCTGGCCAGGTGAGGCCCTAGACAGGAAGAAGACACCCCGCTTAGTCCTGCGGGCTGTTTTAAAGCCATCCTTCCCTGTCATGCAGTGGGGAAGGGAGCTCCATTTGTCAGCTGTAGGTGGATGAACCGATGAGAGGTGCCAGGGGATTCTGGCATCTGAGCTTGCACCTGCCCAGAGTCTCTGTGAGCCTCCAGAAAGGCTCCATCAGTCAGAGGGACGCGCCTGTGTCCCATGAAGGGCGGCAGTCGACAGTCGACTGATAGATCTAGGTGCGCCCATATGGAGCTGCGTGCTGGCGGTGCCCCCACCCTGCCGAAGATTAACAGCATTTGTCAGCAAGCTTCCCACGGGCCTGCAGAAATGCAGCCTCTGACTCATCCACACCTCTGCCACCTTGCCTGTTGGGGGCCACCAGCTGCACAGCCCTGTGCCCCTGGCTGCAGGGGCCCTTTGCTGCCTAAGCTGACCCGCTGGACTCGTGGGAGCCTGGAGAGGGCTCACTCTTTTAAATTTTATCCAGAAAGTCCATGCACACACACATATGTACACACATATGCACACACACGCATATGCAGTTACATATCAACTCTGGCACATGCTAGAAATTCCCTTCTGCTTTTTAATACAGTCTTTCTCCCCCACAAGTTGGTCTCGTCTCTCCGGCCAGCCTGCACTCACTCTGGCCCCACACAAGCCCTCAAGCCCCGTGTGCCCTCCTGTGGTGAAGTGGGGAGGGCTGGCATCTGTGTTGGTCCCCGGGGTTCACCAGGAAGCAGCTCAGGGCTCATGTGACATTCTGCGTTGACTTTAGAAAGATTCCAAGGTGTCCTGATTACACTCTGTCCTTATGAACTGGATTAGAGGGCCCTTAACAGATAATGCCTGGAGTTCTCTCTGCTTGTCGGACATTGAGCAATTATGAGTGAGGCCTTAAGAGATAAGTGAAACAGCGATGCCTCAGCCAGGAGCTCAAAAGGTGGTTCCAGCGAGGCTTGCAAAACAATACCAGGGCAGGCGGGGAGTGATTTCCTCAGCTTTGGACACTGAACTATGAGCCTCTCGGTGAAATCTTTTCATATCGGGATAAGACCTGGGGAGCTCTTAATCCCTTAATTCTACCAGTTGGCCAGGAGTTAGAATTGGATTTGGAACCTGAGGGAGGGAGAAGGGAAAAATCAACAGAGGAATGCAGAACTCTTCAGAGTTGGACCCGTTTTCTTTTTCCCTCCCTGACCTGGCCAGGGATAGCGTCCGTGGGGCAGGTGGGGTGGGGGCGGCCCCTGGTCTCCCCTCCACTGCGAGGTGTCCAAACAGGGAGTGTCAGGCCTCCAGAGACCCTGGTGGCCACAGACCAGAGGGTCAGAGCCAAGCTAGGGGAATAGAAGGGTCTTTTAAAAAGTGAACCCCTTGCCTGTGAGGTGCAAGGCAGCTACATGCTTCACCCCCACCATTCCTCCAAAAAGTAAGAACAGTAACAATCACCCTGGTAATGGGCCTCCCTCCATCTGTATGAAGAGTTCCTAGAAGCATCTCTGGAAAACCAATAACCAAGCAAAGTGAAAAGCGTGTCCTGATCATGCCACCTTGGTCTGGGGAGTCCCCTGCACCCTCCACCCTGACCGCCACCCAATCCCCAAAACATGGTTTCTCAAGGCAGCCCACCCACCCCACTGCCTGAAGCTGTGGGAGCTTGCCCTGGACAAGGTGGGGCTAAGGGGTCACTTTAGAAAAGAGGAAACAAGGGGTAACAGGTGGAGGGAGTGGGGATGGTGGGGCAGAGGTCCCCACAGGGAGGCCATAGCCCCTAACAAGTGCCCCAAGCGCAGATCAGAACCTATAATCAGAGCCTCAAGAAAAGCATCTGTGACTGGGTGTCATTCATTCATTCACTCAGCAGGCCCATATTGAGGCCTGCTCTGCACAACACCCTGAGCTCTGTGCTGGAGCCAGAGGGAGTAAAAAACTTCGATCCCTACCTCCAAGGAGCTCACAAAACAGAGAGGGAACAGAATCGGGAAGCGTCAGGCACAAAGCAGCCTGACAGTGCTATACAAAGGAAGACCTTGGGGCCCCAGACGCACAGAGAGGGCAGGTGCCTTCCCAGATGTGAGGACAGTCATGAAAGGCTTCCAGATGGATGTGGCTTGGAGCTCAGTAGGAGGTGCCAGGAGAAAAAGTCATCCTATTCTCAGTCCTGGGTCTTTCGCCTTCTCCAGGAGTTCTGCAGTAAGGCAAGTGAAGAAGAGACCTTGAGAGGAAATGGAATAAGAACCCATCCCTGTGTCCCCCATTAAAGATTCTTCTTTTGCCTAAGATGTATTACATCAGAGGCTTGAAAGGGAGTGGGCTGAGATAGCCCAGCCTAGAGCCCACTTGCCCCAGAGGAGGACTCCATTCATTGGACAGATGAATGAATGGATGGAGGAATGAATGGGGGATGGATGGATGAGTAGATGGATGGATGGATAGATGGATGGATGGATGAATGAGTGGATGAATGGATTAATGGAGGATGGATGGATGAGTGGATGGATGGATGGATGGATGAGTGGATGGGTGGAGGGGTGAGTGAATGGATGGGTAGATAGATGAATAAATGAATGGATGGGTTAATGGATGGATGAATGATGGTTGGATGGAGGATGGATGGATGAATGGATGGATGGGTAGATGATGGATCAATGGGTAGATGGATGATGGATGGATGGGTGGGTGCATGGATGGATGGATAAATGGATGGGTGGATGGGTGGGTGGATGGATGGGTAGATAGATGGATAATGAATGGATGGGTTAATGGATGGATGAATGATGGTTGGATGGAGGATGGATGGATGAATGGATGGATGGGTAGATGATGGATCGATGGGTAGATGGATGGATGATGGATGGGTGGATGGGTGGGTGGATGGATGGATGGATGGATGTGCAGGTAGATGGATGACTAGATGGATGAATGGGTGGATGGATGGATGAACTGATGGATAGATGGATGGATGATAGATAAATGGATGGATGGATGAGTGGATGATGGATGGGTGGGTGGGTAGATGGATGGATGGGTGGATGGATGGATGAATTGGTGGATGGGTCAATGGATAGATGGATGCGTGGCTGGGTGGCCTGAGGAGGGACAGCCACACAGGTTGGGAGGGCATAACACAATAACCCCATAGGGTAGATGAGGAAACAGCATCCAGACTGCAAAAGAAACACAAGTGAGACCAAGGGACACCACCATGCTCAATGGCCCCTAAGAGGTGTTTGGTAAATTAATTTTATTTTTTTAAAAAAAGAAATAAAATTCTTTTTCAAGCTAGACTCTTTCAGTTGCAAATGACCACATCTTGATTTAAACTCGCTTAAGAATAAACATATGGGAGACAGAGAGGTTCAGATTCCTGAAGAATGCAGTGATAGATCAGGTGTGGTGGCTTGCTCCTGTAATCCCAGCACTTTGGGAAGCTGAGGTGGGAGAATTGCTTGGGCCAGGGAGTTTGAGGCTACAGTGAGATGTGATTGCACCACTGCACTCTAGCCTGGGTAAAAGAGCAAGATCTTATCTCAAAAGAAAAATAAAAAGAATGCAGGGGTAAATCCAGCATAGCTTCAGGCACAACTGGATCCAGGCACTCACATCCAGCCTCTACCTCCTTACCTCTCAGCCCACTCCCAGCCCAAGCTCTCCTGGTGCAATAGGATGCCAGATCCCATCAGCTTAGCAGCCCCTCAGGACATTTCAGAAGGCTCCAGTCAAAGTCCTTAGGTTGCCTCTTGGCACAGATGTGGATCAGCTGAACATCCCCAAATCAAACGATGTGACCATAGGGACACAACTGTCTTGTGCTATAAGCCTGGGCAAGGGACCGCCTGCGGCCAAAGTGTGGGTCTAACTGAACAGGACAGACTAAGAGATTTTGGGAGCACGGAGTGTCCCCAAAGAAGAATCCAGGTGCGACTGCCAAAAGAAGAGTGGGGGGATGCCAAGCAGGTGACAACTATCTGGCATCACTTTCAGAAGTATGGAGAGCTGGTGAAACAGGGGGAGCCACCAGGGTGGAAACAGGAAGCGAAGCTGCTCCCCGGTGGAGGGACAGGTCTCAGCCTGAACCCTCCAAGTACCCATTGCCAGTGCCCGGGCCTTCAATCTCTAAGCATGCCACTTACTCCCTCCCCTCTCCAGCCAGACCCTGCCCCCTACCCTATGCACCCACTAGCCCCAATCCCCAGGGGACCATTTGGAAAAAGGCAACTGTCCCCTGTGCTGGTTATTGATTTAATTTCTGTTTACTTCACTGTAAGCTTAATTTGCTGTGTTAATGGCATTTTAATTCACTTGTCCTTGCAAGGGGCTGATAATGCCGCACTTTTGTGCAGCAGCAGTGACATTTCTCTGCATCCCAGTCCTTCAGTGGGTGGAGCTGGGCATTATTTCCCAGACTTCCCTCTCCTCTGCCCCGATGTGACACCCACTGCCAGCCCACTCATGGTGACGGCCACTGCTCCCTGTTCTCTGGGCTTTGGGAAAGTCAGCCAAAACACAGAGTCCTGGCTGAGACTCACCACTGAACCCAGAAAGAAATGGGGTCCAGGTAGAGGAAAAGCTGCCTCAGGGCCCTGGGGACTGCTGTCCCCCACCACCGCGTCCTGGTGGGGCCAGCCCTTAGCAGGGTCTTCAAAATTAAAGATAGCAGCAAGCCAGACTCATTGAAGGATTCCAGAAAACTTAGCCAAACCCAGTTCCTCCATCTGGGGTCAAACTCTCTGCCAACTGTGTCTGTGTCCTGGTCCCAAATCTCCATCCACTCACATGACAGCAGCCAGTTCTGCCTTCCACGGTGTCACAAATGCACAAACACGGCGTGGCACAGTGGGATGGGAGCTGGCCCCAGTCTTGGCGGCTCTGCGTTGAAAATCCAGCTCTGGCAGTCTGTTCTGCATCTGGAAAGTGGGGATTTGAATTTTGGCCAGGCTGACCTCTCAGACTTTGAGGTGGACTGGGACAGTGCTGGCTAAACTGCAAGCTCTGCCCACGTGGTGGTCACTGAGGCAGTGAATAGGGAGGGACCCTGGAGGGGACAGAACTGGACTTGTGCTCTGGTGTGCGCCAGGACCACAGTGCCCCCGAGGCAGGGACCAGGGGTGCTGGCTTATGCTAGGGTCACATGCTCTGCACACAAAAACGCTGACATTTTCACCAAACTGGAGGTTGGTTTTTCTTCCAAAGACAACTTGCCGCGAGTGGCCAGCGATGGCCTGAGGACAGGCCACTCTGGAGGGACGTTCATTTCTGGAAAGTGCGTAATGGCCCGGCCCAGCCACTCTGTGGAGGCAGTGACAGAGTGCCCATGAGCCTCACAGTCAGGGATCGAGGCCAGAAGACACACAGAGAGAATAACAGAAACAATAAAATCAGAAGAGAGAGGAGAAGTGGAGGAGGAGGAGGAAGCATTTACAGACCTTTTGCTGGTCCCAGGCTGGTCCCAAATGATCTACTTGTTGTCATCTTTAATCCTCATAATGCTCTGTTGTTTTTCTCATTTTGTGGGAAACGTAACTGAAGCTCAGAGGAGGTCAGTCGGTTGCCCAGGGCCACCCAGCTAGGAAACAGGAGCGCCAAAGCTTGAACCCAGGAGGCCTGACTACAGATCTCATAAAGAGTAAGGAGAGGCACCAGGTAGCAGAATCCCCAGGCCAGCAGAGGCCACAGGGCAGCAGAGGCTATGGGAAAGCAGAGGCCACGGGGCAGAAGAGGCCACAGGACAGTGGAGGCCACGGAGCAACAGAGGCCATGGGTCAGCAGAAGCCACAGAACAGCAGAGGCCATGGGGCAGCAGAGGCTACAGGGCAGCAGAGGCCATGGAAGAGCAGAAGCCACGGAACAGCAGAGGCCATGGGCAGCCAAGGCCATGTGACAGCAGAGGCCACGGGGCAGCAGAGGCCACGGGGCAACAGAGGCCATCCAGGTGGAGAGCCAGTGGCTGGGCCAGCAGGACAGCAGGAGCAGAGTGAGACACAGCAGCTGTCCTGCAAAAGCACAAGACCCTCCACTGTTGGCGGAACTGCTGCCTGTCCTGAGCCACAACCCGAGCCTGTGGCTCTCCCTGGCACTGCTGCAGCCCTTCTCTGCCTCCTTGTCCTTCACCAGAGTGGGAAACTGAGTACTCTCCTAACACTTTGGAGATCAACCAAGGCTACCTAGAACCCTTCTCCAATAGTTCTTCCTGTCCCCGCCCTCCACTCACAGCAGCAAAAATCATTCCTTCCAGTTTTGCCCCAGCACCCCCACATCCCAGCCAGTTGCTCCTTCAAGGCAGCACTTGGGGGATGACTCTCTGGGTCCTTGCAGAGAACAGCCCTTGCTGCACATCTCTGTGTCCCCATTTTGATGCCGTCCCCTGATGTTGGGTGCATGCCTGCTCCCCCTTCCCCCCACCACCCACACACACACACACACACACACGCAAAGGCCAGGCACCCCCTCCTGCCCCGGTTGGGGTTCTCCCTGCAGGGGGCCATTCCCAGGGCCGGTGGCCAGGGCGCTCACCTCGCAGGGTTACTGCTCATTGGAAGCCACACAGCCTGTAATGACCCTGAGCATTTCCCGGAATTAATGGCCAGCAGGATTAATAGCGCTCGGCGACACCCCGGGCCATTAGGCACCAGGAAGCCCCACACCTCGGTGGCTGCTGCTTAAGTGGAAGACATTAGCACGCTCACAACAACGTCTCGCCAGAAGGGGCTTCTCCGGAGAGCTCCTGGTCCACGCTCATCACTGGGCAGGTCCTGCAAGGACTGTGGCCACAGGCAGGGGTACAAGTCCCAGAACCTCTGCTCCAGCTTCCAGAGGCTTGATTGGCCTGGGATCACCTTTCCTCTGGAACTCTCGTGCGTGTGTGTGTGTGTGTGTGTGTGTGTGTCTGTGTCTCTGTGCATGTCTGTGTGTATCTCCGTGTGTCTATGTGTATCCATGTGTGTCTGTGTGTGTCTGTGTCTGTATGTGTGGGTGTGTGTCTGTGTCCGTGTGTCTGTATGTGTCTGTGTCTGTGTGTGTACCTGTGTGTCTATGTGTCTATATGTGTGTCTGTGTGTGTGTCTGTGTCTGTACGTGTGGGTGTATGTCTGTTTGTATGTGTGTCTGTGTGTGTATCTGTGTGTCTGTGTCTGTGTGTGTGTTCATATGTGTGTCTGTGTGTGTGTGTCTGTATCTGTATTTGTGTGTGTGCCTGTGTATCTGTGTGTGTCCATATGTGTCTGTGTGTGTCTGTGTGTCTGTATTTGTGTGTGTGCCTGTGTATCTGTGTGTGTCTATATGTGTCTGTGTGTGTGTGTCTGTGTGTCTACATGTGTCTGTGTGTGTCTGATGTGTCTGTGTGTCTGTGCGTGTCTGTGTATGTGTCTGTGTGTGCGTCTGTGCGTCTGTTTCTGTGTCTATATCTGTGTGTCTGTGTGTCTACATGTGTGGCTGTATCTGTATGTGTGTGTCTGTGTCTGTGTGTCTATGTGTCTATATGTCTGTGTGTCTGTGTGTCTGTGTGTCTGTGTGCGTCACTGTGTCTATATGTGTCCGTGTGTGTGTCTGTGTGTGTCTATGTGTCTGTGTCTATGTGTCTATGTGCCTATGTGTCTGTGTGTCTGTGTCTGTGTGTCTTTGTGTCTGTGTGTGTCTGTGTGCATGTCTCTGTGTGTGTGTGTGTATGCATGTGTGACAGTGCCTCCTCGCTCTGCCTCATGAAAAACCATCCCCTCCCCACTCTGTTTGTCACCACGCTGAGTCCAGAGCCACCTCAACTTCCCTTCCCCACTTCAAGACCTTTACATGTCACTCCTCTCTTTACTCCACACGAAGTTTTCAAGTACGTACAAGTGCCAGGCCCTGGGCAGCCACAGGGCTTCCACGGTGCACAGGAATGAGGAACCCTGCCCTGGGTGGGGCTTGCAGGCTTGCCGTCCAGAGCAGAGATGTAACAGAATGATCCTCAGTGCCAGAATATTAGGCAAGAAGTTTCCCAAAATTGTCCTTTAGAAGACAGGGTGGTGCTCTGTGCTCCGGGCTTTGCGAAGTCTCTGTCCTGCCGCAGGGCTCTGCTCCCAATTCCGTTCAGCCTGAACTTAAAGGAAGAGACCTATTCGTCCTGCAAGTCCCCCGTCAATGCTAGTGTCGGATGCTTATAGAGGTCACCTGACGGGATAGGTTAAAAAAAGATGGGGAAAGAAAATAAACAGAACTACAATACTTATTCCTGGGGAGGAGGTGTGGTCTCCAAACTGCAGGTGCTGGGCACCACAGGAAAGCAGTTTTTTAGGGGTCTCATAGGAAAGTAAATCAAGTGGTTATTTTATGGAGTGTATGGATCCCAAACGGAACTCACAGCTTTGGATACGTTTCTTTTTTTTTTTTTTTTTTTTTTTTTTTTTTTTGAGACAAAATGTCACCCTTGTCGCCCAGGCTGGAGTGCAGTGGTGTGTGATCTCAGCTCACTGCAACCTCCACCTCCTGGGTTCAAGTGATTCTCCTGTCTCAGACTCCAGAGTAGCTGGGATTACAGGTGCACACCACCACGCCCAGCTAATTTTTGTATTTTCAGTAGAGACAGGGTTTCACCATGTTAGCCAGGCTGATCTTGAACTCCTGGCCTCCGGTGATTTGCCCACCTCAGCCTCCCAAAGTCCTGGGATTACAGGCATGAGCCAAAGCATCTTGAGGGATTCAAATGAATCCCTACCACTGAAGGCAGGAGCCTGAGAAAACAGCTCCCCCGACAGCCAAGGCAGTGAAAGTGGAGGGGGCACTGTGTGAAAATCTTAGTGCAATTTATTCCTGACGTGGGAGAATAAAAAAGTATCCTCAGTGAGTGTACTTCCTTGCATAAAAAGTGATTTCAAATGGTAGTTCTACTTTTAGTTCTTTAAGGAATCTCCACACTGTTTTCCATAGTGATTGTACTAGTTTACATTCCCACCAGCACTGTAGACGTGTTCCCTGATCACATCCATGCTGAGATCTATTTTTTTTCTTATTTTTATGTTATGGCCATTCGTGCAGGAGTAAGGTGGTTTGCATTGTGGTTTTGATCTGCATTTCCCTGATCATCAGTGATGTGGAGCATTTTTTCATGTGTTTGCTGGCCATTTGTATATCTTCTTTTGAGAATTGTCTATTCATGTCCTTAGCACACTTTTTGATTGAATTGTTTGTTTTTTCTTGCTAATTTGTTTGAGTTCATTGTAGATTCTGGATCCAGCAATCCCACCACTGGGTATCTACTCAGAGGAAAAGAAGTCATAACATGAAAAAGATAACTTGCACACACATGTTTATAGCAGCACAATTCGCAATTGCAAAACCGTAGAACCAGCCTAAATACCCATCAATCAAAGAGTGGATAAAGAAACTGTAGTACAGATATATGGTGGAATACTACTCAGCCATAAAAAGGAATGAATTAATGGCATTCACAGCGACCTGGATGAGATTGGAGACTATTACTCTAAGTGATGTAACTCAGGAACAGAAAAACCAAACATCCTATGTTCTCACTCATAAGTGGAAATTAAGCTATGAGGATGCAAAGGCATAAGAAAGACACAAGAAAGGACTTCGGGGACTCAGGGGAAAAGGATGGGAAGGGGGTGAGGGATAAAAGACTACAAATTGGGTGCAGTGTATACTGCTTGGGTGATGGGTGCACCAAAATCTCACAAATCACCACTAAAGAACTTATGTAACCAAACACCACCTGTTCCCCAATAACCTGTGGAAATGAAATTTTTTTAAAAATGTGATTTCGGGGTAGGGCACACTGGCTCATGCCTATAATCCCAGGGCTTTGGAAGGCCAAGGCAGGAGGTCCACTTGAGCCCAGGAGTTCGAGGCTGCAGTCAGCTACCATTGCACCAGTGCACTCCAACCTGGGTGACAGAAGGAAGCCCTAGCTCAAAAAAAAAGTGATTTCAAGTATGCATTGCAACATAGCTAATAACTATCATAAAGAAGTATTGGACTATTTTGACTTCATCCTTATGAGTTTCTATATACAAGCAGGACCCCCACCAAAAAAGTTCTCATCTTTTCATTGGGAAAATAGTGGATCTCCTAGTGTTCAGACATGAAGGCACAAACAATAATTACATAGTAAACCACTTAATTAAAACAGTGGTATGAGCAGCAAGGGAGGAGTGGAAGGTGCTATGAGATCAGAGGAACAAATCCTTAAAGAAGCGCTGCCTGCGTTGGTATTGAAAGAAGAAAAGAGATTGGCTGGGCTGACCCAGCTGGTGATCAAGGGGCTTCCAGGCAGAGAGCACAGCAAGTGCAAAGGCCCTGTGGTGGGGAGGAGCAAGGAAGATGCCTCCTGTGGAAACCCAGGGGGCAAGTGCCTCTCAGGGACTCTGACCTCTCTTTCCGGGGCAAGTGGGAGCCACTACAGGATTTTATATAGCAGAGAAGTGTGATCTGTGTCCTTTTTGCGGCTGTTGTTCTAAGAGATGGGGTGTTGATTTCTTTCTTTTTTTCTTTTCAGAGATAGAGTCTTATTTATTTATTTATTAGAGACAAGGTCTCATGTTTTATTTTCTTTTCTTTTTTTGACAGGATCTCACTTTGTCACCCAGACTGGAGTGCAGGGGTGCCATCTTGGCTCACTGCAGCCTCAACCTCCTGGACTCAAACAATCCTCCTGCCTCAACCTCCCAAGTATCTGGGACCACAGGTGCATGCCACCATGCCTGGATAATTTTTTTCTATTTTTTGTAGAGTTGAGGTTTCACCATGTTGCCTAGGCTGGTCTCAAACTCCTAATCTCAAGCAATCTGCCTGCCTTTGGCCCCCCAAAGTGCTGGGAGGACAGGCATGAGCTGCCGTGCCTGGCCTTCAGGTTCTTATTTTTAAGAGGTCCCTCTTAACGTGTCCCACAATTCTCATGCTCGTTGTCTGAGCTCTGGGGACCTGGCAACTTGCATTTCCCATTATCACGTCCTTCACTGTTTCCGGTAAGTTTTTCCTGAAAACTGGACTCAACTCCCTGTGGCCAGGGCTCTCCCTTCCCTCTGCAACAGGACTCAGCATGCAGGAGATGTTGAGAAGAGACTCTACATACATTAGCATTTGGAGCAAAGGTGAATGCCGTCAGTCTGCTTAAGGCATTTATTTGTGCATAACCTCCTGACGGACAAAGATAAAGAAGAAAGTATGAAGGCAGTTCCACAGGGAGCCCCATGTTCCCCCAGCCTTGAAAGCTGCCCAGAAGGGGTGGCATCTTCTCCTGGCAGGAAGGCCTAAGGCCAGCAGGGCAGATCTGGCCGCTGCAGCTCTCCACCCCCCAGCAGACCCAGGGCACGCACATCCAGCAGCACCCTGGACACCCCCGCCTGAGTCCCCAGTCACACAGGGCCACATAGCACAGGAGGGTACAGTGTGTACAAGTTAGCATAAATTCAAAAGTTCCCTTGAAAGTTTCTCAGGAAGGCATCACCTGGGAGGCCGACCTCCCTCCCCTCAGTGGGTTCAACACAGGCCAGCATTTGGGGCAGACTGTGTTCCTTCCGTTAAGCACTTGATGAAATTGATGGCTTGCATTTAGGGGCAAGTTGTATGAAAAATACATCCTTAAGTCCAGGCATCCCTCTGTGCTGTGAGATGATCAGTGCAGAGATCTGAGAGGTACGTAGAAAGTGGGACCCATGGGGGTAACATCAGATCCTTGACTGCCAGCCCGTTCACCCGGGGGCATATAGAGTGGCCGGAAGAAGCCGCACATGATCTAAACTGTGGCCTCTAACCCCCTGTCACTCAGAGGTGAATCCTCAGGTGACCTGCCTGAAGAGTTGCCTCCACCAAGCCACCGACCTCTGAGCTGATGGGAGCTGCAGCTAGGCACACGCCAGGATCCAGCAGGACCAAGGCTGAGATCTGCTAAGGCCCAGGGTCCCCAGTCTCAGTGCAAAAGGGGAACGGGCCCCAAGGTGCGGGGGATGGAGCTGTCAGGGCTGAACCCCGGCCGTGGTCAGTCTTGCCACAGGCCAGGCTGGCCTCGCCACAGTGTACCTGCCAAGACAGTGAGCAGCAGGGGACCGTCCTGGGCGTGAGAACTTTCACGCTGAGGGTCAGATGTGCGGTGATAAAGGGAAGCTCCACTCCACATCATTTCGGCGTGGTTCTGGGTAGACCCCGCTGAACAAGAGCTCTCCCTCCCCTGAGCCAGGCGCCTAAGTCCATGAAGTTTCTGTGTTTTGTGTGCCTGTGTTCAAACCAGAAATATTACCTTGGCTTTTATTTACATTTTCTGATGATGAAACCGGCTTTAAAATGCCCCACGCCTTAGTGGAGGGGGCTCTGGTACAACTCGCGCACAGTTGGGGTGGGTGAAGGGCCCCACTTCACCTCATCTCTCCTTTCTGCTTAAATATTATGCCATATCCTGATTAATACCAGACCAATAAAATCATCTCCGCAATCTGGTTAGAGGCTTTTGTCTTCCCAGATGGCCTGCAATGTTAATGTGTGACAATTTCAACAATGAACTAGGACTGTTTTATGGAACCAACATTTGTTCCACTGCTTTTTTTTTTAGACTCAGAATTTTGACACAGATGGTACAAATTACTCAAAAAACAGAAATGTTCATTTAGAAGGCTTAAATATGTGGTTTTACTCAGGCCATCAGAATATTTTACATTTGCAATTCAGTAAATTTACTAACAACCCTACTATAATTAAGGTCTGTAAAAAAAAAAAACCCCTTTCTCCAGCTTTTTATATCTATAGAGTTTCATTAAAGCCAGGGAAAAAAATATTATTATTTATTCTAGTGGTGCAGTGTTCTTATTTCCTCGTGACATATATTGTTCGCCTCTGTTTTCTGTTTCCTGGATCGTTTCTCACTGCTGCAGAGGACGGAGGAGGAAGAGGGTAGGTGAGTTAGGCTGCCCCGAGATCTCCCCCAGTGCCCTGCAAGCCAGGTTGCAGCTCCAAGTCACTGACGCCAATTGTTGCAGCCACAACATCTGCTAGAACCTTCTCCCGCAAAAGAGGATGCTAGTGTCTCCTTTCGTCTCCCATCTACCATCTCTGCAAGGACAGACCCCGAAGCACAAACCCTTTCACAGCCAGGGTTAGCTCTTTGTTTCTGAATAGACCCAGGGCTGCCTCTCAATATCAGAAGATGTCATCATTCTTGTTACTGCCACCTAACATCTGAGTGTTTGTTCTGTATCAGGCACAGTGCAGGCCACTGTCCACGAATCATCTTGGTCTAACAACCCCAGCAACCCTCTGAAGTATAAAATGCAGTGCTCTCTTGATTTTACAGTGAGGAAGTTGAGGTTCAGAGAGATTACACAGTAGTCAAGTTCTCACAGAAGCCCGGAGCACGAACAATGAATAAGAAGCATACAAACAAAAACTGGTATTTTCCAAACGCTTACTCTGTGCTAGGTGCTGTCTAGTCCTTTCCACATATTATCTCCTTTATCCTCTAACCTTCCTTTTTTAAATTTTTAAAGACAGGATCTGGCTCTGTCACCCAAGCTGGAGTGTAGTGGCACAACCATGGCTCACTGTAGCCTCAAACTCCTGGGCTCAAGTAATGCTCCCACCTCAACCTCCCAAATAGCTGAGACTACAGGCATGCACCATCATGCCCAGCTAATTGTTTTATTTTATGGGGTCTCGTTATGTTATCCAGGCTGGTCTTGAACTCCTGGGCTCAAGTGACCCCCCCACCTCGACCTCCCAAAACTCTGGGATTACAGGCGTGAACCTCCACACCTGGCCCTCCTTTAACCTTCCTTTGAAAAACGTGAGGACTGAGGCTTGGAGAAGTTAAGAGTAAGGGTAATGAAGGCCACCCTGGGTAGAGGCAGCCAGTTAGACTGAGAATCTGTCAGTTCAGCCAGAGGCCGAGAGAACTGGTGGAGAAATCACAGGGGGAGCTTAAGAACCAGGGGATGCCCAGGTTGTCTGCAGTTCTGGTCTCTCAGCTCCGAGAGGATGCCCCTTTAAAGGGGAAGTTGCTGGGCCCTGAGAACCATCACACACTCAACGTCATCCACCTCTTCCCTTCTGAACCTCTCAAAGCTGTTTTCTGAGCCTATACTGCCCCCGACACACACACAAATTTGGGCTCCTGGAAGGCCTCATCATCAGCACACTAGAGGGCAGAAGCTTGGTCTCGCCATCTCTGCCCTCACTCCACCCACCCCTGGTGGGGATCCAGGCACAGAGTGGGCACCAAGCGCTAATGAGAATTATTGCAAAATGGAAGACACAAGTCATGGCTTCCTCCAAGCGCTTAGAGCCCCAGTGCAGGTCAAAATAAGTGCCCTCTGAACCTGCAGGTTGCTTTTCAGGGTCGAGGTCAGGGATGGCCTGAGGAGAGGCATGAAAAGCTCTTACATGGGGTTTGGAACATGAGATGTTTAGTAAATGTATGCTGTTTATTTTACTTTCATGATTATGATTGTTTCGAAAATCTAATCAAATCTGTAACTTTTCTGTTCTGGGGTTGGGGAGCAGTTTCCAAGTCTTGTTTTGGAGGCTTCTGAGTGTGCTCCAGGCAATCCCTCAGACCCTCCAGTTGAGCTCACCCCTCCTGGCTGCATTTGTCATTGTATTGATGTCAACTCAAGGAAAAATGTGCCCACCACACAGAACCTCAACAGGACAGGGAGTCCTCGCCATTTCCCGCTGCCCAATGACCTGAAGGGTGATCTGTTTACATATTGTTTCTGATATTATTTTTCCAATAATAATGGCAATGACAGAAAACAACACCAGGGACCTGCTCGTGGCTTCACTTGACCAGAGTTTTGTTGGTGTGTGCTTTGTGTATCAGGTGTTATCCAGTTCTACTTCTGCCTTGGTTCCTGTGGTCCCTTTATGTAAACAAATGATTTATTTCAACTTTAGAGTTAAAAAAATTAATGCATCAACCATTGTTGTCCTTTGCTAATTGTTGCAGTAAGTACCATGCATTTATGTGTAAAGCTTCAATTCATTACAGGATTCTATTAGCACTGCCAACAGAAAGTGCATTCTGAGTTTTTAAATGTTGTTTCCACTAAAATCAATCACTCCTCACAATTAAGCCAATAGTCTCACCATTTTTGCTGCTATGAGCTAAAGCATCCTAAATATATTGACAGCTGTCTTCAATAGGATGACACAAACGGAGGCGGGGGGGGGGGCAGACCTAAGACTAAATGTCACCAAAGGGAGCAAGTGAGCTCCTCTTGCTGAAATGCACCTCATTTTCATACCCCAGAAGGCATTTAGTACACTTTTTTTTTGCAATGGCAACATACAGTAATCAATGTTTTGCATATTACAATCAATAACACACTTAAATGTTTAAGTTTTGCATTCTTTTGCAATAAATATTGATATATTACAAACTCTGGAAAAACTGTTCATTGGACTTTTTGTTTGCACTGTGTACTGTATCATTCAGCAAATAAGTGAGCTAAATATTGTTTGTTACAAAACAGATGTCAAATAAAATTATGCCATATGTGCTATTAAACACTTTTCTTATTTTTTTTTTCAGCAAAACCCAAGACTTAGTTTCAGAAGTGAATGTATTTGGCTTTTCAAGGATTTGAAGCATAAAAGCAACATCTTTGAAATATTTTTAAACCTGCTGGCTTTGTGTAATCCAGTTTTGTGAGCTAATTCTGAATATTATCACAAATTTAAAATAAAATACAGATAGATAGAGACATAGATACATACTTAAAAATCTAGAGGTTCAGATTAATCTGTAATTGCAAAAGAAAGAAAATCAAGGAAAACCCTGTGCAAAAATAATTTTAAATGTAAATCAATAAAAATATAGAGGGAGAGATAGGAAATTTGGAGAGTTTTTCTCTAAGTGGCTGACTAGAGACTTTGGAGAAGGTTGAAGAGAAATTTTTTTAAAAAAATTGTCCCTGCAGTGTAAAAGCCTGAGGGCTGTTTGGAGATGTGTGGTGATTCAGGTGGTGTGTGAGGTGAGTCGGGTGGCATCTGCGCTGTGAGGAAGAAGGTGCAAGGTCTGTACCTCCCCAGGTGATCAGAGAGACTGGAATGAAAAGAGGAGGAAGGTGTGTTCAGAGCAATCGCCAGTTCCGAGAGGGCCCTGCAAGACAGGGAAGGAGGCGGGGGGTGGGGGGTGCAGGGACTAGACCCCAGGCTGTCCTGGCCAGCGTGCGCCACCCACACCCACCCAACAAGCCCTCTTCCTTCCCCTTGCTGGGCCCAGCAGGGCGTCCTCCACCCCAGCCCTGTCAGAAGCGTTTGCACTAGATGGATGGATCGCTCAGCCTGGGGAAGTGTGAAATGTGAAACAGAATGAGCAGAATGCAAGAAACATGTTGCTAAGAGCCACCAAGTGAAACAAAATCTGGAAGCCCCAGCATCCTGGCGTTGGCACCCGCGGCCCTGATAACTTCCACCCACGAACAGAGGCAAATGGAGGCAGGGACACGGCCAGGTGAACAGGCCAGCCCTGCTGCAGGGGTGACACCGAGCAGAGGCCTCTCAGCACCTGGCTGCGCCCTCCATGCTGCACATCTTCAAAGGCTGCCCCGGCTCCCGGGGGTCCACCTCCACCAGGGGCCTTGAAGGGGCTGATCTCAGAGACGCTGACACAGCCACAACGTTTGGGTGTGACCTCTCTGCCTGGAATGTCTCGTCTCCTCCAAAATCACTTGAGCCCCTGAGCAGACAGAAGCAGCGCTGCTTCTCACCCTCCATGGAATATCACTCTGCATCCCCCTGCAGTAGACACCCCTCGTGGGCCAGGGGCAGCGAGAGACCCTCTCACCCACTCACCCAGCCCACGCCCAGGTCTCTAGCAGAACACATGTGGGCAACCTGAGTATGAAGAGGAATCCATGCCCTCAGGGGTCATCTCGACCTAAGGGGACAGTGCCAATGGGTAAATGAGTCCCTGCTTTGTTTCTCTAGGTGGACACTTGAGACCTGCATTTTATATGACTCCTTGGACAATTCTGTCCACCTCCCTCTGCCCCCACCAACTGGGATGATGTCCCCAGTAAGCTATATGCCCTCAGGCCCGGCCTCAGGCTCTGCATTCCAAGGGAAACCCAGCTTGAGGCAATCTCCATGTCCAGTCTCCTTGACACTGAGCCTCTAGTGGTCCTGTTGGTCCCCAACATCGTGTTGACATTTGGCGAGGGTCCAGGCCCCAGGCAGGTGCTTTCAGCAGCTGACTGCTTAGCAGGGATTTTCTGGGACTGATCAGTCTGTTTCAACCAAGAGGTGCATGTCTTTAACTTAGATGGCTACTGTCCTCTTTTTTTTTTTTTTTTTTTTTTTTTTTTGAGACGGAGTTTCACTCTCGCTCAGGCTGGAGTGCAAAGGCGAGATCTCTGCTCACCTCAACCTCCACCTCCTGGGTTCAAGTGATTCTCCTGCCTCAGCCTCCCGAGTAGCTGGGATTACAGGCATGCGCCACCACACCCAGGTAATTTTGCATTTTAAGTAGAGATGGGGTTTCTCCATGTTGGTCAGGCTGGTTTCAAACCCCCGACTTCAGGTGATCTGCCCACCTCCACCTCCCAAAGTGCTGGGATTACAGGTGTGAGCCACCGTGCCCGGCCAGCTACTGTTTTTTTTAAGCATTCTTAGTTCATTCAAAGAGATGTCCTCCAATGGCATACCATTGGCACACTGTGACAGCAGCCCCAGGAACAATGATTCCTGAGCTCGCACATTCCACAGGGACCGAGACCAGCCCTAGAAGGGCCGCGGGAGCCGTGCCTCTCAGCACAGGCCCTCTGACTGGACACTGGCCGTGGTGAAATGTAACACGTCTGTGTACTTGTCAGTCACCTCGTTAGTTTCAGCCTCAGTCGTCCTGCGTGATGTACTTCATGTTTCAAGCACAGGATCCCTTCTGAGCCCGTGTTGTGTGCCCAGCCCAACTCTGGAAGATGGTGGGCAAGAAAACAGATCCTAAGTCACAATGGGCCTGAGGAGGCAACAGAGCTCACTCCAGAGTCAGAGTTTCGGGGAAGACCTGGAAAAATGAGGAAATGTGCATCACCCAGGGCAGTGGCAGAGCTGAAAATGTCCCCAGGTTCAAGAAAGGCGTGGCCAGGCACACGGCAGACAGGTCAGCCCTGAGGAGAGGGAAGGCTGGGGCCTACCAGGGACCATGTCTGTGTGTCCCAGTCCACAGGTCATGGTGGGAGTGAGAGTTCTGCCCCCGTCTGCACTCCATATGATTCCATGGGTAAGAGTACTGCTTCCAGGTTCTGGGGTCTACTCACCTGAGCACTGGACTTGCTGTCCCATAGGACTGTAGATCCAGAGTCCACAAGGCGCAGTGGCCGCTGAGTCTCACAGTACCCACAGAGTGACCAGGACCCATGGCCATGGCCATTACACAGAGCTCCATGGACACAGGGGTGTCCCCAGGACCCGTCTCCACCACACAGAGCTCCATGGACACAGGGGTGTCCCCAGGACCCTTCCCCACCACACAGAGCTCCATGGACACAGGAGTGTCACCAGGACGCATCACTACCACACAGTTCCATGGACACAGGGGTGTCATGAGGACCCGTCCCCACCACGCAGAGCTCTGTGGAGACCATGATGTCACCAGGACATGTCCCCACCACACAGAGCTCTGTGGGGACCAGCATGTCACCAGGACCTGTCTGCACCACACAGAGCTCCATGGACAAAGGGGTGTCCCCAGGATCCGTCTCCACCACACGGAGCTCCATGGACACAGGGATGCCCCCAGGACCCGTCTCCACCACACAGAGTTTCATGGACAAAGGGATGTCCCCAGGATCCGTCCCCACCACACAGAGTTCCATGGACACAGGGGCGTCCCCAGAACCCGTCCCCACCACACAGAGTTCCATGGACAAAGGGATGTCCCCAGGACCCGTCTCCACCACACTGAGCTCCATGGACACAGGGGTGTCCCCAGGACCCGTCCCCACCACACAGAGTTCCACGGACACAGGGGTGTTCCCAGGACCCGTCCCCACCACGCAGAGTTCCACGGACACGGGGTGTCCCCAGGACCCGTCCCCACCACGCAGAGTTCCATGGACACAGGGGTGTCCCCAGGACCCGTCCCCACCATGCAGAGCTGCATGGACACAGAGGGGATGGAGGGAATCACTTACAGGCCCGGGGGTAGGGAGGGAAGGCTCCTCGAAGAGGTGAAGAACTCGGTCAGGAAGGATGACGGGGACCTGGGAGAAACAGAAGGCAAGAGGGATTCACTGGAACAAAGGCTGGGGGAGCCCAGCACAGAGGCCACCACCCTGCATGGCCTCCAGCCTTCGCTTCCGATACACAGACACCTTATCCTGAGAATCACTCTCCCCGTTCATGAACTACCTTGGGTGGACTTCTCAGCGCTGCCTCCAGCACACCTACACTGTAAAGCAGTAAGGAGAACGGACTTGGTCCTGAGGAACTGGGGTCAATGAATATTTTAAACTGGGGCCGGGGGTACCTCGCCAGATTTGCAATTTAGAACCTCCCTTCTTCAGTTGTGCTGAAAATGTTTTTTCAAAGAAGTTGAGAAGCTGGAAACAGCAGTGCAGCCGGGGCTGTGGAGTGGGTGTGTGGAGGGGATACAGGGCGGGAGAGAGCTGGAATCCACAGGCCTGAGGAAGGGGAGGCAGGGAGACCGGGTGAGTGGGTGGTGGTCAGGTGAGGGAAAGGGTGGGAACTGCCAGAATGACCCCCAGCACCCGGCTGGCCGCCTGGGTACCTGGGGGCGCCCTTCGCGAGGGTGGAAGGGGTTGCAGGAGCTGTGGGTGAGCCACTGATGGATGGAATCCTGTTAGTTGCCCCCACCACGTGATCGGGACTGCTGCAGCTGGCAATGATGAGTGGAGGTAGGAAGCTGGGGTTCCTTGATGTTCTCTTGGTTGAGTTTCATCTTTTGGTGGCAGACAGGTCAAACCAAGAAAGAGAGCATTTTGGAGCCTGGGACACTGCTCTGGGAACCTGGGAGAGGGGAGGAAAGAAGAGGGGCTGGTGTGGAGATGTCTGGCTCTCCAGAGGCAGCAGGAACACCAGGAAAGGTGGGAGGCTATTCAGGCTGGAGGTGGGTGGGATGGCAGCAACAAGCAGTTGGCAGCAGTTGGAAGGGACCTGGCCTGGGGGTGACCTTGACCCTCTAACCGTTACCCACCTTATACTCAGTGTTTCCCTCTGTAAAACGTGCTGGGATTCTGGGCCTTTGTGAACTTTATCTTACACGCTTAGAGCATCAAATTCTTTTTTTCTTTTTTCTTTTTTCTTTTTTTTTTTTTTTTTTTTTGAGATGAAGTCTTGCCCTTTCTCCCAGGCTGGAGTGCAGTGGTGCGATTTGGACTCACTGCAACCTCTGCCTCCTGGGTTCAAGCGATTCTCCCGCCACAGACTCCTGAGTAGCTAGAATTATAGATGTGTGCCCACCACGCCTGGCTAATTTTTGTATTTTTAGTAGAGACGAGGTTTCACCATGTTGGCCAGGCTGGTCTCAAACTCCTGATCTCAGGTGATCCACCGGCCTTGGCCTCCCAAAGTGCTGGGATCACAGGCGTGAACCACTGAGTAGGGGGTGGGAAGGCATCAAATTCTAACCACTGAATCGGAGATTGCAAAAGAGACCAGGGCCAAGGCCAGAAAAAAGAGCATGTGGCCCTCTGAGACAATTGTTGGTGGCCTCAGCCACAGCAAGACACTGTGGGGAGTGGTGGGGACTGCAGCCACCTGGACCGTACATGCTCCACTGAGACGGGGCTCCCTTGAGACGGGGCAGCTGCTGTGCAGAATATGGGGGATATGAGGGACTGTAAATCCGGTGTGGGTTTTTTCTTCCTCAAAACAACCTGGACATCTAAACTTAAAGACAAAGCAAACAACATCCCCCCAAAACATAAAAATCAAACAACTGCCAGCAGACCAAACAAAAGACCATGGAGGGTGCGCAGAGCCCACAAGCTATGGGTTTGTCACCCGTGCTTTCAATCAAAAATTCCTATAAATCCTTGCTCTTCAGTGGAACCCGCAGATCCAGACCCTTGGAAGCCGGAGCCCAGTGGATTCGCCGTCTGTGAGGATGGGGAGAAGCTGGAGCCTGGGTGGAGCATCTCTGGGAGCTAACAAAGAAAGATTTCTGAGGCCAGATCTCAAAATGTTAATCAGATTCAGAGACATAAAATATGACAATTTAATGGTGTTTGGTGGAAACTGAAAATTCTTTAAAGTTCTAACTATCCTACATTGAATTCTAATACTATTTTAATTATTAGATATAAAATGCTTATAATTTTAGGGGGAAATTAGACTTGGTAATTTATATTTCTTGTTTATACAGTACAATTTGCTGATGAAAAAATGTGCTAAACTTATTGATTCATGACCATAATTGTTTAATTATTTATCATTGCAGAATGGTATTAGCATTGCTAATAATGCAGATGTGCACAAAGGCTGAGGAGTCAGAGGCAGCTTTTGTTTGGGGTGCGTAGGGCTCCAGGAAGCCTGTTTCAGGACAGAGGGCCGCCTGCCTGGGACGCGATGTCCCCGGGCCACACCTGCCTCTACAAGAATGACTGCAGAAGAATTGATCACCTTGTTAGTGGTGGAACTGCAGGGCCACACATTGCCCAAAGTGTGGCCCCACAGATCCTACTTTCTGAGCTTAGAGCCTCCAAGTTCAGTCCCGTCTCTCTGAACTCAGAGCCTGAGCTGGGGGACAGATTCGTGGCCATCGTGAGGGTCCCTCATTCCGTGAACAGCCTGAATGGCAAAGTCATCTGATATGGTTTGGGTGTTGGTCCCCTCCAAATCTCATGTTGAAATTTGATCCCAGTGTTGGAGGTGGGGCCTGGTGGAACGTTTTTGGGTCATAGGGTGGATCCCTCATGAATAGCTTGGTGCCCTCCATCCCGGGGTATTAAGTGAGTTCTCACTCTGTGTTGATATGCAATCTGATTGTTTAAAAGAGTATGGTCCCTCTCCACCTTCCCTCTCTTGCTCCATCTCTCATCATGTGACATGCCAACTTCCCCTTTGCCTTCTGCTATGAGTAAAAGTTCCCTGAGGTCTCACCAGAAGCCAATTAGATACTGGCGCCATGCTTGTTTGGCCTGCAGAACCATAAGTCAATCAACATCTTTTCTTTATGAATCACCCAGTCTCAACTATTCCTTTATAGCAACACAAATGAACTAAGACACCATCCTCATCCACTTACTCAGCACGGCCCAGCTAATCTTCTGCACAGGGAACCAGAGAGCTTGTGGAGCTCACAGACCTGGGAGGGGTCAACAGAAGATTCTTCCATCTCCCCAAATGGGTCATTGGCTAAATGTTCATGTTCTCAACCATCAGGTAAATCCCAACGGGGCGTAAAGCCAAAAGAAAGTCTGAAGTGACGCAGGCGATGCAGGACTCTAGGTCCCACACTTGCCCTCAGAACCAGTAGCTCATCTAATCAACCTGCTCACTTGACAAACAGGGAATCTGAGTCCTCAAGGGGAGATCAGATGCACGGAGTAATCCCCTGTAGCCTTCAGGAGAGTCAAGTGGAGAAGTCAAGGGAGGTGTGGAGTGAGTCTAAAGCTCACAGCCTGGCCTAGAAATAGATCTGGGAGTCACTGGCACCGATGTGCTGGGGAGACCAAATTATTTATCTCAGCTCCTCACTCTCCTGTAATGGAATCATCCATCTACATCCTTGTCCCAGCTCTCAGTGGCCCAAGCGAGCTTCCTCTCCCCTGACTCTGGGGTCAACCCAAAGCAGACCAGTGAGGCAGCAGTAGACACAGCAGAAGCAGAAGCTTGGATCATCTTGTTCTCTTGAGCTCCAGCATTTTCTGTGTGATGGTTAATTTTATGTCACCTTGCCTGAGCTAAGGGATGCCCACATAGCTGGTGGAACCTTCTTTCTGGATGTGTCTGCGGATGCTTCTAGGAGAGTTTAGAGTTTGAATCAGCAGACCGAGTGAAGATGACCACCATCTCCAATGTGGATGGGCCTCGTCTGATGCAAATTTTCTCTCCCTCTCTTTGAGCTGGCACACCATATTTTCCTGCCCGTGGACCTGAACATTCCTGGTTCTCAAAGTTTTCAGACTCAGACTGGGGGCTTCTCTGGTTCTCAGTCCTTCAGGCTTGGACTGGGACTACACCGCCAGCTTTTGGGCCTCCAGCACAGAGAGCAGATCATAGGATCTCTCAGCCTCCAGAATCATGTGAGCCAATCCGTCATAATAAATTTCTTTCTGTGTCTCTATACAGTCATGTGCACTTAACAATGGGGATCCAGCCTAAGAAATGCATCATCAGGCAATTTTGCCATTGTGCAACTGAAACAGGGCAGGCGAGCCCCAAATTTGGGCCTCAGGAGTGTTCTTGGCTTTGCCCAAGAAAGAATTCAAGGGCAAGTTAGTGATACGGTAGAAGAAAACAGCTTTATTGAAGAGGCAGTGTTGCAGCTCTGTGACTGCTTCTGAAGAGCAGGGTTACCCCACAGGCAGTGTGCTAAGAGCAGCAGCTCAGGGCAGGTCTGCAGTCAGATTTATATCCACTTTCAATCACGTGCCAATTTAAAGACAGTGTATGCAGAAATCCCTAGAAAAGGGGTGGTAAGTTCCAGGTGTTGCCATGGCAATGGTAAACCAACATGGCACACGCGCGGGCATGTCTTATGGAAAGGTGCTTTCACCCCGTCCCTGTTTTAACTAGTTCTGAATTAGGTCCAATATCTAAGCCCCAACTCCAGAGTTGAGTCCTACCTCCTATCTCACAACTATTAGAGTGAACTTACACAAACCCAGATGGTACAGCCTACCACACACCTAGGCTGTATGGTGTAGCGTATTGCTCTGAGGCTACACGTCTGCACAACATGTTACTGTACTGAATACTGTAGGCAATTGTAACACAACGGGAAGTACTTGTGTATCAAAACCATATCTAAACATACATGTGATACAGTAAAAATATGGTACACAAGATAAAAAATGGCACATACCATGAATGGAGCCTGCAGGACTGGAAGCTGCTCTGAGTGAGTCAGTGAGTGAGCGGTGAGTGAATGCGAAGGCCTAGGGCATGACCGCAGACTTTATAAACACTGCACATTTTGGCTTCACTAAATTACTTTAAAATATTTTCTTTCTTCAGTAATAAATTAACCTTAGCATGCTGGAACCTTTCCACTTTATGAACTTTTTTATTTTTTTAACTTTTTGACTCCTTTGTAATAACACTTTGCTTAAAACACAAACACTTGTAGAGCTGTACAAAATTATTTCCTTTATATCTTTTTTATAAGCTTTTTTCTTTTAACTTTTTAAACTTTTTTTTTTTTAAATGGAGACACAAACACATACATGAGGCTAGGCCTACACAGGGGCAGGATCATCAGTGTCCTCCACCTCCACATCTCGTCCCACTGGAAGGTCTTCAGGGGCAGTCACACACACGGAGCTGTCACCTCCTGTGATAACAATGCTGACTTCTGGAATCCCTCCTGAAGAACCTAAAGAATGGTATACCTGTATAGGACACTTACCATTTTTATATAAATAGGCCCACCTCCAGAGTTGAGTCCCAAGTTTACTCTGTGATAGTTGTGAGCTAGGAGGTCAGACTCAACTCTGGAGATGAGGCTCTAAAATAATGATTAAAAGTATGTTAACATGTAAACCAGTAACATAGTCATTTATTATCAGTATCAAGTACTATGTACTGTATGTAATTGTATGTGCTAGATTTTTATACAATACGACTGGCTTGTTTATACCAACATCACTATAACAGGGGAGTGATGCAATGCTCCATAATGTTACGATGCCTGCAACACTAGGCAAATGGAATTCTCCAGCTCCATTATAATCTTATGGAATCACTGTCGTATTATGCAGAGCGTCATTAACCGAAATGTCATTATGTGGCACATGACTGTATAGGTACTATTGCTTCTGTTTCCCTGGAGAACCCTGACTAATACATGCTATGAGAAGATCAAGCCCATATAACTGGCCCCAGAAGGAGGTGCATGGAGCAGAACTGCTGCAGCCGACCCACAGTGGCACAGACGAGAGATGCATGCTCACTGCTGTCTGACAATGAATGGCAGGGAAGTTGTCTCACAGTAATATTGCAGCAATTGCTAACTGATAAGGTGAGTTTTAAAGCTGTAGGATTAGGTAGGATCATGCAGGGAGAAGGAGGGGCAGGAAAGAAGCCCAAGGAATAAACATGATAAACTCTAGCATTTAGATTAAGGAGGAAGAGCTACCCAAGAATGACTTCACAGAAAGACAGAAGAAAGGACGTGGAGTGTGGGCCAAGAAAGGCACGTATTTCAAATAGGAAATATTCATGCTGCATGTGGCTAAGAGGTCAACTAAGATGAAGGCAGAAAAGCCTATTAGGTCCATGGACGTGAAGGTCACCAGTGGTCAGAGCAGGAGGCGGGGTGAAATCCGGGGACAAAAGTGGAATCCTGGGCTACAGGAGTCAATGAGCCACTGGTGACAAGACAATAGATCCTGGGACCTCAGACACCCAAGAGCAGAAGATGGACAAGAAATCGGAAACACAAAGACGCCCATATCCGGTAGTTCAGCAGTCAGTGGACAGGGGAGACGTGATCGTCTCCTTGCTACAGATAGGTAATCTGAAGGACCAACGAGGCAAGGCTACGCTGCAGGCCTGACACTAGGATGAGGCCAGACAGCCCTGGAGAGTAATATCTGGGCAGCCCAAGGAGATCCCTGGTTCGATCCCGCCTTCCCTGGGGGTGCTGGCCCCTCCTCTCGCACACCCAGCTGCAGAGGGCAGGCTGCCCCTTGAGTGGGGAGGTTTTGCTCCTGCGGATCTCTCAGGCCTTCCCCTGAGACCATCTCACCTCCCACCTAGCCACAGGCCCCAAGAGAGCAGAACTGACTGCTTCTCCCCCAATGAGTTTGACCACACACTGACCACCCTGGTCACCATTTAGATGAAAACCTAAAATTCCTAAGCCATTTCAGAGCCCAGTTGTGGCATCAGAATACACTGCCTTGGAGGATGGATTTGTCTGAGGCCCCCAACCTCTCCAACGTTAATGAAAACCCCTCATCTGGGCTGAAGCCCCTTCCAAGGTGTGTGAGAAGCTCTTGTGTCAAAATGAAGTGTTGAAAAGAACAAGAACAGAGTTGGTATGCTGAATTGTTGTGTCAGTTTTGGGGAAATGGGGAGTCGTGTTGGGTCTGCTCAAAAAAGACCAAAGCATCTCTCGTTCCTGTTCGCAGATCAAAAAGGTGAGTCCATCACTACCGCATCCTTCCGGCCTTGGTGTTTCAAACATACTGAAGGGGACAGGCAGAGACCGCCGAGGACCCAGCCTGGCCTAGGAGAGAGAGCCTGAGAAATAATGTCAAGCCAAGCAACCACAAAAGCAACATTAGTGCCGTGGATGCAAGCCTCACCCTGGTTTCCCAGTGTCTGCAGCTGTGAAAAGACAAAAGAGATATCCCATTAACAGTCAACGTGATCTCCCTGTGTGCCGGAGCTCGGAGACAGATCTGGAGGAAGTAAAGGAAGGCAACTGCCTCTTCCCTCCAGAAGTCACTGTGTGAATCCATGCCCAAATCCTTGTCCCACTGCACGGGGGTGGCGTGTCTCCCATGGTTCAGCTCCAAGCTGGTCTCGAACTCCTGACCTCTGTCACCCAGCAGGCCGGTGGGCGGATGGCAGTCAGCAGGCAGACTGGCAGTGGGCAGACTGGCAACGGGTGTGCCCAGCCCCCTGGGCATCTCACCCTCACTCCAGGAGCCTCTCTCTGCAGTCCCCACTGCTCCCTCAACCCTTTCTCAAGTGGGCTCCCCAGCTCCGGGGGCTGCGACCCCCCCATCTGTTGAGCCTGCTCTGAGCCCTGGCTTCCCTGGAAACTGTGTCCATTCCTGACCTGTGCATTTCTGGTTGGTTACAGCAGCTTGATTATAGCCGGAACATTTGTTCCACAGAACAAAACGTATTTGTCTCTGAAACTACCGAGCTTCCCGCAGCTCTCCTTTATCTGCTTGGATGTTCACGAAATCAGTGTGTGCTAGAGTGAAACGCCTGTGTGGGGGCTCAAACTGCAGCTTTGCCACTCCCTAACACGTGTGGCCGTGGTCATTCTTCTGCCCTTCCTGGGCCTTGGTTTTCTCATCTGTGAAATGGGGATTGTGATTTCTATTGCACACCGTCTGGTGAGGATTTGACGGCACACAGTGCGTGGGGTGCCTAGAACAGAGGGACGGTCCCATAAACTCAAGCTAAACAGGGAAACACCAAGCATGCCCTAGAGGAAACTCCCTGAGTGCAGTACCAGCCCTGCCACCAACGCGTGTCATGTGGCCTTGGGTAAGGCCTCCCCCCTGGACCTCAGTTTCTCTCTATTGATGAAAATATAGAAGTCAGATGTGACCATTTCTGGAGGCCCTTCCAATGTGAAATAATAATAATAGAAGCCAGTCTTTAGAAAGCACTGACTTCTGCCAGGCATATTTTTTTTCTTTTTTCTTTTTTCTTTTGTTTTTGTTTTTGTTTTGGAGATGGAGTCTCCCTCTGTCACCCAGACTGGAGTGCAGTGGCGCCACCTCGGCTCCCTGCAACCTCTGCCTCCCAGATTGAAGCTATTCTCCTGCCTCAGCCTCTCAAGTAGGCTGAATTATAGGCGCATGCCACCCAGCTACTTTTTGTATTGTTAGTAGAGATGGGATATCACCATGTTGGCCAGACTAGTCTTGAACTCCTGACCTCGTGTGATCCCCGTGCCTCGGCCTCCCAAAGTGCTGGGATTGCAGGCATGAGCCACCACACCCAGCCTATATTTCTAGAATGTCGATGCACCACCTCTGTCCCCCGTATTCCCAGTGCCCCCGGCCTCCTACCACCAGCACCTACCACTGTGCTGAGGATGGTCACTGGCCCTGGACTATCCTTAGCAGGTGCATGGACAGGCCATGCATCCTGGGGTTTCACACCATAGGAGCAGCCCTTGCCATGAGGGAAGCTGCTGGATAATCACCCAGGGTCCTTGCCCTCGGGGAAGATAACTCCCAGGGCTCTTGTGCTCTGCTGCTTCCTGGGGGACCCCAGCACACCCAAGCCCCTGTTGCCAGCAGCCCTAAGCTGCCTCTGAACACGGTGCCTGGCTGCCTTCTCTTCCCCTGCTAACTCCCTGCACTTCCTCCCAAATGCACTCAGATTCCTCTCAGAGTTTGCTTCTGCGGAAACCCGAATGACCACATCTCCTCTAATGCTCTCCACGCTCTTGGGAAGCAAGTGCCAGGACAGTCACCACTCTGCAGACAGGAACCAGGCTCAGAGGAGTAAGTCCCCTTCACCCCGGGGCCAGCAAGTGAGGGATGGCACAGGGCATGTAGCTGACGGCCTGAGCCCTATTGCAGGCTCCAGCTCACTTTGCTGACGCTGGGGAATTTGCCCCAAGGCCTCACCCCATCAGAGTGGATGACCCAGTCTTCCAACCCCTCAAGATTCAGGACAGGCTTCTGTAGGGTCATTGGCACTGCACCTCCAAGGCCAGGGCCAGCCCTCCCTCAGCCCAGAGTGCAGGGCCCGTTCCGTGGCCTGTGTGGCCAGGGCAAGGCCAGTGGCTAGGCACAGAGAAGGGTCTGGCTGGGGTTGGGCCTGCATCAGAATCTGCTGAGCAAAGCCCATAAGACAAAGGCCCTCCCCCTACCAGCTCAAGCACCCAATTTTTCCTGCCATGAGCTTTTTTCTTTGGACCTGGGTGGCTGTACCACCCTTTGTGGGTCTCAGGAATAACCCAATTTGACATCAGAAGCCCAAGGCCCAGTGAACCATGTGACTTGGGGTCACTCACTTCTCTCTGAGCCTTAAATTCTTGTTCAGCCAAGTAGGGCTCCACCAGGCACCCTCCCTACCTTGTGGGAATCTGAGGAGTTGGGATCATGCCTGAAGACACAAGCACTCGCCCTCCAAAGACCAGAAACTGCAGTGTGGGAGAGGGACACTGGCCACTGGTGGAAGATTCTTAGCAGGCAGAGCGGCCCAGGCAGGCTAGGGCAGCCTCTGCACTCCTGGCTCAGAGGGGCTGGACCCTACAACCATCTGCCTTGCTATACTATGCCCAGTGGCCAGCCTCAGCTAGAGGGGCCTCTCTCAAGCTGGGCACTGGCTCCCAACTGTCCTAAGCCCAGCAGCCCAGAAGACTGGAGCCAGCTGACTCACTGACTTCACCCAAACTATCCCTTTACTTTCTCACCCTCCACCATGTCATGCTGAGGCATGGACGGGGGCATGATGACCAGGTGTGTGATGACCGGGTGTCTGAGGACTGGCCCCATCCCTGAGACAGCCTTTCCACCTTCAGCAAGGGTATTGAGTGTCCAAGACCCTCAGGAGCCACAGAGGACAGGACTCTGTGGACCACAATGGGCTAAGCCAGGACGGGAGATAAGGAGGCTGTGGGAGTGAGCCCCAGCCACATGGCTCCCAACTCAGGTGCATCCCTACCTAGGCAGGGGAGCAGGCAGCTGCTGGCACCATGCAGAAGAGGGCTGCAGGGTGAGCTCAATGCAGGGGCCCTGGGAGATTGAGGAGGGTCCAGAGGAGGCAACATCTCAGTCAGGATCCATGCAGGAGTGGAAGTTGGCCCAGCTAAGAGGAAGCGAGGGTGCTCCAGGCAGGGAGGATGGCAGGGCAAAGGCCTGAACATCGCTGAAGGTATTTCGAGCAATGGCAGGAGGTCAGGGCAGGCTGGAGGGGTCAGGAGGCCATGGGCAGGCTGGGCTGGGAGCCAAGGCAGGTGGGTGACATGGGGAGATCAGAGAATAGAATTCGAGGGACAGGAGACGAAGCCATTAGGAGGCCGTGCTGGTGTGTGCCCCAAGAAGGGTGTGGGCCTGGGTCGATCACCCACAGAGACATGGGCAACCCCTCTAGACACAGACACTCACACTGTGTGTGCACACACATCCCACAGGATGTGAACACACACACTATGTGAGCACGCACATAGTGAGCACACACATGCAGTCACACAGGCTCTGCACACACAAATATACACTCTGCACGCTGATGGATGTACCGTATAATAATATCCAATAACCTTTACCAAATGCTATTATACTCTCACAAGGTGCTATTCCAAATGCTCGCCACACCTTCACTCTTTTAATCCTCACAGCAAACACCACCGTGAGGTGAGGACCATCATTACCCCCATCTCACTGCTGGGTAAACTGAGGCTAACTGGAAGGCTTCTGATGGTTGAGGAGGGGGTGAGAGCTCAGTCCTGCTCCGTGTGGCCCTAGCTCATGCCTGGGAGCAGCTGCTGGGTAGTTGGAGAGGAAAGATTTCAGATCAACAGAAGGCAAAAGGCTCCTCTGATTAGAGATACCCCAGTTGATTGCCACTTTGGGGTGCAAAGGAAGACCCTGAAGAATGCGCACAGAAACTGGAAACAGAGGGATGTTCGATCTGTGTGGTGCAGCCTCTTGTAAGCAGTCCCATGACTATAAAACCCCCCTGCTTGCAAGGGCCTGGAGCTGCCTGTTCCCATGGTGGGAGGCCTGGAGAGTGGGTGTGTGTGGTGTGGGGAGCACAGGAGACAGCCGGGGTCTCCAGCTGCCTTGGAAACCAGAGGCTCAGGTGCTGGTCACCTTGGGCTTCCTGCCCCTAGTGTTGACCATAGAGAGCCCCCTGCCCCACCACCCATCCCTGTGCATCCCAGCATGCTCAGCCCACTCTCCCAGGGATCAGGCTTGGCCGGGCCACCAGCTGTGTCATTCACACATGCCCTGAACAGTTGTTGAATGCCCACAATGGTACAGGCATAGAGCCATCTGATTGCTGGGTGGGGCTTTTCACACCCTCCCTTGGGAAAGTCAGACTGGGAGGCCAATGCCTTCATTTTCCAGATGAGGACCCAAGAGAGGCCCAGGAAGAACAGTGTCTTGGCTCCCAGGGATTAGGCAGCCCTCCCTACACCCCAGGGCTTAAGACCTAGGCAGGAGTGGTGCATTCTCCATGGGTCTCACGTCCCTCCGTGGCCCAGGGAGGAGCAGGGCAGAGCCCATAAGCCACCAGCAGCTGGGCCCAGCCGGGCCACATCGTCTCCCCCAGTAGGCACTGGAATTCAGTGGCCGACGTGCTCAGCCAATCCCAGGACTGCGTGAACACCCCTCCCCTCCGAGGTTAACAGGATAAAGCCTGGGTAAAGAAACTGCTTATTTCCCCCAGCTCGCGAAGAAGCAATTATGCGACTTTCTAACGTGGTTTCAAATATATTTTGCAAACTAGGACTCAGACAAATATTAATGGCAGCAAATTACAGTACTTAGCAGAATTATCACCTAGCAAAGAGGCGCTTTTAATCTATAAAAAATATCAACAAAAGATGTAAATATGAACCCCTCAATGGGTGGTGTATCTTGAAGAAAATATACATCTAATCTCACAGTGTGTTACCTCTAATACCTGGGGAGAAGGTTAACAATTCTGAGACGTTCCCTACAGCTAGAGAATATATTTTGATGTAGATTTGTGGATATCAGAGACTTTAAATCTATTGTATAATCATAGGGCAGGAGGGAGGAGCCCAGCCACCTAATTCTCCGTGATGGGAAGGCGGCCACTGAGGGCTGTTCAAATGGCTGCAGTTACCTTCCTGACGCTCAGAGGGCTTCACCAGGAGCCTGAGACCTCCCCCTGAGGAAGCAGCCTGCTGAGCCCTGGGCCCGATCGGAGCTGGGGCTGAGCCTCAGAGGCCCACAGGCCCACTACCCACTGTTGAAGATGGGAAGATGGGGGACCTTGCGGCAGGGAGTAGGGATGGGGGCAGAAGACATTGATAGTGAAGTAATGAGCCCTGTGAAAGGCAAAACTGCCCATTTCCCTGTGTCACTGGGGGCGGGGGGCGGGTGGCCAAAACGAGTGAGCTTGGCAGTGCAGACCCCACTGTTGGAAGGACCTGCAGAGGCCCTAGATGACATTATCACAGGACACTTGGGGCCCCCACACCCCACCCAATGACTTCCTGGGGCCACACTCCAGCAGCAAGGCCCTGACAGCCCTCTGGAGACTTCTCTCTCACTCCCTGTGTCTGGAACAGGCCTGGGGCAGATACCCAAAGGGCCTTATCCTTGGCAGCAGACGCAGCCAAGGTGGACAATGATCTCTGGGAGGCTACGAGGGACGGACGATATAATCATGCTGGCCGCACTTCTTCTGTGCCAATCCCCTGTGTCATTGTGTAATCCCTTGGACTCTGGGCCTCCAGCCAAGACTCAGGCTCCAGGGACCCTCACTCTGCAGCCCTCCGGTGGGGACCCCGCAGCCCCATGTGCTGTAATCCAGGCACAGCTTAGGAGCCAGGGACCAGCCAGAAGGTCCCTGGGTTTAACCTTCTCCTAAATGTGCCCCCATTAAGCCTCTCCATGCTCTCCCTTGTACAGTCCCATAAGGAAAGTTTAGATGGACTTGAATATCCGTGATTTACATCACCCCAAAAAAGGTATATTGAATATAGGGTTCCTTTGCTTGCAGTACCAAGACCCCTCCCCCTTTATGCATTCTCTGGTTCCTTCCCATTAGGGAGCCTGATTTACTATTCCCTGTATCTGGGACAGCCTCCTTCCTGTCCGTTCTATGCACACACATGTACAACCACACACACACACACACATGCCGCTTCACAAGTGACGCCCACCAGGTCCTCCTCAACCGCCCCTTCCTAGGGAGTCTCCTGCATCCCCAGCCCCTGCCGGTCCCCGCCCCCAGCTCCATTATCCACACATCTCCCTGGCCCCACTCCTCCTGGGATTCACCACATATATAATACATGCATCCGTGTGGCTCTTAAAAATGGATGTCTGCTTCCCCCACGAGACAGCAAGCCCCAGGAGGGCAAGGACCTGGGGCTTTGTTTGGTTTTTGTTATTTCATTTGGTTCCCTGGCACCTCTCCAGAGCCTGGCACTGCTATGTTGTGATGAGTGTGTAAATGTTGATGCACCTTACGGGGCTTGGCCCGTCCCTCCTCCTGGTTAGATACAGCATTTGCTAAGGACGCTCCTGCTCTGGGACTCCGGCATGGAGGCCATCCCCAGAAGCATTCACAAATTCCCACATCTCCATCTTTCCAGTCATCACCCCACACATGGAGAGGACTTTCCAGCAAACCTGCTCTCCATACACATCCTGAATGGCAGCACGCCCTGGGGCTCTCACAGGCCACCAGCAGGGCCTCATTCTCTCCCCCCGCCCCCCCCCCCCGTGTCCCAGCATCCCCTGGAGCTCTCACGGGCCACCAGCAGGGCCTCACCCTCTCCCACTCATGTCCCAGCACACCCTGAGGCTCTCACAGGTCACCAGCAGGGCCTCATCCTCTCCCACCCATGTCCTAGCATACCCTGGGGTTCTCACGGGTCACCAGCAGGGCCTCCCCCTCCTCCCAGTCATGTCTCAACATGCCCTGGAGCTCTCACAGGCCACCAGCAGGACCTCATCCTCTCCCACCTGTGTCCCAGCACACCCTGGGGCTCTCACAGGTCACCAGCAAGGCATCTTCCTCTCCCACCTGTGTCCTGGCACACCCTGGGGTTCTCACAGGCCCCCAGCAGGACCTCATCTTCTCCCACCCGTGTCCCAGCATACCCTGGGGCTCTCATAGGCCACCAACAGGACCTCATCCTCTCCCACCTGTGTCCCAGCACACCCTGGACTCTCACAGGTCACCAGCAGGGCCTCACCCTCTCCCACCGGTTTCCCCAGCATGACCTGGGGTGTCCATAGTCCATTTCTGTCACGGAACCTGTGGTCAAAGTCACTTGTAGGGGTCCCACTGACCATCTGCCCCGTGGGTTGGCGTGTCTCTAGTTCAGTGGAGGCTAGCCATAAACCCACACCAGCAAGAGAGTTACTTAAACAGTTAGGACTGTTATTTCTCAAAAACAGTTATTCCTCATAGCTAATTTGTTCTGCAACCCATAAAATGTATCTGGCTTGGTTAGTTGTCTTGGTCACCACCACCTGTTATCTACAGGAATGTTTATTCAGGCTCTTCAGTACCTTCAGGGGTCTACAGGAGCTGGGAGGAGGGCGGGAGGCCCAGTAGTCAGCTAAGGTGGACAGGGTAGGGGCTACGCCACTGGGTTTCGGAGAAAACTGCAACCTGGGAGCTAGATGGGGAATTTCTGCCACTCATATGAAACTGGGCCTTCCTACCTGCCATGTGAGCTGCAGCTGTGGAGTAAATGCTTTTTGGATGCTAATCCACTGAGTACTGAACAGGTCTTGGTTTCCGACTCTGGGACCTTGGGCAAGTCACTTAACCTCTCACGGCTGTCGTTCTCCGGCCAGAAACAGTGCGTGGTCTGTCCCCACCTCTCTCACCCGGCTATTTCCAGAATTAATTGGATAATGCTCACAGAGTGCTTTGAGCTTCCAAGAAAGAGGGGTGTCTGCAACACAGGACAATTACTCTAATTATGATTGCCTGGGAACCTGCACACAATTTTACCTTTTAACATTAGCCCTGCACATCATGGGAGAAGAGTCAAGGCTGCTTGTCCCAAAGGGGATGATTTTAAGAAGCTCAATTTACAAAAAAAGGCAGAGCTTAGAAAACAGAGGCACCTCCCCTCTGCTGGCACTCAGAAAAAGTGGCTTCAGCTGATCCCCACGGAGGGCTACTGGGGTCGTGGCTGGGAGCAGCCAGGCAGGGAAATCGTGGCTCCTTTCCAGGGCTGCGGGCTGCGGAGACAGCTCCATGATGAACGTGGCCACCTCCCTCCTTGGTCCCTAATACGTGTAGGTGTAAGGCTCCCCTGGTCACACCACGGGGTGGGCAAGCTCATCCTAGGACCCAGCTCAGTGTGTCCGCCCTGTCAAGCCGGTCATTGCCCCCTTCCAAATTTATGACTAGGCCTGAGTGTGCCATGACATGTGGCTAATTCAGGGCTGGATGCAGGGCCCAGGAAACCAGATGACAGCCTATTGGAACTGAGCTGACCAAGCAGTGCAACAGTGGTGGGATCTGGCCCTGCACGGTCATGGGGCTTGGGCAAGTCACCGTGTTGGTGCAGACAGACAGGAGACAGAAGACATACAGAGAACTGGAAGTATGAAGCGGTGCAGCCCTGGGAGAGAGTGAGTGACACTCTGTCGAGGGAGGATGGTGCCCTGGAGGCTGGATGGCACCTCCAACCTCAGACTCCTCCGGTTATCCAGACTCCTCCGATAAACCCGCTACGCCTTGCAACAGAACACCATTCCCAAGCTGCTTTCAGGGTCAGAGACCCTGCAAGAGTGAGAGAGACCAGGCTGCAGGGTCTGGTCCCAGAGGAGTCTGGAGAACGGGAGGAGTCGGAAGCTGGAGGTGCCTCCCAGCCTGGAGGGAACCGGGTCTCCAGCACCTCATTCGCCCTCTCCCAGGGTTCACCGCTTCACCCTCCCAGGTAATTGATTGGACTCAGGGACTTCTCCAACATCTTGGGCCCAATGGTAGCAACAGTGGCCACCATTCACAGGGCGCTTCCTCTGTCTTGGGCACTGGTATGCATTACTTCATCCAAACCCTCACACCAGCCAGGTGAGGGGCGGGCCCCTTTCAAGCCCTGTGAATTCTTGGCCAAGTTACTTCACTTGTCTGGGCTTCCTCTGTTGTACAATGGGGATAATACCACTCTTCAGCAGAGATTTTGTGAAAATTAAATAAAAGACCATAAAGTATTTTGTCAACTGTGAAGTTCTACGTCCATGTGAGCTCTTGGTCTTGACATTTCCTGGCTTTGCTGGCACGTTAGTCTTTCTTTGGGAAGCCAAGAGACAGATGTTGTCCGCATGGCCCCCAGATTCTGAGTTCCCTGGAACTGAGGTGGGAATCCACCACCGGGAGTGTTGCCTTCCATGGCTCCTTGTCTACGCCCCCTCTTAGTCTCATCTGGTCAGACCTAGATCTCCAGGGATCTACACTTACAACCAGGGCAGGGGAGAAGGGTCTCAGGACAGGAATCAACAGCAGGGTCGGCCCTTACTGAAGTGGAGATTGCTGTGTTGTTCATGAAAACAGGTGCCATCACCTGGGGCTTCTCCCAGGAGGTACCCAGACCAGCATGTCTGGCTGGGGTGACCAGCTCTGGCAGCCGTGCAGAGACAAGGGCACCCAAGGGCATTTCTGCACACCAGGACTCTCAGATTTGCTATGGCTGAAACCCATCCATTCCAAAATCTGAAAGAAAGGCACTTAGTTCAAACCGGAGAGTTTGTTTGACGAACCAAGAAACATTTGTCAAGCTCCCAGCCAAGCTTTGTGGAGGACCAAGACTCATGCTCTGTGCTGGGGGCACCAAGCAGGGAGAAAGAGGGGGAAAGTCGAAGCTCCAAACTTGGGGAACCCGGAATGTGCAGAGGAGGCTGAGAGAACATCCTCACCTCCCTCGAGGCTGAGGTTGGTGTGGGCTGGGTGGGCAGACAAAGCTTCTAGGGAAGCATAGGATGAGCCGGAAGAAGGAAGTCTGGTTAGAAGCAAAGAAGCCCCCTCTGCCAGGCCAGGCAGCTCACAGGAGCACAGGCGACAGATCCCGCTGTCTGTCTTACCCCACTGTCGTGCGGTGAGGTGGGCAGGCCAGCTTTGCTCTCCTGAGGCCATGGGCAAACCGCTGAACATTTCAGTGTACCATCACTTCCTAAGCAATAAAGCGGCGTCACAGGGCTGTGGGGAAAAAGCGTCTCATCGTTATGCTGTTTTATGACTGGCAACTAATACTTAATGAGTGCCAACCACACAGCGCTGAGTGCTTTATGCAAGTTACCTAAGTGGACCTTCCTCACTTGGAGACCGAGACCCGTCCTATTGCCACTTCAGAGAAGGGGAAATTGAAACGTAGGGAGATGGTATTTGACTAAGACAAGTTTATTCTGGGGTCTGCATTTAAACCTCAAGCCTTTGCCTTTAACCAGGCCTATCCCAGCGTCCTGCCCATGGCTGGAGTGACCGTGTCAATCAGCACTGAACACAAAAATAGAATGCAAACCACAGACATCATGTTTTATTTTCTAGTAATCACATCAAAGAACCAGGTGGAAATAATGTTAATAATGTATTAATTCTTAATTCAATAGATCCAAAATATTATTAAACTTAAAATCAATATAGAAAATATTAATGAGGCTGGGTGCCGTGGCTCACACCTGTAATCCCAGTACTTTGGGAGGCCGAGGCAGTTGGATCACTTGAGGTCAGGAGTTCGAGACCAGCCTGGCCAACATGGCAAAAACGCCGTCTCTACTAAAGATACAAAAATTAGCTGGGCGTGGTGGTGGCACCTATAATCCCAGCTACTCAGGAGGGTGAGATAGGAGAATCACTTGAACCCGGGAGGCGGAGGTTGCAGTGAGCTGAGATCATGTCACCGCACTCTAGCCTGGATGACAGAGAGAGAAAAAAAGTTTCTCTCAAAAAAAAATTTTGAGACGTCTCAAAAAAAAAAAAATATACACACACACACACACACACACACACATACACAGAAACACATATACATATATATATGAGATGTTTGACTTTCTTGTTTTCATACTAAATCTTCAAAATCTGGTGTGAATTTGCACCAACCGCACATCTCAGTAGCCACACATGGGTCTTGGTTCCGTATTGGACAGCACTGGTGTCAGTTACCTTCCAAAGCAGGACCTTTTGAGGGGTCCTCATGGGAGATGCCATGAGTGATAGCCAGGACCACAGGCAGAATCCAGGGCTGTCCCAGGCAAACCAGTCCTGTGAGATGCGCAGAGAAACCTGGTTCCCTTTTCCCCATGCCTACAGCCCAAAGCATCCTGTGTCCTGCACTCCCTCTTGACAGCACCATCTCGTGGCCCTCCCTCTGCCATTGTTAATCTTTCCAAACAACCTGTCTGCACCTTTGCTAATCTCTATTTTATTTGTGCCCGCCCTTGTCCTTATTCCCGTCATCTTTCTCGTTCCTTTAGGTTTGCTCGGTGGCTCTTTTTCCAGTTTCTAGGAGCAAACACCTAGCCGGTTTGTTTTCAGCTTTTCTTGTTTCCTGATAAATGGATTTAAAGGCATAGATTTCCCTCTCTCTGTGTTCCACAAATTTGGGCATGTAGCATCCTCAAAATCATGTCATCCTTGATTTTTCTGATTTATTTTATTGTTTCTATTTTAAATATGCTATTTAGCTTCCAAAGAGAATTTCTGAGCTATTCTTTTGCTTTTAATTTCTAATTGTATTTCACTGTGATCACAGGCACGGTATAACCACACAGATTCTTTGCAGTGTAAGGAGACCTCCTCTACGGCCCATCGTGTGATTGATTTTGGTAAACATTCTGATGCTGGGTGAGTCCCTTCTCTGAAGAAGCCACTTGCTGCCAGGTTTAGCTTTCTGAAAGCACCAGTTAACTCATGGAGCCCTCTGTTCAAAACCACTGGAGGCGCCCAGCCAAGCCTGGCTCATCTCCAAAGTCAGAGCTTGGTCTCAAGCCCTCCCCATGGCCTAGCCCGCCAGCTCCCGGTGACTACAGGATGAGGACTCCTGCACCTTTGTGAGTCACAGCCTGTCCTTCCCTATCAGGCCCAGCTGTCACTCTCCTGGGCCTGTCTCAAAGAAACTCCGGGCCAGGAAGGAGCCCCAGAGGTGCTCAGTTCAGCAGAGAGAGCCATTTCCTGTGCATCTGCCAGTGGAAGAAAACAACAATCACGGTAATAACATTGGCAACATGGGTGTCTGCAACCCACGTTATAGCTGAGAACACGTGGGGTGTTGGGTGTGGGGGCTCCCAGGCCAGGGTAACTTGCCCAAGGCTCTGTCTGGCTGCAAAGTTGGGGCCCTAAGCCACTTCATTCAGTGAACACGAGGGCAATAATTGATCCATTTCCTAGAAAGAAAAATCAAGGTAGGAATGTGATCAGGTTCCAAGAGGAGTCAGTGGAGCTTTGGGATCAGTTGGTTCTCTAGGGACTGCTCCTAACCTTAAAAAACAACTGGCAAAGCTGGGCGCGGTGGCTCACGCCTATTATCCCAGCACTTTGGGAGGCCAAGGCAGGTGGATCACCTGAGGTCAGGAGTTCAAGACCAGCCTGCTCAGCACGGCAAAATTCTGTCTCTACTAAAAATACAAAAATTAGCTGGGCGTGGTGGTGCATGCCCGTAATCCCAGCTACTCAGGAGACTGAGGCTGGAGGATTGCTTGAACCCAGGAGGTGGAGGTTGCAGTGAGCCGAGATCATGCCACTGCACTCCAGCCTGGGCAACAAGAGTGAAACTCCATCTCAAAAAAACAAAAAGAAAAAAAAAAAACAAAAAACTGGGACAACTTGGAAAGCCCTGACTGCTCAAGAAAGCCAGAACTTTATCCCCTAGCACAACACCAGAGAAGCCCACAGGCCTGGGAAGAAGTCAGGTCCATTTCTACACATTGAGACAGGACTCAAACCACCTCTGCACATCTGAATGCAGAGCGGCGGGCACAGGAAGAAGAAATGGATGGTGAGGGACGTGTGCAGTTTTCTACCGGACTCTGCTTTCCTCCATCAGGTGCCAGAGGGAGCCCAGAGAATATGGAAAGTTTAACGACAGGCGGGCAGACCCTGACTGGCAGCTTCGTCAATGCAACCCAGATAACGACAAACGCAAACCTCACCATGGTCCAGACACCTCACTCCGACTTCCTCTCCGTGCCAGCGCAGAGCCCGCCAAAGGTCATGAACAAGATAAATTTGACACAATAAGACTCCACTCCCATGTTAATGCCCCTCCGATCCGGGCCTCAAAAGTGAAATAATAAATTTAGGAAAACAAGCAGAATGACCCGTCTGGTTGGTTGGTTTTTCTAGATACCATCTACATATTTTAGAAACGTACAACCTTCTAATGGAAATGAATAAACTACTCAACCATAAAGTTGCTATAGAAGATATGCTTGTTCTGATTCGAAAGGGCATCTGCTATCTGCAATATTGATAATACTTTTCAAATTTCATCTGCTTTTGTTTGCATTCTGCGTTGTCTGTTTAAACACACTGGGAATAATAATGAATCCCCGCATTATCTCTACTTTTTCAAGGCCGAACATATAACTTTATCACAAAAATAATTAAAATTCTTTGGCACTCTTGTATCTTTTCCATTAAACGTTATCAACCAGTGACAATAAACTAACATGAGCCCAAGGCTGGCCATGGGCCGCCTTTACAAAGAATGCATTTGTCCCCGGGCGAGAGACATGAATTTTCAGTTTACAGGGTCAGGCGATCCTGAAGTTTTTTACAGTAGGAGACCACAAATCTATACCTCCTGTCCCCTAACGGGGCTGGCGGCGGCCACAGGGTGCCCCATAAATTCTCAGGCAAGAATACACTTTAATAGGCAAAAAAACCTTGGCAGCTTAATAATTCTGCGTTGCAAATTTAAATATTTTACATATCATTAGACATTAAAAACAAAGATTTATGCTGCTCGTCTCCACGGAGTGAGGACTCCGTCGACTTCACACCCGACCATGAATCTGCTTGAGGTTCATTAGCTGAACGTCTTCAGCTAAGAAAGCCCGTCGAGTGGGGGCGGCCTCTAAATCACCACTTTTATTTTTCCGCCATCAGGAACCACTTGAGGAGACCCCTCCCCTGGGCAATGCCCCACGCCAGCTCCCTGACCCGCCAACGTCCGGGAACCATGGGGTGGTACCCAGCCTTTCCCAGCCAGCAAGAGCATTAACAGGGGAGCACAAACCCATCTGTCTACAGTACCCCATCACCTATGACACCCTAAGGCCTGGGGAGGGACTCACCTCCCAGGTCACACCGGACAGGGGGAGAGGAGATTTGAGCAGGGGCTGCTGGGTACTTCTTAGAGGCCAATTGACACACAGAACTGGGCCACAAGTTGACAGCCCCAGATGAGGAGGAGGAGAGGGCAGGGACAGGTTGGGCACAGAGAAGTGGAAGAGGAAGAACTTCCCACAGCCACAGGCCCCACCCCTCAGTGGCCAGGGCTGTCCTATGGCATAGCTTTTGGTGATCATCTGCCCTCTCTTCAGGGGTGTCTCCTTCATACAGCCACACTCATCTCAAAGCTCTACTTCTGCAAGCCAGCTCACAGCCCTCATCCAGAAACCCCTTACCGCCCAATGCAGCCTGTTCCCTCTTAAGTCCTTACTTAGGATTTCCTGAGCAGAACTTGCTCTTCCCCGACACAGCCCAGAACTCCCTCAGTCCAAGAGGAAACCCCCAGCACACAGCCTCTGGCATGGCCAGGTCTGCACCTTCTCCAGTCCCCTGATGCGTAGCAGAGGTGCCTCACCAGCAGCCGGGAGGGAGGAACGCATGAGTTACATCTCTTATTTTCTGTATTTCTGTTGCTTGGACATGTGGAGCCTTGCTGGCCCAGAAGGGACCACCCCTGCCAGAGCCAGCCAGTGCTTAGAGAGGGTAAACAGTTCATCACCAGCAAGGCACTTTCAAATGCAACCCAACTGATCCAGAGCCCACACTCCAACCACCTCCTCTGCTGGCTCTTGTCTTCCAGGCCACTCTCCACTTGCTCTCATCACCCCAGGGCCAAATACCAGAGAATCAGGGACAGTCCCTGTGCCCGAGAGCAGCTGAAATGATACAGACTAGCCCTCCTAGACTTGCTTACCCTCCCTCTCCCATTCCTGCCCATGGAAACCACAATGGAGGCCCTGGCCTGGTGTTCCCCTCTCTCCCTCTGCCTCTAGACACACCCTGGTGCTGCCCCACATGGCTCTGGGGGTTGTGGCATGCCCCCTCCTGGTGGGGACTGTGAGTAACAAACCATCTTGTCTGCAGCAGTTGTCTCTTGATCCATTGGCTGTATTGTACCTCAAATTTCCTGCTAATATATTATATTTTAAAACAGAGCATACAGCTGACAGACGTGGTATTTACAAGACAGCTCAGTGTTACATAAGCTTTGAAATGCATGTCTTTTGAGAGAACATGAGCTGCCTGGAGCCACAGTCTCTACCACTCCCTCTTTTGTCATACCCACATCTCTGCTGGGCCTGAATCTTCAAGAGTCTAGGGTCCTAACTAGGAGACTCCTTCCCTGAGGGCTGGAGTGTGACAGGAGGAATGCCCCAGCCTTTGGGGAGGGGGCCCATGGGCTCCTTGCATGGTCACTGCTGGGTGCTGGATCCTGGTGGAGTCAGCTGGGCCTGGGAGGAAGAGAGGGCCGTCTCAATCTGCAGATGCCCTAGGCCAAGCTGTGGTGCTTCATTCTGCAGAGTCTATGAAGGTTTCTGGAGACCTCAGCAGAGCCCAGAAACACCACCAGAGCCAGCCATGCTTGAGAAGCCATCTCCCCAACACTTCCCTCTTCCTCACATGAGCAATCCGAGTTCAAGGGACAGGAAGGGACTGGCACAGAGCTATCCAGCAGTCATATTCTTCTGGGTACAAGGGGAAGAGTCGCCATGCAAGTACCTCTCTGTTTTCATGTCAAATCCCACTAGCTGACAGTAAGAGAATAAAAAAGGCTGAAGTCCACAAAGCAGAGAGAATGGGAAGGGAGACAACATACAAAAGAGATTTTGACAAAAAGTTGGAGAGATGGTGCAATGGTTTGAATGAGTCTCCTCCAGAATTCCTATGTTGAAGCTTAATTTCATTGTGGTGGTGTTGGGGGATGGGGCCTTTTGTGAAGTGATCAGGACATTAGAGCTCTGCCCTTGGGATGAGTCCATGCCTTTTAGAAGGGCTGGAGGGCACTAGTTCAGGCCTTTTTGCTGTTTTCTCTTCTGCCATTAGAGGACAGAGTGTTCCTCCCTTCAGGCGGATGTAGCAACAGGGCACCATCCTGGAAGCAGAGACTGGGCCCTCCACAGCCAGTGCCTTGGTCTTGGACTTCCCAGCCTCTAGAACTGTGAGAAAATAGATCTCTGTTGTTTATAAATTACCCAGTCTTGGGGATTTTGTTAAAGCAGAACAAACAGACAGAGACAGACAGAAAGCAGATGAGCAGCAGCAACCGAGTGAGTGGGAGCAGCCGTGCAGCTGCAGCAGGGGACACTCAGGGACTGGAGGCACCAGGTACATTTGAGCATGGGGTGTAGACAGAGCTAAAACCCAAGGGCTGGCTGAGAGTCAGAGTCACCCCAATAATCTCCCAGCCCTCTGTGGCCAAAAGAGAAGGCCATCAGCCTAGCAGAAAGTGGAGTTCATTCTCTGGAGAAGTTGAGCAGAGGCAGTACCCCCTGATAAAAACGAGATATGTAGAAATGCTTCTTAGGGAACTGTGAGCCCAGCTTCCCCCCAGGACCCCAGAACTGACCTCTGTGCCCACAGGACATCAGCGGACTTCTCACAGACAAAAAATGACTGGCCCAAAATAAAGACCAGTGGATGCCATACGTGACAGTTCCCAGGGAAAGGGGCATGCATTCTCTGTCACCCACCACAAGACCTCAGTCAGCCAGCCCTGCCTGCAAACCTTCTGGTTAATTCCTCCAGCCCTTCATTCCAAGATGGCCACCACATCTGAGGACCTCCAATGCAAGAGGCAGAGGCCAAAAGAGCAACTTGTCAGAGTTGCAGGCAATGCAGGGGCAAGAGGAAACAGCCACAAAGTCATCATGAACACCCCGGAGAGGGAAGAAAGGACATGACTCTATGTCACAGGAATGGGAGATTGACAAAAAGAACGTTTGCTAAAATAAAGAAGAAAGAAAGAAAAAGACTGGGGGACAGTGGCTCATACCTATAATCCCAGCACTGTGGGATGCCAAGGTTGGCAGATTCACCTGAGGTCAGGAGTTCAAGACCAGCCTGGCCAACATGGTGAAACCGCATCTCCATTAAAAGTACAAAAATTAGCTTGGTGTGGTGGCATACACCTGTAAGCCCTGCTACTCAGGAGACTGAGGCAGTAGAAACGCTTGAACCTGGGAGGCGGAGATTGCGGTGAGCCGAGATCGCGCCACTGCCCTCCAAGCTGGGCCACAGAGCAAGACTCCATCAGGAAGGAAGGAAGGAAGGAAGGAAGGAAGGAAGGAGGGAGGGAGGGAGGGAGGGAGGGAGGGAGGGAGGGAGGGAGGGAGGAAGGAAGGAAGGAAGGAAGGAAGGAAGGAAGGAAGGAAGGAAGGAAGGAAGGAAGGAAGGAAGGAAAGAGAGAGAAAGAAAGAGGGAAAGAGAGAAAGAGAGAGAGAAAGAAAGAGTGTTTTTAAAAGTAGAAATAGGAGGACAGAATTTAAAAATAAATCAATTGAGTGGTTGGAAATTAAACTTAAGGAAATCCCCTGCAAAGTAGAACAGAAAGAAAAAAGATAAAAAAAAAAATAAGAGAGGAAAGATGAGATCCAAGGAGAGAGTGGATAGCAGAGTTAGAATTTCAGATAGAGGACTCATAAGAGTGCCAGAAAGATGTGACTGAGAAAAGTCTGGGTAGAGCACTTCGAAGGAAATCACTCAAGGAGGCATCCTAAGATTACAGGACATGAGTCTCCAGATAGAAAGAGCCCATCCTTGCAGGCTTTCAGAATGACAGGAATAAGGAGAGGGTCTTAAAGCTTCAGAGGACAAAACAGGCCACAGTCAAAAGACTGGGACTAGAAAAGGCACTGAGCTTCTCTAAAGCTACCCAGGAATTAAGACAGCCATGGGGTAATGCCTTCAACATTGACAAAATATAATCTCAACCCAGAATTCTAGATCCAACTGAATGGGTTGATCAAGAGGGATGGTGGGCAAATGGCATTTCAAACATGCAATTCTTTAAAAAGCCATTTTCCAGGCTCCTTTTTTCCAAAAGCCACTGGAGGATGTGCACCACCAAAACAAAGGTGGCAACCAAGAAAGAGGAGGAAGTAGCTTATGGAACACAGAGGTGGCAAGAAGGAATTGAAGGAAGACACCGGGAGAGCAGCTGAACCCCGATTCTTGGGAGCAATTAGCAGACCCAAACACTGTCAGAAGGACATCCTCAAGAGAAAAAAAATAGAAACAGAACACAGCCTAATATGTAGACAATCACAATAAGAGTTCACCGTTCTTGTGAGAAAACTGCATAAATTACCAATGGTACATCACAAAAATAAAAAGCAAAAACAGTAACAACAACAACAACAACAACAACAACAACAAAACCCAGGGCAATTAGAACAGCTCGAAGTATAGAAAGTGGCCCCCAGGGGAGCCAGCATCAGGTCAAGAAGGGATAAAACAGAGACTGCTTTTTTTCACTCCATGTGTGACATGCTGTTTAAAATTCTGCACCTATATTAGTTGTATGCAAATTAAATATATATAATAAAAGGAAGTATTGCAATTGAGCTGTCTGTTAAAATAGCTCCAGAATAAATTCCCTCTGGTGAACATGCTTCACTGTTGGTGGGGAGAGGGTCCCAGGCTTTAGCCTCTGCAGTGCCTGACATCAGGTGAGGCAGACACATGGTGTCATGGGACACACACGAAGTGTCTCCCTCAGCATGGGATGCCTTGTCCCATGTGCAGCTGGGTCAGGGCCATGGGAGATGGCACCTGGCTGGGGAGGAGAGAGCTCCCAAATTCCTCAGGGATGGATACGTCCCCAGACCTGAACTTGGCCCCAGACATTCTTTTGAACCCTCTATGGGAAGGGCTCACTGGGTCCTGACCACCTTACCTTGGTGAGTCCTTCCCAGAGACGCTGGTTCCTGCAGCCCCAGGATCTCTGAAGGAGCCGTAAAAGGTAGGGGAGCCTGCCCTTCCCTCCTGGGAAGGAGGACTTCTGGCCTAGGTGAAGCCAGAAATCTATACTTCTAATATGATGAGGTTGTCCTCCCCGAGAGATGGATTTCTTTCCAATATCCCAGCCAGAAAGCAGGCCGCCTTCCTGTATCAGCACATTCCCACCCTCCTCCTGGCCAAGGGAATGCTGGCCGGGCACTCCTGGGAGCCAGGACCTCCCACTCTGTCCCAGCAGCTCCCTTCATGCAGAGCCCACAGCCAGTCCCCAGTGAGCCAGTTCTTACCCATTCTCTCTTCTCCTGAGAGGTGGAAATCACCGTTTCCACCTTGTGGGTGAGAAAGGCCAGGTTCAGAGAAAGGAAGGTGTTACCGCAAGTGGGCATTGGGACAGGATCAGAATGGGCTCAGGCTCACCCTCTGTGCTGCCCCTCCAGGATCAGTGGCCTCAGCAGCCCCGTGGTACAACAGAGACGTGTGAGGTGAAGAGGGCTCTCTGGCTCCCCATCAGCCCCAGGCAGTGCAGCTAGAAGCCCAGGCTGGGGCTGGGTGCCCACAGGCATGGGCTGCTGCTGTCCAGGAGCTCCTGACATACAGTGTCTCAAGACAGACGGCCAGGCGTCCTGGCCCCACACTGGAGGCCTGGCCCCAACCCCCTTTACTCCCCTTCATGCCTCTCCTGAGTGGAAATTTAGCTTCTTGGTTTCTCTGCTTCTTTCCTCCCTCTTTATTGTTTTGCAGTCCTTGGGATTTAAAGAAAAGAGATTTTTCTAATTACAAACCACGTTCTTCTCTGGCCCTGGGTGGCAGAGGGGCCATGGGAGGGGCAGAGGCTGGAGAAGTGGAGCAAGGCTTTAAGCAGGAACCAGGGCATCCCAGAGCTGGCCAGCACACACCTTCAGCCCAAAGGTCCCATCCAGATGCTGGGGGAAGCCCTCCTTGTCCCCCTTGGCCCCTGGCCTGGCACCTGTGGCCAAGAGGCCTGTGAACATTGCCCACATGCCACATGCAGTGGCCCAGGCTCCTTGGCCTGGAGGCTCTAGAGGGACTGTCAGGGAAGGATGGCCCAGCTTCAGGGGAGCCCCTTTCCAATGGGGAGAGCACAGGCCAGGTTGCGCACAGGTGGGCAGGCTGATCCTCGGGGCCTCCAGAGGTTGTGAGAGGGTGGTGGTCATGGATGAGTGTGTGTGCTTGTGGGTGGGTAGGAGTGTGCATGTGTGAGAGTGTGAGTTGTGAGTGTATGTCAGAGTGTGTATGAGCATGTGTAAATGTGTATGAGTGTGTGGCAGCAGCACCATCCCTGCCTGTGATGTCCCATGGCTGACACAACAGTGGTGTCACCTTCTGGTTGAGAGCTCTGGTACAGAGCCAGAGCTGTTGCACTACACAATTCCTGGGGAAGCCCCTCTCATGTTCATCCGTGTGAAAGACACTCCTACTGTGGTTCAGTGCACAGCCTGTGCAACTGTACACCACAGCCACACTGAGATCCGCATGCTCACCACCGCCCTCTGCATACATAAAGTAGAGGCTCTCAGGCACCTTGAGGAGCCCGCCCCAACAAAGAGGCTACTGGGATCTTCTCAACAGGCTGAGCCTGCAGGTGAGAGCCTCCCACCCTGTTTCATGAGTCCCAGGGTCTGGCAGGCCAACGGCTACTTCCTTGTTCTGTGGGGACCCAGGGTAGGCTGGATGTGGATTAGCGGGGTACAGGAGAGACCTTTCAGATTAGAGAATAGGATCAGAGTCATGGTAGCCAGTGTAGACAGATTGGCCACAGACCCCTGGGGCTCAGTTTCCTCATCTGATTTTGAGAAGCTGGTCTGCAGTGGTCTATCCCTAGGGCCCCCTTCCCTAGGGCTCATCTAGAGTCAGCACCCCTTGTTCCCACTGCACTGAGGAGAGGCAGGGGACTGCCTAGGGTGGGGATAGTGAGGCGTAGGAGGCGCAGGCCTGGCCCAGTGGGTTGGGGGTCCTGCCTGGTGCCCTGTGTCAGTGGCTGACGTGGGCATCTCAGCCACTTCCTCCATTGTTGACATAGCCTCTGTCAGCCCCACACATCCCCTTTCAGTAAGCTTGAGAAGCACTTGCCCCCAGCATACAAGACCCGCTCCTGGCCTGGAGCGGGCCCCACTGTGGGCTGGGACGGGGAGCAAGGTCCTAGTGGGTCCTGAGACCTGAGCTCCCACATTCCTCCAACTCCAGAGCCCCATCATGGGCGTGGGCCAAGGGAGACTCACATTCCTCATTTCCTGGGTCCCCAAACAGCCCAGCAGCCCCAGGTGGGGACGAGAGGAACAGCCGAGCCAGGAACGGCTCAGGAGCCTGCCAGCCCCACTCACCCCTCCCAGTCCCCTAGATCACAAAGGCCCTGCTTCCCATTTCCTTCCTATTCAACCATGTATCTCCATTGTCAATAAAAGCCATTTTTAAGGTCAACTATCTTCTTGCATCAACCGCCAACCCCACGCAGTTCCAACGGCACCAGCCCCAGCGCCACATCATGAAATAAAAATTAAATTGTAGTTGGGCTTTTAAATCAACTCAATTAAAATAAAGAGATTCTTGGCTTGATATAGGGAAATATTTGTATTTCCAATTCTATTTGTTAATACATTGACATATGTGCTATTTTTTAAATGTAGCACTAAGTGCACTTTCTGTCAATGCCATAGATTTTTTAATAGACTGAGAAAATGCATTTCATTTCTTCTTATTTTCCTTCAATACATCATTTGGTTCTGCTTTTTTGCCTGCATGAAATTCATTTTCTAATGGAAATATTTGTTTTGTAAATCAAATATGTATTATGCACAAAATGCAAAGCACAAATTAAATTATGTTAATGAAATGAAAGAGATATGAAATGCATATTTCATGGACAAAACATAACCTCAGCAAACAACCATTTCTTGATAAAATCTTTAAACACAATCTCATTCTGTGACAGACATATTGTTAAAGTAGATAGCACCTCATTTAAATGGTTTCTTTTAATATTAGTGCTTAGTATATAATTGTAAATAACTTTTGGGATGAAAAACCAATAATGAAATACTGTCTTTAATAGTTTGCTATTGATGTCAGCATAAAATTTGTCGTAGTTGAATATTGGAAATTGGGAGTGCACAGAAATATTCTCAAAAGCTGTAAATGATTGCATATTTAAATAGAGCTGACTAAGGCAAAGATGTTATAGATATTAGTAATAGGCAGAAAATTATGCTGACCTAACATTATTTGACAAAACCCACTGTTTTAAATTATATATTGGTTACACTTAATGAATAATAGATTTTGTAGGTGTTGTTTCTCTGATCATACTGCTGATGATACGATATGTCGGGGATTTCTTAGTCATCTTTCTGACAATAAACTCAGCCTTAGCTCACAAAGGTTCGGGCGAGGGGCCACTGGCTCGCCATTCAGTGCTTTCCTGCTGGAGAAGGACTCCAGGGAGGAATGGCCCTGGGATGGGTGGAGCCACAGTGACTGTTACCAGAGCAGGGCAGGACCCGCTCCCAGCCCGTTAGCGAGCCGGCAGGCTTGGATCCAGGCGAAGTCAGGGCCAGCTCTCTTGGGTTGAACCTGTTGGAAGTTCCTGCTGAGAGCCCAGTTTTCCAGGAATGCCAGAGGCTAGGAGTGGAGGAGGCCTGGCTTGCAGTTTGTAGGAGTTGCAGAGGGACATCTGTCTTCCCTCCATCACCTTGATCATGAGCCATGCAGGGGATGGGAAGGAACCGGAGGGGATGGCATGTCCCCAGGCCAGGCGTCCACATGACCGGGAGAGACTGGAAGAGGAAGGAGACCACGGCACTCAGCTTTCCCAGCCTCCAAGCCTTAGTCCTCAGGCTCTGCTTGAAACGTGGGTTTGTGGGTCTGGCTCATGTCTTGATTTTGAGAAGCTGGTCTGCAGTGGTCTATTCCTAGGGACCCCTTCCCTACAGCTCATCTAGTGTCAGCATCCCTTGTTCCCACCATGCTGAGGAGAGGCAGGGGACTGCCTGGGGTGGGAACAGTGAGGGGTGAAAGTGGGGGCTGTGTGTGTGTGTGTGCACGTGCGTGCACATATGTGTGTGAGTGCCGGCTTGCGCGTGTTCATGCTGCACCTGAGGTGCGTGTGTGTGTGGTGTGTCCTGTGTGTGGCTCTGTGGATGCACAAGCATAGCACATGGATACACTTTGTGTTTGGTCTGATTGTGTGTGGGCTCCCCAAGACTCACTATGTGTGGCTGCAAGGGCTTGAATGGGTTAGTGTGAGGACCAGGGTGGCCAGACAGAGGAGGGAGTGAGAAGGAGCAGCATGAGGAAGCAGAAGAGCCGCTAGCTCCTGGGGTCCCATCAAACACTGAAGACTCAGGTTTTCATGGAGGGGAAACAAGGGGAAAAGAAAGGAAAAATCTTGAGTTCCCTATCAATGCCAGTGCTTCCTCAATCCCTGCTTCCTGGAAAAGCGTCTGACCCCCTAAGTCCAGGGCCGGGACAGCGCCCTCCCCATGCTCTGAACCTGGGCTGCTGTGTGGCCTTGGAGAAGTCACTCCCCCTCTCTGTTTCCTCATTTGACAACTTGGCCGCAGGATGAGCTCCAGGATCACTGAAGTCCTCCCCAGTTCCGGCAGCTGGTGATCTAAGGGCACCAAGTCTATTCCACCATGAAGCCCCCTCCTGCAAGGAGTGCCAAGTGCCCCTGTGTTTCAGGAGAGATGGGAACCATCCTTTGTGATACCCTGCGGTGTCTCCGGAGCTTCGACTCCATGCCCTGATCAGCCAGATGGTGCAAGGATCCTTTGTGATGACGAGGAGAGGACAGCCAGTCGGTGCTGCTAGGGGCCACAAGGCCCTGCCTGCCCCCAGCAGCAACCCCAGCTTTCCATTGCCCCCAGGTCTTCCATGACCACCCCTCTTGCTAAGCTGAGGGCTACCTTCAGGGTTCGATCCTGAATTTCCCAACTCCTGGCAAAGCCCCCACCTCACCCAACTCCTAGCACACACGGTCTGCAGGAAATAAAAATAAGATTCCATCAAGACGTGCTGAGGCAGGTTCTTTGGGTGTGCCCCGCATACACAGCCAGCCCTTGGCACAGTCCTGGGCAAACAAGAGGGATCCAGTGAGTGCTTACAGATGTATTTCTGGCTGGAGACAGCAAGGTACTCAGCCATGGATCCAGCAGCCACTCTTTGGGCATCTAGGGTACACCAGGCACCGTGCCTGGTGCTGGGATATGGCAGAGTGCACAGGCGACTGTAGACATTGTTCCTTCCCTCGTGGAGGTTACAAAACTCATTCAGCTCAGTGCATAATTGCTGTGGTGTCAAGTGCTCTGAAGGAGACGTATGTGTATTAACCTGTTTGGGCACTTGGGTACCAAAGTACCACAGACTGGAAGGTTTAAACAGTAAAACTGTGCTGTCTCCAGTCCTGGAATGCAGGGGCACAATCATTGCTCACTTCAAGCCTCCAACTTCTGGGCTCAAGCAATCCTCCCATCTCAGCCTCCCGAATAACTGGGACTGCAGGTTTGTGCCACCATGCCCAGCTAATTTTGTTTATTTTTTGTAGAGATGGGGTCTCCCTGTGTTGCCCATGCTAGTCTTAAACTCCTGAGCTTAAGTGATCCTCCTTCCTCGGCCGCCAAAATGCTGGGATTACAGGTGTGAGTCACCATGCTCAGCTCAAATTTCCCCTTTTTATAAGGACACCATCTTACCCGATGAGGAGCCCACCCTGCTCCAGGGTGACCTCATCTTAACGAATTCCCTCTGCAATGATCCTATTTCCAAATGAGGTCACGATCAGAGGTACTGGGCATTAAGATTTCAATATCTAAATTTGGGGGACATGATTCAACCTGTGGCAGTATGGCAGCCTACAATAGATGCCTGGCCCAGAAGCCGGATGAGGCAAAGGAGGCAAAAAAAAAGAGCAGACAAGACCATGGAAAGTTAAAAAAAAAAAAAGTGTAAGAAGTCCTTGGTTGAGTTCCGAACAAAACAAGGGGCAGAGGCCTGTCCAGAGGCAGCTCCTAAAGGTGTCAGCAGTGAGGGTGGCAGGGATGGAGGGCTCCAACCTCAGTCCCCACTAGGGCACCTGGGCCCATGCCGCAAGTCGCAGACCTTCGGATGGGGGTCACCTCCCAGACCTCCACCCTGTCCTCCGGGAATCCCGCTCGCCCAGAGCTTTTGGCGCTGCTCACCTCTCAGCGGGCAAACATTTTTATCCATTCCCTGAAATTAAACTTTCCCGTTTTTCATTATCAAATTCCGAGCTGGTGTCATCTCCCCCATGCCGGTGTGCGGCACTCGTTTACAGCGCCTGAGATTAATATTAGGTGTTTGTAAAAGGCGAATATTAGCTTCTCCCTTATATCTGTCAGAATTAATAACTTCCCCATCACAGATAACTCCGGGTCAATATTAGATTCGCAGATGAGGTTGGAAATAAAATGTATGGAAATATAACGTCTCATTTGTACATATTCAAAAAAGGCCCTTTTATTATTGAAATTCGGCGGCAACTGTTCAAAGGTCAGAGGACTTTGTGGCCTGGAAATACCCACCATCTGGCCAGAGCAGGCGCAGGCGAGGACAAATTGGTGCCCCTCCACGGGGAGCCCGGGAGGACGCGGAGGCGGCGCGGGCACGGACCGGAGGCTCTGCCAGGGATTTTTATAGGGCAGAGAGGGATAGAGAGCTTACCCACCGCCGGGCCAAGCTCATGCTGGGCCCGAAGCCAGGGCCTGGTGTGGGCACCTCGCCAATGGCTGCCGTCCATATGCCCTCCCCAACCCGGTGCCAGATCGGGGGCACGAGATCCCCTCCCTCCCCTCTAGCAGCCGGGCACTGACCTTGCAGACAACAAGGGGTTAACAGTCAGAGCTGCAGGAGGACCCACCTTGTCCCAGCACAGCCTCGCCACCCCCAGCCTCACCCACCAAGCTGGGGGGAGGCAGAGAGTGGCCTCCAAGGCGGGCAGGCCCCATTCCCCGCTTGGCAATCACTCATAAATCATAATTGACAAGCATAATTTTTCCCTTGAGCGGCAAGGGTGCTTTATTTAGTTGTTTCTATTTTATCTGGTTGCAGGAGATGATGGACCCCCCGCCAACCCACTTCTGCTGTTTCCCATAATAATAAAACCCTCCGCTAGGCCAGGATGGGATCCGATTATGTGAACTCTACCCGCGCTGGTGAAAGGGCATCTTGGGACTCAGCCCCTTGTGCGGTGCGATGGAGAAGCTACCAACATGGCCGCTGACAAAGACCAAGAAGGTGGACTGCGGGGCACGCCGAAGACGCCTCTCCTTCCTTGGCGAGGAGTGGCAGCACCCCAGGACCCCACGCAGAGGAGGTTCAGCAAGAGAAACGGACCCACCCTCAGTCACAGAGGGAGTGGCAGGGTCGGGGGTGTGGCGCGGCATCTCCAGGGCCCTGAACAGCAGGCCCCAGGCCGGCCCGTGGGTCATTTTCCTGTCTCCTGGACAGGACTCCATAGGAGCAAAGACCCAGGGGTGTCTCTGCAGCCCCCTGGGCCTTGAGGCGGCGTTACTGAGGTTCATTTGGGGTGGGGGGGTGGATATTGAGTATGCCGTAGAACCCCGAGCTGTGTCCAAGTTTCAGAGAGCAGAGGGGCAAGCCCGCCAGTGAAGGAGCCAGTGAAAGAAGCCCCCAGGAAATCCTCCCGCCCAGCCGCTCGGTGCTCTGGCTCTGGGAGGCCTTTCTTTCCTGCGGCTGAGAAACCTTTCCGGTTCCCAAAGTGACTTAAGCTCTCCCTATTAATGCTCCCTCCAGCTGGGCTGGCACTGAGGTCCCCGCTCCGGCCGGGCCTTTGTGAGGAAGGGGCCCCTGCTCCGGGGAAGATGAAGGGAAAAGCCCTTTCTTTCTTTCCTCCTAAGCCCTTCAAACTCGCGGTGACCCACAGTTAAATCTCTTTTAACAAGGCTCACTTCCTCGCCCAACCAGTTAAAACTCTCCAAAAATAAACAAGGCCCGGGCAGGCTTTTCCTGCAGCTCTGAGGCCAAGCTCAGAGGAGGGGTGGTGTGGGCCCCTTAGTTGAGGAGAGGCCTGTGCTGGCCTCAAAGTCGGGGTGCCGGGCCTACTAACCCTGTCCTCAAAGATAGGGTGCTGGGCCCATCCCTGCCCTCAAAGGTGGGGCACATCCCCTGCCCTCAAAGACAAGGTGGTCCACCCCCTGCCCTGAAATTTGGGGTGCTGGGCCTATCCCTGCCCTCAAAGTTGGGGTGCCGGGTCCATTCCCTGTCCTTAAAGGTGGGGTGCTGGGCCTGCCCCTGCTGTCAGAGATGAGGTGCATGTGTCTCAGATGCCATGAGCAGGCCCGGTGCAGGGCAGAACTAGAGATGGGTGATTGTTGACTGCTGTTTATCTCCCGCTCTGAGCTACAAGTTCCCAGGGACAGGGCCAGTCTCATTTGCCTACCACTATAGTATTACCAGGGTCTGGCACAGTGGAGTTATCTAATTAACTCTCAAAGGGAGGGAGAGGAGAAGTGATCCTCTGTCCTCCGACTGTCCAGTCTCAGGACACTCACCCCATCTGGGCACAGCCATGAGAATATGTTGTCTCCTGTGGTCAGGGTGAACTGACAGGGAACACAGACCTCCCATCCTGCTCACCCAGCCTGGTCAGGATTAGGGTCCTGTTTCCAGCTTTTCCTCTCACATCATGCAGCTGAGGTATGAGTGCCACCCTCGCCTGGCAGCTGGTGAGGGGAGGGGTTTGTCTGTCACACAGCACAGCCCTTGGCTTTCCACATGCCCAGTCTCCTGGCTGGAGGGTAGTAACAAAAGTGAAAACCATGCTCAGAGACCAAAGTCTGCTGTCCTTAGGCCCCCAGCCCCCATTGACTAAGACCTTCAAAAGGTCACATCCCAGTGAGTGAACTCTTGGGATGGGTGGATGGATTGAGGAATGAGTGGGCAGATCAATGGTGGAAGGGTGGATGGATAAATGGAGGAAAGGAAGCAGGAATGAAGGGATGGATGAATAGATCAATTGATGGGTGGATGGATGAATGGACAAATGGATGGATGGATGGATGGATGGATGGATGGATGGATGGATGGATGGATGGAAGCAGGGATGAAAGGATAAATGGGTAGGTAGATGAATGAATGGGTGAGTGGATGGATGAATGTGTGGATGGGTGATAAATGGATGGAGAGATTAATAGATAGATGGGTAGATGGATAAATGGATAGATGGATAAATGGGTGGATAGATAAATGGATGGAGTAATAGATGAGTGGATGGATGGATGGATGGATGGATGGAGAGAGGGAGGGATGGGTAGATGGATGAATAGATAAATAAAGGGAGAGAGGTGAGGGAGAGAATAGGAAAAGGATGAAATGGATAGATGGATGATGGATGGAGGAAAAAATGCAGAGATGAAGGAATGGGTGGATAGATGGGTGAATGGAGGGATAGATGGGTGGATGGAAGGATGGATAGGTAGATGGATGGGTGAATGGAGGGATGGATGGATGGATGGATGGATGGATGGATGGATGGATAGATCGATGGGTTAATGGAGAGACAGATAAGTGAATGGATGACAGGGGTCAGTGAACTTGGCCAGATTCCTTTTCTGGAGACTTGCTTTATCTTTTCATTCTCCTGCTGTGCGAGCTACAGAATGAAGTTGGTAGCTTCGTCTGGCATTCCAGGCCTTCCCAGTCAGGCCCTGCCTCTGTGGCTTGCCTTTCCCTGACTGTCCTCCAGGATCCCTCTGCCCAGCCTGGCTGAGTCTGTTGCCAACTGCCCACAACACACTTTCGTAATGTATTCCCCACCTTCCCACACACTGGGATCACTAATACTCTGTGTGTCTCCCTTCTCAGAAAGCTTCCTGGGCCTCTCCCTGCCCGGAGCTCTGCATGCTGTCAGATGGTGGTAGGCTTGTTGCCATCTTCTCTCCTTGCCAAAGGTGAGGCCAGGGGCAGGAACCACTGCTCCATGGGATCCCTGTGCCTTGAGCCAGGGGTGCCCGAGAAATGGGAAGCCTAAGAGTGCCGATTTGAAATTTCATTGCCAGGAATCGACTCTCTGGCAGAGCGCAGGGGTTGTGGTGACGAGGCATAGTCTCCAGAGACCTTTCTCCCTTCCCCAGCTCCAGGCTCCACACCCTTCAAGGCTAGACCAGGTGTGATTCCTATCCCCCTTCGCTTCACACAGCTCCTGATCTCATGCATGTGACTGGAAGCTCCCTGGTGGCTGGAGTGGTAAGGGAGATGGATGGTGGCCAGGGTTGGGGGAGGTTTCCTAGAAGGTCTGTCTTCTCCCAGGGCCTGGCAAGAGGTAGTTACTCAGTCTCATCAAGCCTGACTGTTTAAGGTACCTGAGGTCCCTCAGCTGCTGTGTCGCAGGAAGTGGGGTTTTGGTCACCATACAAAAATCACAAGGCAGTACCATGAGCTTCTCCAAGCAGCAGGTGGGCAAGGCAAAGTATGGCCTCATGGCTCGTCCTGTGGCGTGAGCTCTGAGGGTGCCATGCAGGGCCCACCACCCCATGGGTACACAGAGCTCTGTGAGCAGCACCCACAATTGCTCTTGGAGGGACAGCTGGCCAGGACCCCACTCCAAACTCCAGGGCCTCTGCACTTGCTTCTCGCTGTCTCAACTCAGCCCCGTGGCTGCACCTGGGCTCCAGGTGAAGGTCTGAGCCCAACCACTTTCCAGCTTGTGCAAGAAACTCTAATGGTGAAGGTTGAAAATGGGACTCTCTGCCATATTCTGTCCACCTCTCATGTTCTGTCCCCAGCCCCACCTCCTCCAGGAAGCCTATCCTGATCACTCTAGCCATTAACCAGAGTGGCTGCGTGGCCTCACCTCAGTTTCCTCTTTGTCCGGAGCTCACCAACTCCTGCACAGGGGTGAGGAGCTGATGCCCGGGCTCCACCTGCCCCTTCATCCAGATTCCCCAGGCTCAGCCTGGCTTGGGGGCAGGTATGTGATGCTTATGGCTTCACTGGGATTGGCTGCGTGAAGCTAGAAGACCCTAGAAGGAGCAAGGTGTCTAGGACAAGTGTGAAAGCTCAAGGGCACGACGAATGTGTGACCTGCTTTGGGGAAGCCACAGTGAATTCTATTGTCTCTGTCCCCTCTCCCCATCCCCAGTCCCACATCATGCCTCTTCTTCAGGCAACAACTCACACTCTGTGGGATGGTTACATGACCCAGGATTAACCAATCAGAGCACCACATCGCCCTGGCCAGTGATTGGCTCAGAGAAAGGCACATGCCCGGAGCCCAGCCAACAAAGCCCTACCTGTGACTTTTATAGGAGCAATTGTCCTTGGGTTGCTAAGGTGATAGGAGCTGCTGCTGGTAGTTGCTGGTGAGAATAAAGCCAACACAGAGGAAGGCAGAGCTAAGACTGCTCAAGAGAAGCAGAACTTTAATTGCACTCTTTAGGAGCCTGGATCCAGCCATGCCTGAAAGCAACATGTTACATGAACCAATACATTCTGCTTTTTGGTGGAGGCCAAAACCTGGATCTATGTCACTTGCAGTCAGACTCCTGGAATTATACAGGCCCCAGAGCCAGTCTCACTCATGTCCTGTGGGCATTCCTGAATGACCACAGGTTTTTTTCAATCCAAATTGTTACAGCCATTCCCATAGCAATGCTGGGCTTGCTTCCTCAGCCTCTGCATGGCCCTCCTCCCTCCACACACCTTCTGCTACCCCATGCTTTTCTGGGGATGGCCATGCACTTCCCTACAGAGGCATGGTTTGTCTTCCACTGCCCCATGGTACCTGGTTGCAAAGCTAAGATGTGACCACGTCACCTAACTCTACAATGTGGTCCTTCCCTCCCTTCCTGAGGCTTGTCCCAACCTTCCTGGAGAGGCTGCATTTCCATAGCACACATTCTATGATCTCCGTGACCTTTCAGGCACATTTACTCCTGGCACGCTGGCCAAATGACAGGTCCTCCCTCTGAGACACCCGGGTCAATGGTCAATATCCACAAAGCCCCTGATCCAACAGAGCCTGCCTGCCTCCTCTCCCTGCACCTGGGCTGCCCTCTCACCCATTTCCTGCTCCACATCCACCTCCCTCCCTAGACGAGAGGCCCCAGAGCCCAGAAACCAGACCTTGGTGCCCCGGGGTCCACACAGCACTGGCACACAGAAGGGTTCCATGCAAGCTTGTGGGATGCCACAGCTCCTGATTGGTTTTGCAGGAGCTTCTGTGGACACAGACACCCTTATGGAATGTGAGTGAGGAGAAGCTGCCCACAGCCCCCTTTGGGCATGAACCCAAAGCCCAGGGGCCCCCACGTTGGGATCTCTGTCAGCTGCCCCTGGGGCAAGCCACCCTCTGCCCCTGCCAGGGCCCGCACGTCCTGCCATCCAGCCTCCTGGGGGGGCACTTCAGCACAATGGGCTTGGCGGCCCCATGGCTTCCCAGGCGGATGTGATGGCAAATAGCAGGCACTTGGCATGTCTTCGGGATTTCTGAGCATAACAGAAATGTCAGGCGGATCTTAATGAAAGGCTGTGGGCTTCTGGGGATTGACAGGCAACGCAGAATCCTAATTTTCAGATGGCTTATTCTCAGGGCTTTCGACACCCGGGGCCAGAGCTGGGGAGCCCCCCAGGTCCCCGTGGAGGGCTGGACCCTATCCTCCATTTCAGGAATGGCTGCCCCGCAGCCGACAGATGCCCCTTCCGGGGTCTGGCCACCGGTGCTGAGTCCTGATTTAGAAACTAAATTATTTCTCTTCCTCATCCGCAGCAATTGGACGCCTGCCTTTTGCCTACACTTTGTGAGCAACGTGTGGCAGAGAAGGCAGCGTCCCCACGGCTGCCGCTGACGTCAGGAGGGCTGCCAGGAGCACAGTGGGCCGCCCGGGCAGGTGCCGCGTGGGCAGGTGCCACGGGGCGGGGGCGGGACCAGGCGGGCCACAGTAGCTGCTGCAGGCGCCACCCTTAAAGGGAAAGCCTGCTTTCCCAGCCAGCTCCCGGGGAACTAGGGAAGGGCGACTACCCTCAGCAGGGCAGGCCTTACCCTCGAGGGTGAAGTAGGAAGAACCCCCACCTGGGGTGGCTTGATGTGTGCCCCAAAATGTGCCTGGAGCTTCAGTGAGTGCTGCTCTGTGCTTGGTGGCTGACCCTGGGCCGGTGTGTCTCTAGGTGCTGCGAGACAGTGCCGAGTCGGACAGACAGGATCGGACGCGGGAAATGAAGGGGGTTGGAGGGACCCCCTCCTCTGCAGCACAGAGCTGGTGCTCTTTTGATTTCCATGCAGGTGCCACTGCGAGTCCCCTCTCTCCTGATGAGATTGTCCATTGTGCCCGTGTCCTTCCAGGAGGACATCCCTGCTCCTGCTGCTCCAAGGAGCTCAGGGTCTGATTGGAGGAGACAGACCTCCGACGAGTGAACCACCAAGCTGGACAGTGATAACTCCCAGAAAAAGCGGCCCCAGCCTCATGGAGGGTCATGACAAGGCAGGCGAGTGGGTGACTTGCACAGGCACTGCGCAGGGATTCACAGCTGGCTGGCCCGTGACTCCAAAGCCTGCTGCACTCCGGAGGGACCCTGGGTCTGCGGAGACACCAGGTTCTACCCTGCCCTTGCTGGCCCCTCACTTGGACCCCCAGACCTGGGTCAGGGTCTGTTTCCCTCACTAAACTGGGGACATGAATGGGCAGCTCCCAGATATCATTAGTGTGGCAAGCCCAGTCCCTAAAAACAGAGAAGGAGGGAGGGAGGGAGGTGGATCTGATGGCCTCAGGCAGGTTGGGGACCCACACCACTGGCCACAGGCCCTCTCTCCTTCCCTAGGGTCTTCGCTTTCCTGGCCCTGCCCTGAAGGCAGCACAGTCCAGGAAGGCTGCCTGGAGGAGGGTGGTTCTGTTGGGCCTCCGTAGAAAGTAGGATTTGGATGATGGCTGTAAGCAAGAAGGAACCCCAGTGCAGGGATAGTGTGATGGGGGTACAGTCCCCTGTGCTTCCCGCCTGTGGGCAGGTGAAGGTGGGCAGGCTCCCCTGCGAGGCCCTGAGGGGAGGGTGGGGAGCAGACATGTGTCCTGGAGGGTGTGCAGGCCTGGTCTCCCACCTGGAGGGTGGCGGAGAGGGCAGCCCAGGTCTGGGTCTGGGCAGGGATGATCTGAAGGGATCTTGGAGAGGACAGGCCCATGGTGGCGGCTAGGTGGGGACAGTGGAGGGATGGAGCCCTGTCACATTGGCTCCTGCTGCCCAGAAAATCTCAGGGCCCCAGCCCCTTTAGAAACCGTCCCAGCCTCACCCCCCACCTTCTTGACCGCAGTCTGCTCCCTGTTCCTCGCCCACCCTGACCCACTCCAGCCACAGAGGCCCCCCTTGCAGCTCCTCGAAGGCACTGGGCTTGTTCCAGGTGCTGTGCCTGCCAGGAGCGCTCCAGGCTCCTGTGAGCCTGGTACAGACACCACATCTAGGAGTTTTTCCACCCCTGACCAGGGCAGATCCCCTGCTGTCTACTAAGAGCACCCTGGGGCATTCCTTAGATGCCTCACCACTCTGGGGAGCAACAGGCTTTTTTGTGTGATTACGTTTTTAACGTCACCTACCCTCCACCCCCTGCTCTGACAGCAGGGACCGTGGTCACAGCCAGACCCCAGCCCAAGTCTGGTGTGCAGGAGGCACTCGGTCAATGGTGGGGGTGAGTACCTGAGCAGCCGCCTTCAGAAGGGGCCGCAGGTCTGTGCATCCTCTAGATGGGAGCACCCTGAGAGCTGGCCAGGGCTGACCCCCATTCCCCCAGGACACAGCGTCCATCAGAAGGGGCCACTGTCCACAGGTCTGTGCCTCCTCCAGATGGAAGCACTCTGCAAGATGGCCAGGACTGACCCCCATACCCCCTGGGACAGAATGCCCATCAGGAGAACCCATTGTCTGCAGGTCTGTGCCTCCTCCAGATGGGAGCACCCTGAGAGCTGACCAGGGCTGACCCCCAGGCCCCCAGGACACAGCTGCTGATGTGCCAGGCAATGGACTGACTGCTTTGGTTGATGAGGGAGGGAAGGAAAGGAGGAGGAAGGGAGAGGTGAGGAAAGAGGGAAGGAAGGAAGGAAGGAGGGAAGGAAGGAAGGAAGGAAGGAAGGAAGGAAGGAAGGAAGGAAGGAAGGAAGGAAGGAAGGAAGGAAGGGATGGAGGGAGGGAGGGAGGGAGGGAGGGAGGGAAGGGTGAGCACACTCTCTCCCAGCTCCCTGTCTTCTTCCCTTTGCCCTACAAGGCTGAGATTTCTCTGGCTGTGCCATCTTCAGGGAGGCGGTGCCCAAGGGAGTATGGCAGGAAACACCAGGCCTGGGCTGCACCTCCTGAGCACTGTAGCTCCTAAACCCACCTGCTGAAGCTCCACAAATAACCCCAAAGAGGAACGGAGATCAATGCACTGCCCTATTGACAAAACCTCAGCCGTAATGCAGATAGCTCTCACGTTTTTATTGTGTTCATGTATGTTGATTCATAGCAGTTTTGTCAATAAAAAAACACCACACAAAGTCTCACAGTAAAAACGTCACCAAAAATTATTTATTGCTATGATAACAGCAAATTATATATTGAAGGAGATTTGTGGTGTTGGGTGGGACAGAGGCTGGTGGCATCGTTGGTGGAGAAAGGGCCCCTGTAAGCCTGCACTGTGGCCCCACCATCACCTGAGTACACCCTCTGCCCAGCCCCGATGCAGGGCCGGCTTGGGCTCAGGGCACTGGCCCCCAGGTGACAGGGAAGTCATGGGTAGAGTCCACACCCACAGACATGAGGGAGAATGTGATCAGCAAAGTAACACAGGAGCCCACAGGCAGGACGGAACAGTTTTTCACCAGGGAAGCCAGGAAGAAGTCCTCACGCAGTAATAACTGGGCCATCTTGGGAAGACCAGGTAGGTTTCAAATATTCACTTCCACGAGGAAGAAACCGCAGGAGCAAAAGCCGGAGGGTAAGGAAATGCTTAGCATGTTTGGAAGACACAGAAATAACATGCTTAGTGCCTGGGCGCACGGTCCTGAGTGAGGGACGCTTGGGCAGCCCTGGATCAACCCGCACCTGCAGGAGCCTTCGCTTCCTTGCAGATGGCGACCATCTCCGCAGATCTCTTCCATCAATAAAAGTGTTTTTATAAAATTTCTTCCTTGGAAAATTGACTCCCTGGTTTTGGTATTTCATGGGTAAAGTATAAATTGTGGAGGTGGCACCAACTATAAAAATGAGCTTTTCTTTTGAACTATAAATGTGCTGGGAGGTGGTGCGGAGTGCCCGGGTGGGCCGGGGGAGAACCTTAGTGGCTGCTGCCTGGTGTTACTGACAATATCAGTGGGCGGGGGCTGGGCGGGGGCTGGAGCGGTGGGCGGGTCTGCTGAAGGTGTAGACACCAGGGCCAGGGCCAGCTCGGGGGTGGAGAAACTGGGGTGGGGGACATGATGGGGAGGGTACGACTTCTTTAGAGTTGTGCATGCTATTCTGGACAATTGACAAGGGGGTGGGGATAATTTTTCTTTTCCTGGAATGTCTGCCTGGGGGTCAAAAATTTATACTTACACCAAGTGGTTGGATAAATAGGAAAGAACGCATTTTTTTTTTTTTTTCAAAAAAAAAAAATCAGTGGAAGATTTCTGCTTCATACTGGCAGCCCTTTTCCTGCACATCTTTCTCTTTATGCGGTTTTGTCTCAGTGATTTGAGCATGTTCTAATTTTGTCATTCAAGCCATCTGACTTTCACCGCTCTATACAAACAAAACCTAATTTAGTCTGAGATGTTTTAAGTCATAACAATGACGGATGGCCAGGGTTCAGGTGTGGTGGAATATTTAAATACCTAGTCTATATTTTTCTGATATAAAGACAGGCAGCTTTTTGTACTCTGATTAATTATGATTTTGCATTTCAGAAAAAAAATAGCTTTTTCTATTCTACATTATTAATTGGTTATTTAATTAGGAATTCTCCAAGCTTCAGATGTTGGGAAGCTAACTCTGTGAGTGGGTTTAAAAAAAAGCCAAGCTCTATCCTGTTGTCTTTTTGTATCTTATGAAGGTCACAATAAGACGTGATTGTTTGGCATAGCGGCAGTGAATTATGCCACCAGACAAGCTTTTAACCTATGCGCCTTCACTCTGAGTGAGACGCACGGGGCCTGTGCTCTCTTTAAACCGTTCTCTATTGAAGAGGATTCAATCACCATAATGAATCTGAGGCCAGGCAGCAATCTTCCGCACTGAAAGAATTTCTAAAAGATTGTAGAATTTGTAAAACGAACAGCTCGCAGACTAAATGGCTGTGTGGGTGAATCAATTATTGCAAGGCCCCGAGTAGTCATAATATTTAGTACATATCATAGAGTGTTTCAGGTACAATAAGATATGCTCGTTTTTCCCCGTTCCTGCTGGAAGTGGTACCGAAAGCCTTCACGCAACCCCAGCTCATCTGCCGTATCCCGGGAGAGGTAGGTCAGGTCGAGCGCACCCACCGCACAGCCATGCGTGGACGTGGGCATGTGCACAGGCAAGGAGGGGCTGCCTTCTGGAGAGGTGGGTGGTGGGGGAGCTAGAATACTTTCCCCAGCCTCCCCGCTATTCCATCAAGTCTGCCTCAGAAACCCATGGAAATGCTAAGTTGCCAGTTCTCTTTTTTTAGAGCCTGGTTTTGAACCGTTTCCTTATTAATACAATAATTATTTTTCTCTGACAGCACCATTTATAACCATCTACTCTGTGTCCAACTAGCCCTGTTTTCATTAATCAATGGTCATAGAGATGACTGTCATCACCTCTCTGGATGATGACTTACCGGCCTAATGCAGGCTCCTTTCTGGGGACCACAAATCAGGTGAGGATGGAGCCTTTTTGGCTGCTTGGTGTAAAAGCTTCTAGCACAAGACTAGGTACCACCTAAAGACCTTTACCTCAGAGAAGGGCACCAGGGAGTTTCCAGGAACTTGTGGAAGGTTGTTTTCACTGTGTTTTAAAGGTTGCCAGATGGGCAGCCCCTCTCAAGCATCATAGGGAAGTCTCGATGAAATCCAAGGGGAACTCAAAAAATACCCTGATGTCATCATGGCAAAGGTCCCAGTTGGAGTATTGGAGGAAACCTACCACGAGGTCAAGAAGGGTTAGAGACGAATGTTATATAGATTGGGACTAAGGCAGGGTTTTATGTTGGCTGTCGCCAGAATGAAGCTGGGAGATCTGTGAAGTCCCTTTAATGCAGTTCCCAGTTGCCTCTATTCACGTTGCAATGACAGCTCCTCTCCTTAGCATTCTGCCATAGAAGGGAACAAGTAGTGCCCAGTTTCTCAAAGTCGCAGAAGTGGCATTGCTCAGTGTCCCCTTAGTTTATACTCCCTGGATGAACCTTTCCATTTTGAGGCCTATGAAACTACAACTCTGTCTTCAGGGGGTGGGAACATCTGTTCTGTTTTGTGACAAACTTTAGCCTGGCTTTGCCTCTGTGGCTGTTCATTTGTCATGAGCATTCTGACAATGTGAATGGCTCACCAATCTCAGCTGGTGAGGAGATAAAAAGAAAATCCCTCATATTTTTCTAAACTCTGTGCAGAAATCTCCTCCTGTGAACCTCATCTTTGAGCTCCTTTGCTAATAGAGGACAAAGAGGTTAAGTCTTTTTTTGAAGTCTTCAGCTGGTAGACTGCAGGGCCAGTACTCAAGTATGAATCTTGGGAGCCCCTACCTCCTCCCTACAAAGTATCTCCTAGCTGGGTGTTTCTCCCTTAAGCAGTTCCTCCCTACTCCACCCAGGGCACCCATGACACTTCCCCAGAGAAAAGGAGATGCTGTCCTCCCAAATGAGCCCAGAGCAGAGATCCTCACCAGCTTTCTCAGGCAACAGCAAATGGGCCAGACCATCCATTCCCAAAACATTCCTTCACCCCAGCTCTCAATGGCCTGATTCCAATACTCTGCTAAGAGAAAAGGGGAATAAACAGAAGCAGCTAGAAGAGCTACCTGGCAATGAGATCCACATCAACAGATAATATCAAGTACTTAAAAAAGAGTCTAACAAACCTCACGCCAGCACTTTGGGAGGCTGAGGTGGGCAGATCACGAGGTCAGGAGTTCGAGGCCAGCCTGGCCAATGTGGTGAAACTCCGTCTCCACTAAAAATACAAAAGTTAGCCAGGTGTGGTGGTGCATGCCTGTAGTCCCAGCTACTTGGGAGGCTGAGGCAGAAGAATTGCTTGAACGTGGGAGGCGGAGGTTGCAGTGAGCTGAGATCACACCACTGATTCCAGCCTGGGTGACAGAGCAAGACTCCGTCTCAAAAAACAAACAAACAAACAACAACAACAACAAAAAGAATCCAACAAACTGTGTTCATAATCTCTACAGAGAAAATTGTATAATTTTATCTAAGAGTTTTTAGAGAAATCCTAAATGGAAAAATATACCATATTCATGGATAGGAAAGTTGAACATTATATAGATATCAATTCTCCCCAGATGGATCTATTGATTCAATATTATTTCAAAGTCCCAACAGAGACTTTTAAAGAAACTTGTTAAATGATATGGAGCAAGCAGGCAAGAATAAGCAGGATGTTTCTGAAGATGAAAAGGAGGGAGGAAAGACTTCCCTCACCTTATTTAGGACTTAGCATGAACCTATAGTAACTAAGACAGTGTCATATTAGTGCAGGGAAAAGGAAATCAATCAGAGAAATAGTCTAGAAAAGGAACCTCACATTAAGGTTTATGGCATTTGGTATATGACAGTTACATGTCAGATCAGTAGGGGAAAAACAACAACAAAAAATTACTATTGAATAAGTGAAGTTGAAAAATGATTAGCCATCTGGGAAATGAAGAAATTATATCTTCTCTTCATACCATGTTGACAAATCTAGTCCAGATGGATTAAAGACTTAAATGTTAAAAACACAACTTTAAACTTCTTAGTAGAAAATATAACTAAATATCATTTAGACCTTGGGGTAAGAATAGATTTCCTTAAACAAACATCAGTGACTATAAAGAAAAAGATTAACACATTTGACTATGTTAAAATTAAGAACTTTATATTTATCAAAGACAACTCTGAAAGTGGAGACAAGTCACAAGATATTTGCAACACATGCAACTGACAAGGATTAATATCAAAAATACACTGGGGCTGGGTGTGGTGGTGCATGCTTACAATCCCAGTCTGTAATCCCAGCACTTTGGGAGGCTGAGGCAGGTGGATCACCTGAGGTCAGGAGTTCAAGACCAGCCTGGCCAACATGGTAAAACCCCGTTTCTACTAAAAATACAAAAATTAGCCAGGTGTGGTGGCACACGCCTGTAGTCCCAGCTACTTGGGAGACTGAGGCAGGAGAATCACTTGAACCGAGAGGCAGAGGTTGCAGTGAGCCAAGATTGTGCCATTGCACACCAGCCTGGGCAACAGAGCAAGACTCCATCTAAAAAAAAAAGGACTGCATATCAGTAAGAACATAAGCAATACAATGAAAAAATAGGCAAGGGACATCAATAGGCATTTCACAGAAGAGTAAATAAATATGACCATATTAAGAGAAGATTAACATCAATGGTGATCAAGGAAATACAATCAAAACCACAATGAGAGACCACTTTGTACCTATTTGATTAATAAATACTAATAGTCTAATAACACCAAGCGTTGGAGAGGATATGGAGCCACAGCGTTGCTTATGTGTTGTGGGAGAGGCTCACCACATTAGAAAAACAGCTTGAAATTATCTCCTAAAGTTGAATATTCACAGAAACTCCACTCCTATGTATATATACCCAAGACGAAATCTTGCACATGTGCAAAAGGAAAGACATGCAGGAGTGCTGTGCCAGCACCGTTCATGATATCAAGATGCTAAAAACACCCAAACTCTCTTGAACAGGAGCTACAAGATACAAGATACCAGATAGCTAGCTTGTATTTTCACCCAGTGGAACACTACAGTGGAACACTACATTGAGTGAACAATGTTGAGATGTAACAATATGAAAGAATCTCAGCATTATCCTAAAAGTCAGTCACAAAATGTATATACAAGATGGTACCTTTTAAAGTTAAAAACAACCAAACGAAAATACATGCCTTGGGAAATACAATGTAGAAACAAGAGAAATGTGTAAAAAGAAAAGCAAAAGAATGAACAGAGAATTGAGAAGATGGTTACCTTGGGTAAGAGAGGTGGGGACATAGAGAAGTGGGGGAGCCATACATTGTCGTCAAGTTCTTAGTTTGTGTTTTGGTGGTGGGCTCATGTTATTAAAAGTATTGTTTAGGACCAGGCACGGTGGTTCATGCCTGTAATCCCAGCACTCTGTGAGGCCAAGGCAGGCAGATCACCTGAGGTCAGGAGTTTGAGATCAACCTGGCCAACATGGTATAATCCCGTCTCTACTAAAATTACAAAAATTAGACGGGTGTGATGGTGCTGGGGTGGAGGCTGTGGCAGGTGAATCCAGGAGGCAGAGGCTGCAGTGAGCCGAGATCACACCATTGCACTCCAGCCTGGGCAATAAAGCAAGACTCTTTCTCAAAAAAAAAAAAGTATCATTTAGGCCAGGCATGGTGGCTAAATGCTGAGGCAGGCAGACTGCTTGAGCGCAGGACTTTGAGACCATTTCTACCAAAACAAAACAAAAAAAAAAAACAAAGAATCCCAAAAAAACAAAAATTAGCCAGATGTAGTGGCACACACCTGTAGTCCCAGCTACTTGGGAGGCTGAGGTGGGAAGATCTATTGAACCCAGGGGTTCGAGGCTACAGTGAGCTATGATTGCACCAATGTACTCCAGCTGGGGGGACAGAGCAACACTCTGTCTCAGAAACAAACAAAAAAAAGTATCATTTAAATAATTACACCGTGTATAGGCCATGCATAGAGCAAGGAAGATTGTATGTGAACTAAGTATTGTGCTAAAGCCATTCTATGTACTCAGGTCCAATTTTTCAAAAGTACAATTGGCCCAGCAATTATTCTTCTAGGAATGCATCCTGAGGAAAATAACCAGAGATGTGTGCAAAGAGCTGTGTACAAAGCTGTTTAGGGCCAAATTGTTTCTAATAACAGAAAACTGGAAAGAACATTAGTGTCCAACAATAGGAGATTGGCTGAGTAAACATATGGTACCCTCATGCGATGGAATATTAAAGAAGTTTCCAAAAGCAGGGTGGTGTTTTGTACATATACACACTGTGAAAAAGAATCTAAAAGGAAAAGGCAATAAAACTACAATGCCGATCATTTGGTGAGAGTACAGGTGATTTTTGCTTTTTTCATCCTTCCTGTCAGATGATATATTATTCTGTAATTTTAAAAGGTAAATTTAAGAGATAATAAAAGAAACAATACCATGCCTAGCATATGGAGAGGAGCAATTGACACAAACAAGGACAGCCATTTTGCAGATATTGAAAGGACAAGTTCCTCAGATGGGCAAGGAGAACACTTTTATTATTGTAATATTTTATATTTTATATTTTATATTTTATTTTAATTGTAATATTTTATATTTTATATACTAAAATTCTTTAAAGTATGTTTATCAGATAGTTGGGAAGATAGACAGAAATGTAAATAAGTGTCCTGAGAATCCCATCAATGAATACTGATGGTCTTCTTTCTAGTCCTCTCCTCCAAAGTAAAAAGTAGAAGCTGGAGTTGATCAGTGATGGTTAATCGTATGTGTCAACTAGGGTAGGCCATGGTAGCAGTTATTGGTCAAACATCGGTCTACATGTTGTCTCGAAGGTATTTGTTAGAAGTGACAAACACTGAAGTCACTAGACTTTGAATAAAGCAGATTGCTCTCCATAATATGACGGCCCTCATCCAGTCGTCGGAGATCTTAACAGAATTGAGGAAGAGGGAATTCCACCTCCAGCCAATCTTTGGACTTGAAATGTAATGTCAACTCCTATGTGAGTCTCCAGGATGCCGGCCTGCCCTGTAAATTTCAACTTGCCAGCTGCTCCAATTGCATGAGCTAATTCTTTAAAATCAACCTTGAGATGGATGAATAAATTAGAGATAGATAGATAGATAGAAAGATAGATTAGATATAGATTAGATAGATAGATAGATAGATAGATAGATAGATAGATAGATAGATAGATAGATAGATAGATACAGAGACAGATAATTAGATAGATAAATAGAGAAAGAGATCTCCATCCTATTGGTTCCGCTTCTCAGGAGAATCCACTCTAAAACATACAGGTACAATTACATATTTTTGTGTTTAGGTCTTTTTCATAAAATAGGATAGTCATATCCTGTTTTCACAAAACATTAAGTAAATTATGAGCATTAGCCAGTGTTATTTTTAAAGTCCTTAAAAACCCCTAATGGTCACATATTTTTATAATCATTCATTCTTAACCAGTTCCTTACTGTCAGACACTTGGGTTGTCCCTAATTTTTCACTGTTGTAAGTCACATTGCAACTAACAGACCGGGAACATCATCTCTCCATCTCTGATACAACTTAGTTTTGAAAAATGTAGCGATCAGAGGCCTGAATTCTAGAGTAGGGCTGACTGCCGTCTGTGGCGCTTCACCTCCCGTGGCCTCAGTGGGCGGACCTGTGTCACTTCCATGAGCGGTTCTTGCCACTGCATTCCCGGTTCCTCGGAAGCAGTCAGCCAGGCTGCTCTGCACCTGTCCCCAGGCCTCACTCATGTGACAGTGCTGCGCGCTCCCTGGCCCAACACCCCGCCCTCGGCAGCCCGCCCACCACCTCCTCCATCTCAGCAAGGTTCTTTCTGACCACTTCAGCCCAAAGGGACCTGCTTCCCTCTCCCCATCCTCTGCCCACCCCTGGCCTCCATGACTCCAGTGACCACCTACTCTGCGGACACACACGGCCTCCCAAACAAAGTAGAGGGGACACGGTACCATGTTTCATCGATGTCCTCTATGTGTTGAGTATCACCATGCAGCACACCCACTCCACAGGCTAAAACGTCTCACATGGGCTCCACTTCTTCCAAGAAGCAGATCCAAGCAGGCCAGGGAGCTCCAAAGGGGCAGGGGCAAAAACAGGGCTGTAAAAATTTTTTAAAAGTAGGCCAAGCACGGTGGTTCACGCCTATAATCCCAGCACTTTGGGAGACCAAGGCAGGTGGATCATCTGAGGACAGGAGTTCAAGACCAGCCTGGCCAACATGGTGAAACTCCGTCTCCACTAATAATACAAAAGTTAGCTGGGCATTGTGGCTGGCGCCTGTAATCCCAGCTACTCGGGAGGCTGAAGCAAGAGAATCACTTGAACCCGGGAGGCAGAGGTTGCAGTGAGCCGAGATCACACCATTGCACTCCAGCCTGGGTGAAAGAGTGAGACTCCATCTCAAAAAAAAAAAAAAAAAAAAAAAAAATTTAAAACGTGACAAAACAAAATAAAACAGGGTTGAGCTTGGGTCTTTTGTTTTACACACACACACTCATAGATATAAATTTTTTTATTTTTTTGTAGAAATGGGATCTTGCTGTGTTGCTCAGGCTGGTCTCAAACTCCTGGGCTCAAGCGATCCTCCTACCTCAGCCTCCCGAAGCGCTGGGATGACAGGTGCATGCCACCGTGCCAGACCTGGGTGTGAGTCGTGAGGTAGTAGCAGGAGTGTGAGTCTCCTGTGGATCTCTCCTCAGGTAGGGATGAGGCTGCGGAATGTCTCATGGGGCTTTCTTTTCTGAGTGTCCAGGTGTCACTGAGTCCCTGCAGCCTCTCTCCAAGATCCTCCATCTCACGGCTTAGCAATGGTCCTCGCCTGCCCCGCTCTCCCGTGCCCATCAGTCCCGAATCCGTGCAGTATTTGAAATGTGTGCTTTCCCTCTATCTCCACTGTCCCCACTATCCTCTCACCGAGTGATTGTAATAACTGGTCTCCCTGCTTCCATGCCAGGCCTCCTGCAATCAATTCTGAAGAAAGCAGACCTAGTGATTTTATTTTAATGCGAGCCAGTTCGTCTTGCCCAGGACCCACCAGGGGCTTCCCACTGCACGAGAATAAACTCTATCCTTGGCCAGCAAGGCCCCAGAGGCTCTCCCACGGTCCCGCCATCTCTCTGCCTTGTGCTCTAAATCCCAGCCTCACCGAGCACTCCTCAGGGGCTCCTGCCTTGAGCCTTGGTCCCCACTGTCTCCCCCTCACAGCTCTCCTGTCCGCCTTCAGGTCAGGGTGACTGTTGCCTCCTCCAGAGAACTTCCAAACACCCCCTGCCCGCCGCACCCCATTAACTTCTGGGCCCATTTCGTATTATGCTATTTTTCTCAGTAGACTCTTAGGTTCCACGCAGGTAGTGACCAAACCTGTCTTATTTATTATTCTGTCCCCAGCGTCTACTGCATAATCAGGGCTCAGTAAACCTTTAGAATACATAAGTGTTCCTCCCTTAAATGAACTGTTAGGAATCCAAGGCTGAAGAAGCAGCGGTCCCTCTTGGGGCAGGAAAGCCACAAATGAAGATGCCGCCTCTCCCCAACCCCACCCTTCTCTGCTAAACATCTGGACATCTGCCTGCAGGAGCCTTCTCCAAGGCAGGGAGGACCATCTAGGGGCATCTGAGCACTGCCCGGCAACTCAAAGATGACCAAGGCAAAACGTCTGTCCTGGCTGCAGACAATAAATGGCACACAGCTCTCTCCAAAAACACCTTGTTTCCCCTGGGTCTGCCCCTTTTCCTCTGTCTTCCAGGACCCGATGAGCTGCGCACACAGTGTGCTGGGCCTTCCTCACCATGCAGGACAGAGAGGGCGGAAGAGTTGCACCAGCCAGCTTTGGAGTCCCTGGGACCTTGGACAGAGGCTGCCCTGCCCCCAATTGACTCAGGTGATCAATCAGCAGCCGAAAGAAGACAAGGAAAAAGAAGCAGTGAGAAGGAGGAAGAGGAGAAGTAGAAAAAGAGGAGGAAGAGGAAACAGAAGAGGAGGCGGCGGAAGAAAAGGAGAGGAGGAGGAGGAGGAGGAGGAGGAGGAGGAGGAGGCTGACAGGCACTCGACAGGCCTTCTGAAGTTGAGATGAGCTGGGAGGAAAGGAGGGCTATGGACAGCGCAGACACAGGATCCTCAGTTCTGAACCTCTCCATCCCTCGAATCCATCCACCTAGGCAGGCAGTCCTCAGCTTCCCTCTCCGCCCCACTCACACTGCCATGGAGTGAAGACCCTGGGGTCTCGGGGTAGCTTTTGGATCCAAGCCTCCATCCACTTGCAAGTCTTCTGGGTCTTCAGCCCACCATTTATAAAGGAAATAGTTATGGGATAGGAAAAGGCAAGATCTCTCCATCAAGAACACAGGACCAAAGCCAATCTTCCTTAGGGACAAGGGAAACTCATTGTCACCCCGAAGTGAAGGCGGGCACGTCTCATCTTCCATTTACTCACTTCCAGATGCAGCATTGCACCACAGCCACACTGCCTTCTGTGTGGTTCTGTGCTGATTTCTGCAAACAAGGAAACAGCTCAGCAAAGTAGGAGATGGCTATGGATGAACACCCAGATCAGGATTCTGAGGAAAAACTTTCAAGTTCAGTGCAATGGCTGGTTCATGGCTCCAAAACTCCCCAAAACTGTTGTTTAGCTTTCTCTTGGACAACACCAAAAGCACAGAAAGTTAAAGAAATTTCCCCCATGATCCCAGCACTTTGGGAGGCTGAGGCAGAAGCATTGGTTAAGCCCAGGAGTTTGAGACCAGCAACATAGTGTTGATCACATCTCTACCAAAAGATTAAAAAAAAAAAAAAAAAAAAAAAAAAAAAGCTGGGTGTGGTGGCACGCACCTGTGGTCCCAAATACTCGGGAGGCTGAGGCCAGAGGATCACTTGAGGTTGGGAGTTTGAGGCTGCAGTGAGCCATGATCGTGCCACTGCGCTCCAGCTTGGGTGACATAAGGAGACTCTGTCTCCAAAAAAGAAAGGAAGGAAGGAAGGGAGGGAGGGAGGGAGGGAGGGAGGGAGGAAGGAAGGAAGGAAGGAAGGAAGGAAGGAAGGAAGGAAGGAAGGAAGGAAGGAAGGAAGGAAGGAAGGAAGGAAGGAAGGAAGGAAAAAGGAAAGAGGAAAGAAAAGAAAGGAAGGAAGGAAGGAAGGAAGAGAGAGAAATTCCCCATGGGCATGGGATTGAGAGTCCTCCCAAGGAGCATAGGCAAGATAACCTTTTGCAAGGCAGCTGCCAGTCACATCTGAGTCCACGCTCCCTGAGACTCTCTGGGTAATATACACAGCACCGATTCCTTAACATTTAAAGGCTGTCAAAGGGACTGTTTTAAGCCTGTGCTGTGCGTCCCCACAGCACTGAGATCCCCAGTTTCCCTACCCCCACGCCCCACACAGGCACATTATATACATTTGTTTATGTGGAGCTATGGCGCTGTCTTGATTGCGCGGCAGTGCGGCCTGCTGATGAGGTTTGCTGTTGACATTTCAACATTAGCTGGCTTTTGTCAATTGTGGCAGCCTAAGAAATTCTATCTTAAGGGCGGCTCTTTATTAAATTTGCAAGATACAAAACTGTGACTGACAAATAGTCTCCTTTCCCTTTGCAGATGCATAAATAACGGCCAGCAACTCTACCGTCATTAAAATGTGCTCCACATTTAAACAAAAATGTAATCGCCAAAGAGTTTTTTACAAAGGATCAGGGTCCCTGACGTTTGGCTTGATGAAACATTTTCTTGATATTTTTCAACAGTTATCAGCGTGCAGATCTTTGGGGGACTTGAACGGAGGGGGAGAAGACACAGCAGGGGGGAAGACAGAGAAAAGAACATTTCCATGAGCTTCCTTGTTCTGGGTTTTACCAAACTTTGTCACAGAATCTTCTATGCAACTCTTTTATGTGCTATCGGTGACATAATTCCTATTTTTTTCGCCAGCCATTATATATGATAAATAAAACAATGCTCTGAAAACACTGCGATCTCTCATCAATGTCATTGTGAAAAGGGCCCAGATAGATGAGTTCTGGAATCACAGGCAGATGACATGGCTGGCCATGTATCATCTTCTATGTATTGAACGTAGTCTTTGTAAAGATAGAACGGTAATAAAGAGTGGTATTGTGTGCTCTGAAAGGCTGTGTGGGTCTGTGCATGACTAATCTGTCTTTCTGCATTATTTTATTCAATCTTCTCTGACTTTATGCCTTTGACATTTTTGCTACACTCAGTAAATTTGAGTGAATAGGCAATTTTAAAGAATTTTTATAGGGCTTCAGAGAAGTCATATGCAGACTGTATCTTTGTTCAAATTTAACAGTTTAAACATTTCCTTTGTCTAGGGTGCAGAGTAATCTTTAGACAAAAAAAAGAAAGAATGCTCTAACCTTAAGGTTTTAACAATGTTTCCTGAAACAGTTCAATTATTTAAAGGAAAAAAAAAAAAAAAAAAAAAAAAACAGAAGAGCAAGCTTATGTTGGAGGAGCTGCCCAACTTTCTTGATTTTATCATTGTTATAAACAGGAGACTGGTCTTTCTGATGAAGACATTCCTTCTTTCTCCAGAATTTAGAGATGCAGAGAATGAAATTAAAGGGGATTATTTTGCAGCTCGAATTCAAATGGCCTCATTTGAACATCACCCACTTTTTCTGACTTTGTATTGCAAGGGTAGTTGTCTATAAGTAAATAACGACTTCACTGTATGTCTTTAACTTACTGTATAAGATGTTATCAGTTCATTATCTAATCTGTAACATTAGTTTGGCTAAGCACTGCATTTAAATAATTTATGCCACAAAGTGGTATGCAATAGAAATAATTTTTAAATTATTTTATTTGCTAAATTGTGTGGAAGTCCTCACCTGAAGTATAGCAGACTGCTACATTTCAAAAGACACTCTCCTACTTAGGCTGTTAAACGATTCAGAAAAAAAAAAAAACTGGGATTCCTTGATAAAACTGTTTGGGCTGGCAGGTGCTAACCTCATAGTCCTGGCTTATAAATACTTTTTAAAAGATTATTAAGCAATTTAAAGTAAACCTAAACTACAGATGAACCCAGCCTGATGGATTCATGTAGCCAATTACATTTTACAGTATCTATATCAAAAACATAGTCCATATATTTCATTTTTATGAATCACTCCATAAGCCCACATCTATCTAACAGGGTAACTGAGCACTTATGTTTAGTACCTCTGAGATATTTTCGAGAAACTGGATCTCAAGATTTTCTTTTTTTGTTGTTTTCTTGTTTTGTTTTGTTTTGTTTTTTGAGACACAGTCTCACTCTGTCGCCCAATCTCAGCTCACACTACAACCTCTGCCTCCCGGGCTCAAGCAATTCTCCTGCCTCAGCCTTCCTAGTAGCTGGAATTACAGGCGCCCACCACAATGCCCAGCTAATTTTTGTATTTTTAGTAGAGACAGGGTTTCACCATGTTGGCCAGGCTGGTCTCAAACTCCTGACCTCAAGTGACCCACACACCTCGGCCTCCCCAAGTGCTGGGATTATAGGCGTGAGCCACCGCACCTGGCCTGGACCTCAAGATTTTCTCAAGTGGGAAGCCAGTTCTCTGTGGGACATTTTGGACAAATGGTGACTGGCAGTCTCACTGCCCAGCGCAGCTGGACCCTAGGGCTACTTCTGGAGAAGGATGGAGTTGGGTCCAGGGCAGAAGGCAGTTTTCTTCCAGAAACCCAGGGAAGGCTAAGGGCATAGAGCTGTTAGCAGTGGCCTCTTGCAGGACCAAGCCGGCCTGCATGCAGCCTCGCTGCTCCTGGAACTTGACTGCAGGTTCCCCACCACACCCTCGAATGCACAGTAGGCACCTGCAGGAAGTATAAGCAGCTCCAGAAGTCTAAGAGCCCAGTCATGGTTCACAGGCAAGGAACTCATCGGTCATGCCTAGCGCTGGTGGTGTCCTCACCAAGAACACTGACGAAGACAACTTACACCCTGCTGAGAACTTGTGGTGATAAATACACAGGTCCAATGTGAGGCACTGAACATTTCTGTAATCATCTAGCAGAGGACGAGATCGGATGCCTTGTGTCTGGGTTTGTGACTTCCGCCTTGTAAATGGATAAACATTTCACATCTCCACATAAGACTGAAACATGAACCCCTATCTTTTTTCATAGCAGACACAAACAAATACTACTTTTTTTATCACTGCAAAGCACTTGATGTAAGTTCATTAAAATGAAAGATTGGAGAGCCCCCAAATATAGGATAATATGATTCATGTATAGATCCTGGATAATAGATGTGGTTTCTATTATTTTCCTACTACATAAAGGACTAATCCTGCTGCTGCAGGAACAGTGCTGCCTTTCTCTTCACGAGCCATTTTCATAAAACTGGATAAACAACAAACACAACCATGATTAGCTGTGACAGTTCCCCATTGATTTATTGGACTCAAATCCTAAGGAGAAGTCTAGTTTTAGGTCTGTCTCCACACGTTTTTATCAAATACTAAAACTATAAAAATGAAATGATCCACTATCTTCAAAATAATAGAAAATAAAAGGTTCTGCAACTTAAAGAGATCTTCCTAATGTTACCAAGCAAGATGCAGGATTTGCATTTTTGGAACCCTGTCCCTTTAAAGTGAAGCAGCAGTGGAGAGGCCCTCTTGCCGGCATGCTTTTTAAGCCCAGCCTGAGTTCTCTATGCTTGAGAGCGTCTTATGATGCTGTAACTAACCTCAAACCTGGAGCAGCAGGGGGGCAACAAACCTCAGAATACAGCAATGTCATGCTTTACAGGCACTCTCTCAGCAACAGCATGAATGAGGGGGGAAATTGGTTGCCTAGGAAACCCTCTAGTCCTGGTAATTATTACTGTAACTGACTGCACACCCCACCTATAACAGAAATGAATAATAATTTATAATCGCTGACTGGCAGCTTTCTGTCTGTGCCTCTGCTCACCACTGCTACCTACTGGCATGCAAAATTAGTTACAAGCAAGCAGTGGGGTATGCAGAGAGAAGAACCACCAGCAAAAAGAACATTTCAAGAAATCTTCTCCCATCTTCCCCCACCAGGTTCTGAATATAGTTCAAGTCAATTGCTGCTCGATCAATAGAGCAAAAATGAAAAGTGCTTTGTACAGGGGTTGAACAATGTAATGGAAGTTGGTCATCTCAATTAAAAGCAATTTCATATTGTGACATGAACTAGACCAAAAAGAAGGTGCTTAATAAGGTTAACAGATGCTAAATAACAGCATATATCTTAATGACCCCAAATATATGACTCACAAGCTATTTAATAGTATAGAATTTGATACTAAGCAAAACCACTATAAATAAAATCCTATCTGGTAGTTTTGATCAATTAAACTACATAATTAACAAAGATGGTCCATTTATCTTAGGTAGTCTAATTTGCAGTACAGTGTTAAAGCACCTCTACTGGAAGACTAGTTTGTTTAGAAATTAGAACATTCATAGTGATTTACTGGATTTGATTTAAAAGACACAGCAGGAGTTGGCAAAATTCACATATCACGGGGTTAATGTGGGTTAGAATGTAGCTATTTGTAATACAAAAATATTGCATACCAAATACACACATCTGATTTCTTTTAATCTTGGTTCATCTTTTTGCAGAAGCCATTAGTTTGCTAAAATGAACAACAAAAACAGCTGCATTTGCCACTATTAGGACACAGAAATCTGCCATTTTTTTAATTTCCAAAGCAAGAGAATGACACATGGGTAATGAACCACGCCCAGGTTACCGGAAAGGTGTCGACTGACTGATGGCTTCCATGGCTCCCATCGTAAGGAAGGCTATGTCCACTGAAGTCCACCAGTTGTATTCATCAGCTGCCATATATTCAGGCTCCACAACTTACTAGTGTGGCCTGGTCAGTACATTCCAAAGTTGAGAGAGCCTTTCCAGTTCAAGAGGAAACAGGTGAAAATGGACAAATAGCCCCCAAAGTGTGCTGAAGCCAGGTTAACGATCACCAAGATGAAGAGTATGAAGAATAATTACAGGGAAACCCTCAGCTCTTCCATGGGCAGTCCACACTTAACCCTATGGAGCCCTCACATCTTCCCGTGTTTCTGAGATTGACTGGCATGGAAGAATGTCCCTAGTCAATCTGATATTAACCATCAGGGACTCCCCTGTCCCAAGCCCTCATCAGTTGATTCCATTGCAACATAAAATGTCATTTTCCAAAAATATTTCCATTTTAAACACCTACTATGGTAGTAATCATAGATTTATTGGCTGGGTTTTCTTCCCTTTCATCGTTATTGGAAACTGACCTCCTTACTTTTCAAAAAAATCAATAGATTTCCAGAAAATGTTCCACTTCTCAGAGATTTTTGCATAGTTCCAACCTGGACAGAGCTTTTCCTACAGTGACTTTCTTGTTAAGGAACCCACAGAGACCAGATTTGGAGTGTGCAACAACCACACAGAAGACACACAGGTCTGAGCCCTGGCCGTGTGGAAAGCCTGTACAGGTCACATCACATTCGGCTCCGTGCTCTTAAGCACATTCAAGTTTCAAGCAAGTATTTGCAAACTTCACTTTTCTGAAGAGGTTCTGAGTGCTGCTCTTTGGTTGCACCTCAATTAGCTCCTAACAAGTGCTCCTTGAAAGATTTCCAGTAACTGTAAAAAAATTAAACTTACACCTTTGTGACTACAGGTGGATCTAGCCTAGACACCGCTCTATATCTTAGAATAGGAAAGTCTGCCCTAAGGCACAACATTTTTGTCTTCATTGTAATTCTTATCAGACTGAACCATTCCCTCTTTGCAAATACGATTCACTGACAAATCATCACTGACAATCCATTCTTACCCTCAGTTTAGCTTCCAAAATCCCAAATGGACATTACCAAGAAAATCTTGGAACCCAAGAAAATATCTGTAATCTCCAAAAATACATTTTACTGATCATAGACTCTGAGTTCTTATTACTCAAACACAGCATAAATAAAACCCGTGTAGGTTTTAATTTCATCATCTCTGTCCCCAATACTCAAATTTTTTCCATCCTAGAAATCCACTTGATCTTTAATCCTGCCTACAGTACCTCCTCTGACGTGAAGCATTTGCCAGTTTTCTTACCTCAGAGAAGACACGATGACTCCCAAGTTTGAACTCTCACTGCACAGCTCCTGGAACACTTCCAGTATTCTCCTTCGACCTGTACACTTAACCTACCTTCCCAGTGAAGGTCAGTTACTCGAAGGCAATGTATTACCTTCTTAGCACAGTACCTTACACAGTTTTCAACTGTAACTTGAGGCCAGGCATAGTGGCTCATGCTTGTAATCCCAGCACTTTGGGAGGCCAAGGCGGGTGGATCACATGAGGTCAGGAGTTCAAGACTAGCCTGACCAACATGGTGAAACCCCGTCTCTACTAAAAATATAAAAATTAGCCAGGCATGATGGCACACGCCTGTAATCCCAGCTACTCAGGAGGCTGAGGCAGGTGAATCACTTGAACCTGGGAGGTGGAGGTCGGCAGTGGGCCGAGATCGCACCATTGCACTCCAGCATGCGCGACAGAGTCAGACTTCATCTCCAAAAATATAAAATAAAAATAAATTGTAACTTAAAATTACAGCTTTTTTTTTTTTTTATATGAAAGTTTCAATGGGACAAACTGAAGCTGGCCTTAAGTGTTCTGTTTTAAGCCATTATAAAGCAGAACAGCAAACCAAGGAATTGCTTGGGAACACTACAGACAGTGTACTCCACGAGCTCTCCTGCTACACATGCTGGATAAAATATAATAATTATCTTCTCAAATACAGAGCCTCACTTGCATGAAAGTAACAGAAATCACCAGTGGCTTAAAAAGAAGGAAAAGAAAAAGCTAAAACCACTGGCATCAAGTTAGAGCTGTCCTGGGACCTAGGCAAGAAATTTATATTTTAAAAGCATCAGGAAACAGGAGGCAAGTTCTTGAGTTTGACCAAGACGGTAAAACTAAGATCATACACGAAGACCGGACCCAGGAAAGGCTGCCAGAGTGCCAGAGTGAAAGGCTGGACTAGAAGAAATGTTCCCACTGTCAAAAACACAAACCACAGCAAGGAAACTTGTTTTTATCTGCCTGAGCTCTAGGTAAGGGTAGACTCTTGTATTAGTCTGTTCTCACGCTGCTGACAAAGACATATCTGAGAATAGGAAAAAGAGATTTAATTGGACTTACAGTTCCACATGGCTGGGATGGCCTCAGAATCATGGTAGGAGGCAAAAGGCACTTCTTACATGGCAGCAGCAAGAGAAAACAAGGAAGAAGAAAACGTGGAAACCCCTGATAAAACCATCGGATCCCGTGAGACTTATTCACTACCACAAGAACAGTATGGGGGAAACCGCTCCCATGATTCAAATTATCTCCCACCAGTTCCCTCCCACAACACGTGGGAATTAAGGGAGTACAATTCAAGATGAGATTTTGGTGGGGACACAGAGCCAAACCGTATCATTCTGCTCCTGGCCCCGCCAAATGTCATGTCCTCACATTTCAAAACCAACCATGCCCTCCCAACAGTCCACCAAAGTCTTATTTCAGCATTAACCCAAAAGTCTGCAGCCCAAAGTCTCATCTGAGACAAAGCAAGTCCCTTCTACCTATGAGCCTATAAAATCAAAAGCAAGCTAGGTACTTCCTAGATACAATGGGGGTACAAGTATTGGGTAAATACAGCTGTTTCAAATGGGAGAAATTGGCCAAAACAAAGGGGTTACAGGACCCATGAAAGTCCAAAATCCAACAGGGCAGTCAAATTTTAAAGCTTCAAAATGATCTCCTTTGACTCCATGTCTCACATCCAGGCCACACTGATGCAAGAGGTGGGTTCCCATGGTCTTGAGCAGCTCCACCCCTGTGGCTTTGCAGGGTACAGCCTCCCTCATAGCTGCTTTTACAGGCTAGTGTTAAGTGCCTGCAGCTTTTCCAGGCTCACAGTGCAAGCTGTAGGTGGATCTACCATTCTGGAGTCTGGAGGACGGTGGCCCTCTTCTCACAGCTCCACCAGGCAGTACCCCAATAGGGACTCTGTGTGGGGGCTCCCATCCCACATTTCCCTTCTGCACTGCATGAGAGCCCCACCCCTGCAGCAAACTTCTGCCTGGGCATCCAGGCATTTCCATACATCTTCTGAAATCTAGGCAGAGGTTCCAAAACCCCAGTTCTTGACTTCTGTGTACCCACAAGCTCAACATCACATAGAAGCTGCCAAGGCTTGGAGCTTGAACCCTCTGAAGCCACAGCCTAAGCACTATGTTGGCGCCTTTCAGCCACAGCTGGAGCAGCTAGGACACAGGACACCAAGTCCTTAGACTGCACACAGCACAGGGACCCTGGGCCCTCTCCACAAAACCATTTTTCCTCCTAGACCTCCGGATCTGTGATGGAAGAGGCTGCCACAGATGTCTCTAACATGCCCTGGAGGCATTTTCCCCATTGTCTTGGGGATTAACATTCAACTCCTTGTTACTTATACAAATATCTGCAGCCGGCTCAAATTTCTCCTCAGAAAACAGGATTTTCTTTTCTATCGCATTGTCAGGCTGCAAATTTTACAAAGTTTTATGCTCTGCTTGCTTCCCTTTTAAAACTGAATGCCTCAGCCGGGCGCGGTGGCTCAAGCCTGTAATCCCAGCACTTTGGGAGGCCGAGACGGGCGGATCACGAGGTCAGGAGATCGAGACCATCCTGGCTAACACGGTGAAACCCTGTCTCTACTAAAAATACAAAAAACTAGCCGGGCGAGGTGGCGGGCGCCTGTAGTCCCAGCTACTCGGGAGGCTGAGGCAGGAGAATGGCGTGAACCCGGGAGGCGGAGTCTGCAGTGAGCTGAGATCCGGCCACTGCACTCCAGCCCCGGCGACAGAGCAAGACTCCGTCTCAAAAAAAAAAATAAATAAATAAATAAAAAATAAAAAAAAATAAAAAAAATAAAAAAATAAAAAAAATAAAACTGAATGCCTCTAGGCTGGGCACGGTGGCTCACGCCTGTAATCCCAGCACTTTGGGAGGCTGAGGTGGGCGGATCATGAGGTCAGGAGATCGAGACCATCCTGGCTAACACAGTAAAATCCCGTCTCTACTGAAAATACAAAAAAAAACAGCAGGGCATAGTGGCGGCGCCTGTAGTCCCACCTACTTGGGAGGCTGAGGCAGGAGAATGGCGTGAACCTGGGAGGCGGAGCTTGCAGTGAGCTGAGATCGCACCACTGCACTCCAGCCTGAGCGACAGAGCGAGACTCCGTCTCAAAACAACAACAACAACAACAACAACAACAACAAACTGAATGCCTTTAACAGCAGCCAAGTCCCCTCTTGAATGCTTTGCTGCTTAGAAATTTCTTCTGCCAGATATGCTAAATCATCTCTCTCAAGTTCAAAGTTCCACAAATCTCTAGGGCAGGGGCAAAATGCCACCAGACTCTTTACTAAAACATAACAACAGTCACCTTTGCTCCAGTTCCCAATAAGTTCTTCATCTCCATCTGAGACCACGTCAGCCTGAATTTCATCGTCCACATCTTTATCAGTATTTTTGTCAAAGCCATTCAACAATTCTCTAGGAAGTTCCAAACCTCCCCACATTTTCCTGTCTTCTTCTGAGCCCTCCAAACTCTGCCTGTTACTCAGTTCCAAAGTTGCTTCCACATTTTCTGGTATCTTTTCAGCAACGCTCCACTGTACTGGTACAAATTTACTGTATTAGTCCATTCTCACTCTGCTAATAAAGACATACCCAAGACTGGGAAGAAAAAAGAGGTTGGACTTACAGTTCCACATGGCAGGGGAGACCTCAGAATCATGGCAGGAAGTGAAAGGCTTTTTTTTTTTTTTTTTTTTTTTTGAGACAGAGTCTCGCTCTGTAGCACGGGCTGGAATGCAGTGGTGTGATCTCAGCTCACTGCAACCTCCACCTCCTGGGTCCCAGTTCAAGCAGTTCTCCTGCCTCAGCCTCCTAAGTAGATGGTCTTGAACTCCTGACCTTGTGATCTTCCCACCTCAGCCTCCCAGAGTACTGGGATTACAGGTGTGAGCCACTGCGCCTGGCCGAAACGCACTTCTTACATGGTGGCGGCAAGAGAAAATAAGGAAGAAGCAAAAGTGGAAACCCCCGATAAAACCATCAGATCTCATGAGACTTACTCACTACCACAAGAACAGTATGGGGAAAACAGTCCCCATGATTCAAAGTATCTCCCTCAACACATGGGAATTATGGGAGTACAATTCAAGGTGAGATTTGGGTGGGGACATGGAGCCAAACCATATCAAGTCTCCCCTGGGAATGCTAGCTGTGAGTTGGCCTTCATGTGGGCCAAGATCAGAGGAACTGCAAGCTATGAAATTAACTGAGAAACTCCAAGCAAGGAATTCAACATGAAGAGGTCCTGCCAAGGACTTCTGGCTCTAGTTTTGAAGGAGTCAGGGGTATAGAAGTTGCTCTTCTACCATAAACTTGTTCTTCTGCCATAAACAGCTAGAAAACTGAAAACAAGTGTTTTCAGACACTAGGACCAAAAAATATAAGACTAAGATTCCTAAGTAAATGAGGTGAGTCCTATAATCACCCTTTCTCTTGAGAGGTTTGTTGGACCACAGCACAGACAGAAGGAATCCAAGCAAAATAAGACTGGTCTTATAGTGGAGAAACCAAACAGGTATCAACTCAACAAAGAAATCAAGATTAACACAGTGATATGGTATGCACACCTCACATCTATAGTATTCTCTTGAAAACTCACAACCTCAGGCTAATTATAAGAAAACACTGGGCAAACTCAAACTGAGAAATATTCTGTAAAATACCCACAGGCCAATACTCTTCAAAAGTAAAAGGTCATGAAAAAGAAGAAACTGAGAAATTGTCACAGATAGGATGAGACTAAGAAGACATGACCATTAAATACAACAGGTATCTTGGAATGAATCCTGGAAAAGAAAAAGAACACTGGTAGAAAAACTAGTAACATTTCAATAAAGTCTATACGTTAGTAAATAGTATTGCTTTGTGCTAATTTCTTAGTTCTGACACATGTACCTTGGTAATGTAGTATGTTCACATTAGAGGACACTAAAATTGGGTGAGGAATGTATGAGGACTCCCTGCACTATCTTTCAACTTTTCTGTAAATCTAGGTTTATTCCAAAGTAAAACAATTAACAAAAATTCTAGCATCAAATTAAAAATTACTAAACATGAAAATAAGATCCAAATTGTCACCCACAGCCAGGTAGGAATAGACACAAAAATGACAGAAATGATAGAATGAGCAGATGAGGACTTTAAAACAGCTATTATAAATATGCTTAGAAATTTAAAGAAAATTATTAACATAATAGAGATATTAAAATTTTTATTTAAAAAAATGGAAATCCTAGAGGTATATGGATATATTCCTCTAGGCATGTTCAAATATAATACCTGAAACGAAAAATTTACTGGATGTGTGCAAGAGGAAATCAGACATTGCAAAAAAATTTTTTAAATTTAGTGAACTTGAAGATATATCAATAAAAATTAACCATAATTAAACACAGAAAGAAAAAGCACTAAACAAAATGAACAAAGCCTCAGTGACCTTATGGGACAATAAAAGGTATATAATAGGCTGGGGATGGTGGCTCACAGCTGTAATCCCAGCACTTTGGGAGGCCGAGGCAGGCAGATCACCTGAGGTCAGGAGTTTGAGACCAACCTGGCCAACATGGCAAAACCCCGTCTCTACTAAAACTACAAAAAAATTAACTGGGCATGGTGGCAGGCACCTGTAATCCCAGCTACTCGGGAGACTGAGGCAGGAGAATCACTAGAATCCTGGGGGCAGAGGTTGTAGTAAGCCAAGATCTCACCACTGTACTCTAGTCTGGGTGACAGAGCGAGACTCAGTCTCAAGAAAAGAAAAAAAAAAAAAAGCTATATAATATAAATGTAATTGGTGTTCCAGAAACAGGAGAAAAGGAGATTGGGGCAACATTGGAAAAAATACGGCCAAAATATTTCCACATTTGATGAAAACTCTAAATCTACAGATCCAAGATACTCAACAGGCCCTGACAAGACTAAACACAAAGAATATACCTATGCATATCATAATTAGATTGCTGGAGGAAAACACATACTACCCACAGTGGAACTGAAATAAGACTAATAAAAAATAACACAGCACCATGAAGTGCAAAAGACAACGGAAAACATCTTCAAAGTGCTAGAGAAGAAAACCAGGTCAGGCATGGTGGGGCTCATGCAATACCAGCATTTTGGGAGGCCAAGGCAGGAGGATGGAACACTTGAGCCCAGGTGTTCAAGACCAGCCTAGGCAACATTGTGAAACTCCGTTTCTACACAAAATTTAAAAATTAGCTGGACCTGGTGACATGTGTCTGTAGTCCCAGGTACTCAGGAGACTGAGGCAGGAAGATTGCTTTAGCCCAAGGGTTGCAATAAGCTATGATCAGTGCTGTTGCATTCCAGCTTGAGTGACAGAGCGAGACCATGTCTCAAAAGAAAGAAAGGAAACGAGGAGAGGAGAGGAGAGGAAAGAGGAGGACAGAGGAGGGGAGGGGGGGGAGGGAAGGGGAGGAGTGGGGAGGGGAGAGGAGAGGAGGGGAGAGGAGAAAAATAACCTGTCAACTTGGGATTCTATACCCAGCAAAAATATCTTTCAAATATAAAGGCAAAATAATACTTTTTCAGAGAAAAGTTGAAAGAACTTGATCTAGCACACCAACATTTAAAACATTACCTTTTTTTTTCAAATTAATGAATGACAACTTGATTTTTCTTACACTTTTAAGGCTGATGAAAAACCTTCATTTCAATTGAAAAGTATGGTAATTGTATTTACTCATTAAATATTATTAAAGTTTTCTAAAATACAACTTGAAAACATCCAGCATGCATGTTTAATATCAGTACGATGAATTCAAGACCAAGTATACATGTTACATGCAGCAAGGCTAACTTACAAATTATCATAGCCATCAACATCTTCACGTTTTTTCAATGCATTTGATGATTCATTGGCAGTATTTTGTGGTAACACCATATTAGTGGTAAATAAGAATGTTTTTGGAACCAATTAATGATGGATTAATCAGAACATTCTGAACTGCTGATGTTGCAGGAATTGAAGCTTTCACAGCTGGAGACTGTGAAGTAGGCATCTGTACTGTAAACCTTTGCCCTGTGAGGGACACGGAAGTCCCTACTTTAGTTGAAACAGACATGGTCTGTGGGGTTGGTGTGCCTAGTGTGGGACAGTACTTGGTCTGCTAGTAACTGAACCAACACTTAACCATAGGATGGTTATTCTTCCCGTGGAAGTTGATGCCTTTTTCTGTAAAGATTTCAGATTATAGTTTGGAGCTGTTAAGCAGTATCTATCAGGTGGCAACCTAGGACCTGAATATGGCTTAATGGAAAGGGGTTTGATTTCGTTGCCTTGTGATATCTAATAAAAAAATCTCTTGGGGGAGGAGAGATAAGACTGGTCAGCGTGGAACTGGATTGCCAATCGCACATCATCTGCATCAACGGTAGCTTTCATAGCATGGCTGGAATAAATTTTTGCATCATCTAGAATTGTGGTCACATATTGGAAGGCAAACTACAACATCTGATTTATAACTCTTGGCTCATATTCTGTAATTCCCAGATCCTTCAGGATTTGTGCCATCACCCGTGCATCTTTCGGCATGCTCTTGGGAGAAGCCATCTTGCCAGGCTCCATGATATCCGATAATCAGACTTCTCGAGCTGAATCACCCACATTAATGCATTTTGGTCCTGATTTTGACACAGGTTCTTTGTCTAGTGCAGTTTTTCCAACCCCTGGTGTACTGGTGAGCAGGTTTTACCTCCAGGAGCTCTACCATGTTCGGAAGCAACATGGTCCTCCCTACCACGGCTCCGAGCGCCTCGCTCAGGCGCCCTTCACATTATGGGAAGGACCATTTAAAACATGATTAAAGCAATTTCTACAGGCTGGAGGAAAAGAAAACCAGGTGGAAACGTCAATGTACAGAAAGTAATGAAGAGCACTCAACATGGTAAATTCATAGGTAGACAGTGAAGATTTTTAAACATTTAAAGAAAAAGTTTCAAAGGTAATTGACAGGAATGACAAAGTGAGGACCTTTGTAAATACTTTCCCTAAAAAGCGAAGATAAAGTTGGACTATTAGTTTTTGGCCTGGCATGCAAGCAGCTTAGACATTGCCACTACAAGTAAACCGCTAAACCAACTGAAAAATCAATTCTTAGATGTGTAAGAACAGTGAGGTCACAGGGCAAACTATCATGGCCCCTGAAATTGGAGTGACCGGCAGGCAAAGGCAGACAAGCACAAGTAACTGGAGCCAAGACCCTCGGACGGAGGCCTCCAGGGAAAACAGTGACAGGTTAGGGAAACCTGAGCTGTAAGTAACTAACTGCACAGTGTGGACAAGTCTGCGTTGAAAACTCGAGGGGGACTCATTCATTCCCCAGCACACATACTTTTGTTGAGTTTTACCTCCAGGAGCTCTACCAGGTTCTCAAAGCAAATATCAGAGAAATATCCCCTTGTGTTTCCAGCAGGGGGATAGGAAAAGGAACCATTTAAAAACATGCCAAAACACTCTGTTCTTAATAAGGTTTGCTCGCAGGAGAAACTATTTAACCGTAAGATAACCTGCTGGGGTTTTATCAGGGCCAAACTGACCTAGGGTAGGGGAAATAACCTCAGGCAGCTCCTGCCTTCCATGTGGGAGAAGGGAAATATCAAACACCAGCTCCCTCTAGTCATCGTGTCTTCTGTAAGGCTGGTGAGGGAAAAGCAGCACACGTGACGTTCACAGTCTAGAGGCACAGGCTCACTCAAAGACTAAGACCTGATCACAGGACTATAGAACTCGAAAGAAACCACATTACAAATGGCCCATTTACAGCCGTTCTTCTTACTCAGGACACTGTGCTCCACTGTTAAGGAAAAATCACCAAGCGTACTGAAAGGCAAAAAGGTCGTTTGAGAGATAGAGCAAGCATCAGAACAAGACAGAGATACAGCAAGGATGTTGACATGATCAGACCAGGACTTTAAAACAGCTATGATTAATATACTAAAGGCTCTAATGGATGAACTAGATGGATGCAAACACAACTGGGCAATGTAAGCAGAGAGATGGAAATTCTAAAAAGTACCAAAAAGAAATGCTAGAGATCAAAAACACTGCAGGAGAAATGAAGAATGCTTTGATGGGCTCATTAGTAGACTGAATAAAGCTAAAAATCTCTGAGCTTGAGGATATCTCAACAGAAACCTCCAGACTGAAAAGGAAACACACACACAAAAGGCTGCAAACTCCAGAACAGAATATCCAGGAACTGCAAGACATCTACAAAGGGGGTAGCATATGCAAAATGTGAAAATCAGTAGAAGAGAAAAAAAAGGAACCGAAGTAATATCAGAAACAGTAACAACTAAGAATTTCCCCCAAATTACTATGAGACACCAAGTACAGATCCAGGAAGCTCAGAGAACACCAAGCAGGATAAACATTCCATCTACGAATCATCATTTTCAAACTATAAGAAAGAAAAATCCTGAAAGAAACCAGAGGAAAAAAACATATTACCTATAGAGAAGCAAAAGTAAGAATTATACCCAACTTCTTAGAAAGCATGCAAGTAAGAAGAGTGGAGTAAAATATTTAAAGCACCAAGAGAAAAGAACTATCAACCTAGAAGTCTATACCCTGAGAAATATCCTTCGAAAGTAAAGGAGAGAGGCCAGGTGCAGTGGCTTATACCCGAAATCCCAGTACTTTGGGAGGCCAAGGTGGGAGGATCGCTGAAGTCCAGGAATTCAGACTGTCATGAGCCATGATCACAGCACTGCACTCCAGAAGTGTTAAAGGAGTTCTTTAGATAGAAGGAAAATTATATAGTTCAGAAATTCAGATCTTCATAAAGAGCATAAGAGAAGGAAGAGGTAAACGTAAAACAGAAACTTAAGTTTCTTATTCTTACCTATTGAACAGATAACAATTTGTTCCAAATAATAGTACCAACAATGCATTTGATTTTGTATACCTATGTACATATACATGCTTATGTATACTGATGTGTTAGTCAAATAAATGACAGCAATAATACAAGGAACAGCAGAAAGCAATAAGGATTGTTGTAAGGCATTTGCATTACCCACGAAATGGTATAGTATCATTTCAAAGTGGACTTGGATTAGCTGTAGATGTTCCAAACTCTAGGGCAACTACTAAAAAGATGCTTTTAAAAAGTATAACTGATATGCTAAGTAGAGAAAATGGAATCATAAAAAATGCTCAATTAAAATCAAAAGGGGTATTTAACAGGCAAGGGATCAATAAAAGAAAAGAAACAAACAAAAAAAACCCAAACAGCAGAAAAAGAGTGGAAGACAAAAATAGGAAAAAAGAACAAGGGCAACAAATAGAAAAACAGTAAAAATATGGTAGATATTAATCCAACTATATCAATAATCATTTTAAATGCCAATGGTTTAAAAGTGCCAATTAAAAGAGAAAGTGTCAGAACGAACCAAAAAATAAGACCCAACTATACACTGTCTACAAAAACCTTAAAGACACATATAAACTGAAAGCAAATGGATAGAGAAATACCATGCTAACATTAATCAAAAGAAAGTGAGAGTCATTATATTCACTTCAGATAGAGCAGACTTCAGATTAAGGAAAATTATCAGGAAAAAGAGAGGGGCATTCTACAATTACATAGGGATCAATTTTCCAAGACACAACAATCCTTAATGTGTATGCACCTAACAACAGAGCATCAAACTACATGAGGAAAAACTGACAGAACTGGAAGGAGAAACATATGAATTCACTATTATACCTAGAAACTTCAATACCCATCTATCAGAAATGGGCAGATCCAGCAGTCAAAAAATCAGTTAAGGACACAGCTGAACTCAGTAACACCATCTACCAACTTGATATAATGGTTGTCTACAGACTACTTCATTAGATAACAAAATAATACATTTTTTTCCAAGCTAATATGGAACATTAACCAAGAAAAATCACATTTGGGGTCATAAAACACACTTTAACAAATTTAAAATAGCAATTATACAGTGTCTGCTCTCACACCACCAATTGAATTAAACTAGAAATCAATAACAAAGATAGCTGGAAAATCTCCCACATACTTGGAGATTACACAACACACTTCTAAGTAACACATGGATCAAAGAAAAAAAAAGTCTCAAAAGAAATTTTAAAATATTTTGAATAAAAGTAAAAAATACAACTTATCAAACTTTGTGGGATGCAGTGAAAACAGTGCTTAAAGGAAAATTTTTAACATTGAATGCATTCATTAGAAAAGAAAGATCTAAAATCAATCATCTAAGTCTTCACCTTATAAAGACAGAAAAAGAAGAGCAAATTAATTCCAAAGTAAGAAGAAAAGAATAAAATTTTAAAGCAGAAATCAATGAAATTAAAAACATAAAATCAGTAGATAAAATAAACCAAACCAAAAGCTGGTTCTTAGATAAATAAAATCAGTAAGACAAGCTAACTAAGAAAAAAAGTGACAGGACACAAATTACCAATTTCAGAAATGAAAAAAGAGAACATCATTACAGATCCCAGGGAGATTACAAGGATAACCAAGAAATACTATGAACATGTCTATGCACACAAATTTGGTAATCTAGATAAAATGGACCAATTCCTTGAAGAGTACAATCTACCAAAACTCACACAAGAAGAAACAGGCAATCAGAGTAAGACTATCTCTATTAAATAAATAATTAATAACTTTCCAAAAGAGAAAGCACAGGCCCAGATACTTATGAATTCTATGAAACATTTAAGGGAAAAAAAATACCAATTCTCTCCAATGTCTTTCAGATGATAGAAGCACAGGGAGTACTCCCTACTTCTATGAATTCAGCATTGCCATATGAAAATCAGGAAAAGACATTACAAGAAACTACAAATATTGCTAATAAACATAGATGCAAAACTCCTCAGTAAAATATTATCAAACTGAATCCAACAATGTATGAAAACGACTATACACCATGACCAAGTGGGATTTATCCTAGGTATGCAAGGTTGGTTCAACATTTGAAAATCAATGTATCTATCACGTCCGTAAGCTAAAGAAGAAAAAATCACATGATCACATCAATAGATGAAGAAAAAGCATTTGGCAAAATCCAACACCTGCTTATAATAAAAACTCACAGTAAACTAGGAATAGAACGAAGTTCCTCAATTTAATTTTTTTAAATCTACAAAATACCCATGCTAACATCATACTTGATGAGAAACTTGAAGCCTACCTGCTAAGATCAGGAACAAGGCAAGGATATCCCCTCTCACCACTCCTTTTCAACTTCATATTGCAAGTCCTTGATAATGCAGAAAAGGAGATCAAAGGTATACACATTTGGAAGGAGGAAGTCAAACTGTCTTTGTACATAGATGACAATCGTCTTTGTAGAAAATTGGAAAGAATCAACCAAAAAAGAAAACCTCCTGGAACTAATAAGTGATTATAGCAAGGTTACAATGGTCAATCACTTCCCTATATACCAGCAGTGAACAAGGGGAATTTGAAATTATAAACACAATACTATCTACATTAGCACCCCCAAAATGAAATACTTAGGTATAAATCTAATAAGTTATGTACATGACTTATATACCAAACTCTGACAAAAGAAATCAAAGAACTAAATCAATGGAGAGGTATTCCATGCTCATGGATAGGAAGATTCAGCTGTCAAGATGTCAGTTCTTTCCAACTTGATCTATAGATTCAGTGCGATCCCATTCATAATCCCAGCAAATTGTTTTGTAGATACCAATAAACTGATCCTAAAGTTTATATGGAGAGGTAAAAGACCCAGAATACCCAACACAAGATTGGAGGAGAACAAAGTTAACTGACATTTTCAGACTTCAAGACTTACTACAAAGCTACAGCAATCAAGACAGTATGGTATTGGTAAGACAGAACTAGGTGAATGAAATCAAACAGACAGCTCAGAAATAGAACTACGTAAATACAGTCAACTGATCTTTGACAAAGGAAGAACGGCAATAGAATGGAGTAAAGAGTCTGCAACAAATGGTGCTGGACCAACCTGACATCATATGCAAAACAAATCCAGACACAGACCACACACCCTTCAGAAAAACGAACTCAAAAGCGGTCACAGACCTAAATATAAAATGCAAAACTACAAAACTTTAGAATATAGGAGAAAAATCTAGATGACTTTGGATTTAGCAATCGCCTTTTAGATATGACAGCAAAGGCATGATTCATGAAAGAATAAACTGATAAGCTGGACTTCATTAAAATTTCTGCTGCGTGAAAGACACTGTCTGGCCGGGCGCGGTGGCTCAAGCCTGTAATCCCAGCACTTTGGGAGGCCGAGACAGGCGGATCACGAGGTCAGGAGATCGAGACCATCCTGGCTAACATGGTGAAACCCCGTCTCTACTAAAAAAAAATACAAAAAAAACTAGCCGGGCGTGGTGGCGGGTGCCTGTAGTCCCAGCTACTCCAGAGGCTGAGGCAGGAGAATGGCGTAAAACCCGGGAGGCAGAGCTTGCAGTGAGCTGAGATCCGGCCACCGCACTCCAGCCTGAGCGACAGAGGGAGACTCTGTCTCAAAAAAAAAAAAAAAAAAAGAAAGACACTGTCAAGAGAATATAAACACAAACCACATACTGGGAGAAAACATTTGCAAAACGCATTTCTGATCAAGGATTGTTATTTGAAATATACAAAGAACTCTTAAACTGAACACAATAAGAAAACCACCTGACTAAAATAGGGGCCAAAGTCCTTAACAGACACCTCAACAGAAGATATACAGATGGCAAATAAGCATCTGAAAAGATGCTCCATATCATGTGTTATCAGGTAAACGCTAATTAAAATGACAATGAATTACCACTACACACCTATTAGAATAGCCGAAATCCAGAACAGTGACACCACCAAATACTGGCTAGAATGTGGAGCAACAGGAACTTTCATTCATTGCTGGTGGGAATGCAAAATAGTACAGCTATATTGAAAGACAGTTTGGCAGTTTCTTACAAAACATAGTCTTACCATATGATCTGTCAATCATGCCACTTGGTATTTACCCAAAGGAGCTGAAAATGTATGTCCACACAAAAACCCGCACACTGCTGTTTATAGCAGCTTTACTCATACTTGCCAAAACTTGAAAGCAACCAAGATGTCCTTCAGTAGGTGAATGAACTGTGGTGCATCCAGACAATGGAATATTATTTTCAGATCTATCAAACCATGAAAAGACATTATGGAAACTCGAATGGGAAAGAAGCCAATCTTAAAAAGCTAAACACTATATGATTCCGACTACATGACATCCCAGAAAAGCAAAACCATGGAGACGATTTTAAAAATCAGTGATTACCAGGTATTGGGGCATAGGGAGGGATGAATAGGCATAGCATAGAGGATTTTTAGGGCAGTGAGAGTACTCAGTATGATACTATAATGGTGGATATGTGTCCTTATGTATTTATCCAAAGCAACAGAATGTCCACCAAGAGTGAACCCTAATACAGACTATAAACTTCGGGTGATGATGTGGCAATGGATGTTCAACTATTGTAACAAATGCATCACTCTGGTGGGGATGTTGATGATAGGGGAGGCTATGCAGGCATGGGAGCATGGGATATAAAGAAAATCTCTGTACCTTCTGCTCAATATTGCTGTGAATCTAAAATTGCTCTTAAAAAACAGAGTGTTTAAAAAAAAATTAGACAAAATTATCAAAAACTACTACTTCTGATCTCTGAGTACTGACCAAAACATAGGACAAATGGAGAAGTGTTTATTCAAGAAAACTACTGAAAGTTGGGTAAAAATGATGACAGTATGTGGCATTGTGACCACTCTCCCTCACCCCAGCTCCTTCAGAGCAATAGTTCAACAGGGTGGGACAACTTGTAAAATCAGAAGCATTTATACTGTAGGGAACTGACTCAATCTGAAACAATGTGGAAAAACCCAACGCCCAGGGGCTTTGTCAAATACAGCAATTTTAGTGCCAAACATAGGAGACGCCCACATACATCACAGATGACCTGAAGCTGAAATACTAGTGGGCCAACCAAGAGATCAGCAGAAAAAAAAAAAAATTCTGCCTGGAGATTTAACAGAAACAATCACGAAGTGAGACAACCATGGTCCTTGATAAGCTTACATTTTGAAAGGTAATGGGTATATTAGGGTATGAACATGCTGAGAGACCAGAGAAGGCTCTAACTGTACGCATATCCCCAAGGAAGACTTGTAAACTGCATAAATTTTCAGTGTGTTCCCCAAACGAAACAGACTTTGACAATGGATGAAAGTCTTCCCAAAACAAGATGCCTAAGTACGATGTCTGACCAATCACTAGCTGATCACTAAGATATATTGATCCAAGGTGACCCACAAGTAGCCAAACATAACTGAGGAGAGACATCAGAGGCCACACTCTGGAGAGAAAAACTCATAATTAATCTAGGCCGAGTCATAAACAAAAAAAAGGGACAATAAACCCAGGCAGGAGAGTATCAGAATCAAATGCTGTTACAATGTATTATTTAAAATGTCCAGTTTTAAACAGGAAAGTATAGCTTATCTAGTATAAAAAAAAATACTCAGTATAAACAGAAGCTATTTCCAAGGGTTCCCAAATGTTGGATTTAACAGACAGACTTCAAAGCAGCCAATAAAAATATCTTCAAAGAACAAAAGAAAACCATGTTTAATCAGAGCATGAAAACAATGACTAATCAGAGAATACTTAATAAAGAGATCAACATTTTTTTAAAAAATGGAAATTCTGGAGTTGAAAAGTAACTAAAGTGAAAGCTTCATTAGAGGGACTCAACAGCAAACTTGAATGCAGAAGGCAGAATCAGTGAACTCAAAGATAAATCAATACAAATTACACCATCTGAAGAACAGAAGTGAGAATGAAAAATGAATCGAGTACGAAACCTGTGGATTACAATCAATATCAACATATGCATAATGGGAATCCCAGAAGAAAAGAATAGTGAGGGCCATACAAGTTTTGACATCTTTTGAAGAGTCATCAAAGTTTTTAATGTCTGAAAACGTTCCAAATTTAGTAAGAAGTATAAATCTGTATATCCAAGTATCTCAATGAAATCCAAGTAGAATAAACATTAAAATATCCACACCGATACACATCAAAATCTTGAAAGCAGCAAGAGAACAATGGACTTATCATGCACAGGGGAGTCCCAGGAAAATCAGCAGCTGACTTCTCAAAAGAAATAATGAAGGCCAGAATTAAGTGGTATAACATACTCTACTGTCAAACAAGAATTCTGAATCCAGTAAAACTATCCTTCAAAAAAGAAGACAAAAATAAAGATCTTCCCAGATAGACAAAGAGAATTTGTTGCCACCAAAATTTTTTTTTATAAGATATGCTAAAGCAAGTACTTCAGGCCGAAAGGAAACACCACCAGATGGTAACTTGAATCCACATAAAAAAATTAAAGCACCAGTAAAAGTAATTATGTAGGCAAATGTAAAAAATAGAAAAAATACTTTTTTTTTAAGCTTTCTTCTCTTACTTAAAAGATAATTGCATGGAAAAATAATGAACCCATATAGTTATAAATAATAAACCTGTACTGTTATAAAATACATTACAATAGCAGGACAAAGGAAAAAGAAGAGACTAGAGCTATGCTGAATTTAGTTAGTATTATTCTGAAGTAGGTTATGATGTTAAAATGCATCCTATAAACTCTAGAGCAACCACTACAAAATAACACAAAAACAGAATAAAGCTCTCTTCTACTACGTGAGGGCACAGGAGGCCATGTGCAGCCCAGGAAGAGAGCCCTTGGCAGGAACCAAATCAGCTGCTAACCCTGACTTCCCAGTTTCCACAACGTAAGAAATAAATCTGTGGGTTTTAAAAAAAAAGTACAGTTTCTTTTTGTAAAGGAACTCAAAGTTTATACTAAAAGATTTATTTAACACACAAAAAAGGTAACCAAGGAGGAACAGAGGAACAAAAAAGACATGACATATAAAAAATGACTAACAAAATGGCATGAGCCATTGATATGTAAATGAGCCATATCAACAGTTATATTAATTAACACACATTTCAATTAAAAGGCTGGCAAAATAGACTTTTTAAAAACAAAATTCCACCACATGCTGCCCACAAGATACAAATGCTAAAATTCAAAATCATAAATGGGTTGCAACAAAAAGGATGAAAAAAGAGGTAACACATAAGCCTAACTGTAACCAAGGTGGAGTGGTCATAATCATATCAGACAAAGTGACATAGGCTTTAAAATTAAAATGTTACTAAAGATACAAAAGGGACATTTTGTAATAATAAAAGCCTCAATTAATCAGAAGATAAAACAATGACAAACATATATGTACCTAACAACAGAGAAAAAAATACATGAAACAAAAACTAACAAAACTTGAAAGGTAGGACTATTTAACAATAATAGTGTAAGGCCTCAATATCCCACTCTCAATAACGGATAGCACAAGTAGACAAAAAATCAGCAAGAATACAGAAGACAATAATATCAATGACCTTGACATGACATCAACAGAACACTGCATAAAACAACAGAATACATAATTCTTTTGAAGCACATACAGAACATATGCTACCCATTTTTAGAAAGTCCTAATGAATTTTTAAAAACTAAAGACATAATAAATGTTTTCTCCAGATACAACAAAATTAAAGTAGAAACCAACAGAAAGAAACTTGAGAAAACCACTAATATTTGGAAATCAAGCAGTACATAATACAATAACCCATGAGTCAAAAAAGACATCTCAAGAGAAATTAGAAAGTATTTGTAACTAAAGAAAAATTAAAACAAATCAAATGTCACTGGATGCAGCTAAGGGTTAGTGCCTAGAGGTCAATTTATATCTTTAAACACCTACATTAGGAGACAGTGGTCTCAAATCAATAGCTTAACACCTTTAAAAACTACAAAAGGAAGACCAAACTAAGCCCAAGCAAGGAAGAAGAAAGGAAATAATAGAGATTAAAGTAGAAGTCACTGGAATAGAAAACTAGAGGAAAATCAACAAAACCAAAAAGTTTCTCTGAAAAGGTCAATAAAACTGACAGACCTAAAGTTACAATTACAAAAAAAAAAAAATAGGACAAAAATTCGCAAAATCAGAAGGAAATCACAGGCCAGGCACGGTGATTCACACGTGCAGTCCCAGCACTTTGGGAGGCCAAGGCAGGAGGATCACTTGAACCTAGGAGTTTAAGAACAGCCTGGGCAAAATAGTGAGACCCTGTGTCTACAAAAAAAGTAAAATAAAAAGGAAATTGCTACCAACTTAAGAAATTAGGTGGATTATAAAGGAATACTTTGGACAACTTTATGATGACAAATACAATAATTTACATGAAATGGACAAATTCCTACAAAGAGCCAAATTACCAGATGGGTTCAAGAAGAAATACAAAATTTAAATAGATTTAAAATAAGAACTTTAATAGCAATTACAAATCTTCACACAAAGAAAAGTGCAGGTCTGATGGTTTTACTGATGAATTCTATCAAACATTTAAAGAAGAAATAGTACCAATCCTTCACAAATCCATCCAGAGAGTACACTTCCCATCTGTGAGGTCAGTATTATCCTTATACAAAAACCAAAGACATCACAAAAATAGAATATGACAGATCAATATCCCTCATGAATATACACACAAATATTCTCAACAAAACATCAGCAAACCAAATTCAGTAACATATAAAAAGGATCACACACATTAAAAATGGGCTTCATCCCAGGAATGCAGGATTGGTTTAATCAGAAAATTTATCAGAAAATCAATTAATGTAATACACTAAATAAAGAACAATAGATGCATAAAAAGCATCTGAAAAATTCAACTCTATTCATGAAAGAAAACTCCAACAAACCTAGGAATAAAAGGAATTTTTCTCAATCTAATAAAAGGCAGCTACAGAAAACCTATAGGCAACATCATACCTAATGATGAAAGGCTGAATATCTTCTCCCTAAGATTGGGAACAAGGAAGGATATGTGTTCTCACCCACTTCCATTCAAGGTTTACTAGAGATTCTAGCCAACATAATCAGGCAAGAAAAAGACAAGGAATCAAGATTGGAAAGAAGTAAGACTCTCTGTATTCACAAATGACACAATCCTGTAGGTAACAAATATTAAAGAATGTACACTCACACACATACACTCCCTCTCTCTCACTCTCTCTCTCTCACATACCCCCCAAAAAAGAATGAACAAATGAGCTCAGGAAGGCTGCGGGATACAAAGCCAATATACAAAAAATTAATTATACATATACTATCAATGAACAATTCAAAAATGACATTAAGAAAAAAACTCCATTCACAATTGCACCTAAAAGAATTAAAAATGTAGGAATAAATTTAACGGAAGATTTGTAAACTGAAAACAATGTTTTGAAAGTAATGTTTTATACATGCTAAGAGAAACTAATCAAGATATAAACAAACAAACATTCCATGTTCACAGATTCGCAGACTCAATATAAGCATGGCAATTCTCCCCAAATTCATCTCCAGATTTAACACAATCCCTATAAAAATCCCAAAAGGCATTTTTGCAGAAGTGGATAAGCTGACCTTAAAATTTATGTGGATATGGAAAGGACTCAGAATACCCAAAAAATTTTTGAAAAAGAACAAAATTGAAGAGCTTAACAGTTTCATATTTGAAAGTCTGTTATAAGTAAAGCCACCGTAATTAAGACCACTGGCAGTGATACAAGGGCAAACACTCAGTATACAAACAACCTTATGTTTATAGTCAACTATTTTCCAAAAAAGATGCTAAAGCATTCATTGGAAAAAGGACAGTCTTCAACAGTTCTAGAACTATTAAATGGTATTAAAATTATCCATGCAAAAAGTCAGATTGAGACCCTGGACTCACACCACACACAAAACAGATCATAGTGCTAACTCTTAAGAGTTAAAGTACAAAACTTCTAGAAGAAAACATAGGAGAAAAATTTTATTACTTTGGATTAAAGAATTAATTCTTAGATAAGATGCTAAAAACACTAACCACAAATATGTGTATATATATGCATATATACGTATATATGAATGTGTATATATATGTGTGTGTATATATATCAATTGGACTTCATTAAAACTAAAGATTTTGTGCCTCAAAAGACATTTTAAAAATCAAAGACAAGCCACAGACTTAGAGAAAACATTTGCAATTCATATATTTGATAAAGGGCTTATATTTAGACTATATAAAGAACTCTTACAATCAGGTACAGTGGCTCACATCTGTAATCCCAGCACTTTGGGAGGTCAATGCAGGAGCACTGCTTGAAGCTAGGAGTTCTAGATCAGTCTGGGCAACAGAGCGAGACCCTGTCTCTGCAAAAAATTTAAAAATTAGCTGGGCATGGTGGCATGTGCCTGTAATCCCAGCTTCTCAAGAGGCTGAGGTGGGAGGTTCACTTTAGGCCAGGAGGTCAAGGCTGCAGTGAGCCATGATTGTGACACTGCACTCCACTGGGTGACAGAGCCAAGACCCTGTCTCTAATTAAAATAAATAAAATTTTTAAAAAGAACTTCTTACAACTCAATAAGACAACCAATTAAAGACTGAGCCAAAGATTTGAATAGATACTTACAAGATGTAAATAGAACTAAAAGCACATGAAAAGACCTTCAACATCATTAGTCACTAGAGAAATGTAAATTAAAACAATTATTATATTCCACAGCCACTAGAAAGGCTATGATAAAAAAGACAAAATATAACAATGCTGCCAAAGATGTAGAGAAACTGGAAATCTCAAACACTGCTGATGGGAATATAAAATTATACAGCCTCTTTGAAAAACTGTGCAATTTCTTAAAAAGTTAAACCTAAATTCACCATCCAACCCAACAATTCCACTCCTAGGTATTTACCCTAAATAAATAAAAACACATATTCACACAAAGATTGATAAATGAATGTTCATAGCAACATTATTCGCTATAGCCTGAACTATTCAGGGTCCATCAATTTGTGAATGAATAAGCAAAATGTGGTATATCCATACAATGGAATACTATGCAGCAATAAGAAAAAAACAAGTTACTGATGCATAATTAAGAAATGGATGAACCTCAAAAACCTTGTATCAAAAGGTAACTGCAAAACACTACATATTTTATGATTCTATTAATTGTTCAGAAAAGAGAACTCTATAGAGAAACCATATTAGTTAAGGTGTCCCGGGGTTGGGGATAGGAACAGGAATTTACGGTAAATAGGCATAAGGGATATTTTTAAAATAATGGAAATGTTCTACAACTGAGTTGTGGTCAACGTGGCACAACTCAAAATCTCCTAAAAAACCCCAGCGTGCATACTGTAAAGTGGATGTTACAGCATGTAAATTATACCTCAATAAAGCTGTTAGATACAAATGAAACCAAAGTACTATAAACACTACAATAAAGTGATAATAGTACACACTTCTTAAGTGCCAAAACATTAAAATACAGCAAATATGTAACTTCCCCATCAGAAGAGGAACAGAAGAGGGAAGTACTTAGTCTGAGCAATAGTAACAAATTAAAAAAAAGAGGGAAATGCAATCAACAAGCAAGGTAAATAAAATGCCCAAAGCAAGATTAGTAAAGTCCTCCCAGTAAGAGTAATTACAATGAAATACAGACTAAACTTAACAGTTTTAAGACACTGTCAGAGTAGGTTAAAAACTGTTTTCAGGAAGTCCTAGCCAGAGCAATCAGACAAGAGAAGGAAAGAAAGGGTATCCAAATTGGAGAAGAAGAAGTCAAATTATCTCTGTTTGCCATTGATACAATCTTACACCTAGAAGACCGTAAAGACTCCTCCGAAAGACTCCTAAATTTGATAAATAAATTCAGTAAAGTCTCAGGTTACATAATAAATCTATGCAGATCAGTAGCAATGCTGTACACCAACAACATCCAAGCTGTGAATCAAATCAAGAACCCAATCCCTTTTACAACTGCTGGAAACAAGAATAAAATACTTAGGAATAGACTTAACCAAGGAGGTGAAAGATCACTACAAGGTGGGCTACTAAACACTGCTGAAAGAAATCGTCACAGATGACACAAATGGAAATATATCCCATACTCATAGATTGGAAGAATCGATATCATACTGCCCAAAGCAATCCACAGATGTAATATGGTTCCTATCAAAATACTAACAATATTTTTCACAAAATTAGAAAAAAATCCTAAAGTTCATATGGAACCAAAAAAGAGCCCAAATAACCAAAGCAATCCTAAGCAAAATGAATAAATCTGGAGGCATCACATTACCTGACTTCGAATTACAATGCAAGGCTACAGTAACCAAAACAGCATGGTATCGGCATAAAGATAGATACATAGACCAATGAAACAGAATAGAGAACCCAGGAATAAAGCCAAATACTTAGAACCAGCTGATCTTCAACAAAGCATATGAAAACATCAACTGAGGAAAAGGACATCCTAGTCAATAAATGCAATAAATGGTGCTGGGAAAACTGGATAGCCACATGTACTGAAACTGGATCCTCATCTCTCACCATATACACAAATCAACTGAAGATGGATTAAAGACAAATATAAATCCTGAAACCATAAAAATTCTAGAAGAAAACCTAGAAAGACTTTTCCAGACATTGGCCTAGGCAAACAATTTATGACTAAGATCCCAAAAGTAAATGCAACAAAAACAAAAATGAATAAACAGAACCTAATTAGGGCTGGGCACAGTGGCTCATGCCTGTAATCCCTGCACTTTGGGAGGCCAAGGCGGGTGCTATTGTGTCTTCAAAAGTATTAAAGCCACCTTTGTAGTTTATTTCAGCTAGGGTTTTTTACAACTTTGTAAATCACGTGAGGTCAGGAGTTTGAGAGCAGCCTGGTCAACTCGGTGAAACCCCGTCTCTACTAAAAATACAAAAATTAGCCAGGTGTGGTTGCACACGTCTGTAATCCCAGCTACTCAGGAGGCTGAGGCAGGAGAATTACATGAACCTGGGAGTGGGAGTTTGCAGTGAGCCAACATCACGCCACTGCACTCCAGCCTAGGGACAGAAAAAGACTCCGTCACCGAGAAAAAAAAAAAAAGAACCTAATTAGATTAAGAAGCATCAGCACAAAGAAATAATCACCAGAGTAAACAGACAACCCACAAAACAGGAGAAAATATTTGCAAACCATCTGTCTGACAAAGGATCAATATCCAGAATCTACAAGGAACTCAAACAAAACAAGAAAAAAAAATCCCATTAAAAAGTGGGCAAATGACAGACATTTTTCAAAAGAAGATAAACAAATGGCCAAGAAACATGAAAAAATATTCATTAGGGAAATGCAAATTAAAGCCACAATGAGATACCACCTTACCCCAGCCACAATGGTTATTACTAAAAAGTCAAAAAGCAATAGATCATGCATGGATGTGGTGAAAAGGGAACACTTATACACTGCTGGTGGGAATGTAAATTAGTACAACTTCTGTGGAAAACACTATGGAGATTTCTCAAAGAACTGCAAGTAGATTTACCATTTGATCCAGCAATCCCACTACTATCTACCCAAAGGAAAAGAAGTCACTGTATCGAAAAGACAATTGCACGTTTATCATGGCACAATTCACAGCTGCAAAGATATGGAACCAACCTAAGTGTCCATCAATCAATAAGTGAATAAAGAAAATGTGGTAGATATACGCCATGGCATACTACTCAGCCATAAAAGTGAATGAAATGATGTCTTTTGCAGCAACTTGGATGGAACTGGAGGCCATTTTCCTCCAGTGAAGTAACTCAGGGGTGGAAAACCAAATATCGCCTGTTATCACTTATAAGTGGGAGCTAAGCTATGGTTACGAAAAGACATACAGAGTGACATAATGGACACTGGAGACTCAGAAGGGAGAGGCCGGGTGTGGGCTGAGGGATAAAAAATTACATATTGGGTACAATATACACTACTCGGGTAACAGATGCAGTAAAATCTCCAACTTCATCACTACACAATTCATCCATGTAACCAAGCATCACTAAAGGTACTGAAACAACTGTTTACACTAATAACAGCATAATTCTATTAGGTGCATGTGTATGCATATAAACAAAAACAAAACAGAAAGCTCTCTCACACACAAAAGATGGAACCTATTAGGAAAATATTTAGATCTATTACTCTCTAAAGGAAAAAACATGATTAGGGATAAAGAGGGTCACTATGAGGTTACTTGATGAGGAACATACTAATTTTAAACTCACATGCACACAATGCCTAAATTCACATAAAATTAAAAAATGAGCTTTACAGAGAAATACCGTTACACTGATTACTTCTTAATTTTACTATTCTCCACCTATCATATTCCTTTTGTGTATATGGCCAAATAACATCACTGGAAAACTCCACCCTATTCCAAGTCAACATTAATTGTCTTCTGTAGAAAGTTTTACAAACAAAACAGGCTTCAAAAATTCAGATTTTTTAAAAGGTGGCCTCACTGTGAGTAGGTGAAATTATGGAGACATCTTATAGATCACATATTTCCTCACTAGCTGAGTGCTCTTGTTTAGGTGGCAATGTTAAAAAAAAAAAGTCAAAAAAACGTGTTACGAGTGTTGTTTCTGGAACATAGCTGCCTGAGTTTAACCTACTTAACAGTTGTGTAGCTTAAAATGTTAGTGTCTCTCTTGGTAGGATGAGGGTGAAGGATAAAACAATAGTTTCTACCTCACTGGGATGCTGTGAGCATTAAATGAGATAATCCACACCAAGTGTACTAAAAATGCATGACACATAGCAAGTGCTAAAAAAAAATTATTTACCTTTTGTGACTTATTGGTTAAGGGAACTGCAAAAACATTTTTTTAATCCTAAATGATATTCTTCTAAAATGAAATTTAAATTATTTTAAAATGTAAAAATTTAATGCTGACCAATTAAATATATAAATCATATTTATTGTAACTGAGGAATTCACTTAACAGGCCTTTGCTTGACAGCCTACATGCCACCACCTAAACAGCAGATGGATAAAGAACAGTTTCATCCTTGAAAACCTGTTTCTTATGGAGGAGACAAATCTGTAAAATAGACACTGACATTTCACAAATTAGGAACTATTTCAATGAATAGAAAGCTCTTAAACATGCATGACCAATTTTTAAAAAATCAAATTTTAGTAAAATGAACATAATTATGTAACAATATTTTTAACGATTTTGAAATCCCTTTAAGATACCATACTGCCACAGAGTCATTATAAAAAATCATCAATGATATGTAGACATACGTGTATGTTAAAACTATGTCCTTGGGCTGGGCGCGGTGACTCACGCCTGTAATCCCAGTACTTTGGGAGGCTGAGGCGGGCGGATCACGAGGTCAGGGGATTGAGACCATCCTGGCTAACATGGTGAAACCCTGTCTCTATTAAAAATACAAAAAATTAGCTGGGCATGGTGGCAGGCACCTGTAGTCCCAGCTACTCAGGAGGCTGAGGCAGGAGAATGGTGTGAACCCGGGAGGCAGAGCTTGCAGTGAGCCGAGATCCCGCCACTGCACCCCAGCCTGGGCAACAGAGCAAGACTCTGTCTCAAAAAAAAAAAAAAAAAAAAAAAAAAAACACTGGCCGAGCACAGTGGCTCAACCCCGTAATCCCAGCATTTTGGGAGGCCGAGGCAGGTAGATCACTTGCAGTCAGGAGTTCTAGACCAATCTGGCCAACATAGCAAAACCCTGTCTCTACCAAAACATAGGGGAAAAAAAAAAAATCAGCTGGGCATGGTGGCACGTGCCTGTAGTCCCAGCTGCTCAGGAGACTGAGGCATGAGAATCGCTTGAACGCAGGAGGCAGAGATTGCAGTGGGCCGAGACTGCACCACTGCACTCGAGCCTGGGCAACAGCGAGTCTCAAAAAAAAAAAAAAGAAAAAAGAAAAACGGGAAAAAGAAAATACACATTTGCTGTGAGTATAGAAGAGTTAGACCAGTAACCAAAAATATTGGTTCTTTATAGTAGGTACGTGAGGATTTGTACAAGAGACACAGAAAGGTTAAACAAGAAACCAGAGTTTACTATGGGCAGGCGGGAAAGTGATAGAAAGCAGCTGGGAATGGGAATGGGGTGGGAAGAATGAGGTACGAACAACACTTCTCCATGTATATCCTTTTACAAAGCTCAGACTCTGAGAACCACCTGAGTGTTTCATATATTTTTCACATACTGAAAAAATAAATCTTTAAAATCAACCAGGATGTGGACAGAACCCTCAAACAGTAAAAAGTGGACCAAGAGTACAAATCAGTCCACAGATCAGAGAGGGTGGGAAAGAAAAGGACCTAAGAACTTATTTGAAAAACTTTCTTTACTGATAATATGAGGCAAAACCCAAAAAGAATTGCATAACAGTGCAATGTAGTTAACGTGTTTCTCCTAGGGTATGAATTAGCTCTTCTGAAACTACATGTATATTACAGTGGGAAAAAAAAAACAGTTAAGTAAATAAACTGCAGACAAGAGGCAGGTTACTCATGTTGTAAACCAAGTAACAGATCAGGAAAAACAGAAATTAATGCTGTGGTATTAGATTAGAATCAGAAGTATCAGTGCAAACTCATGGTTTTTAATAAACAGACACATAAATGTATATTCATTAATACATATACATATATTTCCTAGCTGTATCTGCTGAAAAGGCCCAAGAGGCAATGACACCCCACTGGCAATTAGTATACTTAACTGAACAGATGTTGGTTTCTAAACATCATGTTCCAATTAAAGGAACCAGGGTTCCTTGAAGTGGTTGTTTCCAGGGCTGGGACAGGAAAAATAGATAGTCCTGTAGTACTTTGTGGTGCCAGTAAGAAAGTGTTCAAAAAAAGATAGGAACTTGTTGAAAGAACTCAGGAGTTAACTCAAAGGAGTTCCTAATGGGCAAATGCAGAAGAATTTGAGCAACAAAACAATGGTAGTAAGTAATGAATTTTAACCCATATAATAAAATATCCAGGTGTCCACAGATATAATCAAATAAGCTGGGAGACAGAGGTATGGAGACAAAGCTTGTTATTATAAAAGAATTTCAAGAAATAAATGTGGAAGAAAAGGGCAAAACAGAGAATCACCTTTAGGCAAACACCACAGTGATAACTATTACAGACAAGATCCACCAATAAATGCAAAACTTAGCATAGTTGGAGAAAAGAATTTGCATGTCTCATGTATAGCTCCCAAGATATGAACTACAAAGGGAAACAGTAATTTTACAGTGGAGATACCTGGCAGATACCACCTTAACCAAGTGATTAAGACTGACACACCAAAATAAGGAACTCAAAATGACACACTAGAATGTACCTCTTTATATGATCCATTTTCTGTGGTATTTTTTTCAAAATTGCAAAACCTCAAGGCATCTGAGTACATCAAACAAATCCAAACTAAGGAACATCCTCAAAATATCCTACCAGTACTCTTCAAAAATATCAAAGTTATGAAACACAAACTGAGGAACTGTTGGAGACTGGAGGAAAGACTAAGGAGCAATAAGGAACAAATAAATACAAGATGGAGTCATAGACAAGATCTGGGGAACAGAAGAACACTAGTTCTTTTTCTAACAGAAAATTTGGTGGAAAAGTTGGTGAAATTCAAGTAAGACCTGTAGTTTAAATGCCATTGCACTAACATAAATTTCCTGATTTGGATAATTATATTATGGTTCTATGTTGTAATACGGAGGGAGGCTGAATGAAATGAGGGTATATGGGAACTCTTGGTACTATTTTGTGCAATTGTTCTGAAGGACTAAAGTTACTATATTTCAAAATAGAAAGTTTAAAAGAGAATCTCTTGGTCTGTTCTGTTTTATAACGGTTTAAAACAGAACAGGTAAGACCTTCATTTTGTCCCAAACTTTAATATAAAAAAGCTATAATTTTAAATTACAATTTAATACTCTGTTAGAAGACTGAAGCTATGAAATGGGGCAACACCATTTCATGGTCTCCAGAGCAGAACATGCAAAAATGTGTTATCAAACACTTCATCTGCTTCTCCTACCGTCTTGTTCTATGAGGGAAAACCTATCTCAAAGCTGTAACATAGGCTCAAAAACAAGTTTGTGAACATGAAAAATTATTTAATGACAAGCGTCTTGAAATTACAAATCTGTTAAGACCACCACAATAGTCCTAAAGTTTGTTTCTGGGAAAAAAAATCTAGCACAGAAAGGCTCATGTGAATAGCAATTCCTAATGAGAGCACCTTTGTGTGTGTAATTTCTGCTTTGGTTTTGGTGGGGGTTGGGGCATGAACTGAAAGAAACAGTTTTTAACTAGAAAATATATGCACAGTCGATCTAAATTGACTAAAGAAGAAATCTACATTTTTAGGTGATCTTTCAAAATCAGTCCTTGGTTTGAATTATCCATTAACTAGTGGGGATTCAAGTTTGCCCCCTTGTCATTAAAATACATATTCATAAAACTTTAAAGTTGCACTGTTCTAGTTACAATAGCTTCTACTTTTCTAGGACATAATTTCACTTTGTTTAAGAAGAATTCATTAAAGAAGCTATAAATAACCTTTAAATATTTAGCCATGAATAGAGGGTGGACTGGCATTGATGGCTTATTTTATTACTAACGCAGAATGCTTTTTGTTTTTTTATTATTTTTTTTTGAGACGGAGTCTCCCTCTGTCGCCCAGGCTGGAGTGCAGTGGTCGGATCGCAGCTCACTGCAAGCTCCGCCTCCCGAGTCGCTGGGACTACAGACGCCCGCCACCTCGCCTGGCTAGTTTTTTGTATTTTTTTTTTCAGTAGAGACGGGGTTTCACCGTGTTAGCCAGGATGGTCTCGATCTCCTGACCTCGTGATCCGCCCGTCTCGGCCTCCCAAAGTGCTGGGATTACAGGCTTGAGCCACCGCGCCCGGCCCAGAATGCTTTTTAAAAGCTACATTTTAGCATGCATCAAGCTAATGATTAACTTGTAGCGTTATTTTCAATGTTAGAAAGAATTTATCTTTGAGGAGTTGTGCTCAAAGTAAATGTGTTATTTCAGTTAGTAGGAATGTAGCCTTAAAGAATGCAAATGTTGGGAAGATGAAATTGTAAGGAATATTTATTTAAAACGTTTAAACATCTAGACCTTTCCTTGTCTCCCAAAACATAATCCCAGTGAAACTGCAAAAACTAATAAGGGAGAAGTGTCTGAGGAACTGAAAGAATTCCAGATATGATGTGTGATACATGTAGCATATATATGAATCAAGGACATATCTGTACTCAATTTTGAATCATAAAGTTCACAATATTTTTGAGACCAAGTTTCATAAAGTTTTTACTGGAAAAAAAAAGTTTTACAAAATATCTTTCCAAAGAAATTTTCCCATAGAGTACAATTAATTCATGTAGCTTTCTTCCTTAAAGATTACAGTATGACATTCAGAGGGGCGAGGTTTCTTGAATAGCCAACTAGCTGCAAAACCTACAAGAGAAGTAGATTTTTTTAAAGTGCCTTTAAAATGTGAAAGCAAGTAATATAATTGTTGAATCTATTTGAAATTGTAAAATTTTCTTTAAAATGGTCCATATGGTATGCACAATATCACAGCTGGCACAAAACTGCCTGTTATTTAGTTTGAAACACAAAAACAATGCATATGAACAGTATTCTTTGAAAAGTAATTCAAAATGCTGCCACTGCATCATAAAGGCAAACTTAGACACGAGTGTTAACAGTATTCAGAAAATTAACAAAACAAGCCGAATATTAAAGTATTCAGACAGTTACTTTGATTTTTTCAAATACCAAGGGTAAAAGAACTTGTTGCCAAAGTAACTCAGGATACCTTATTTCAGACTACATCTAACCTATTTTGCTACAGATATTCTAAACAAACGAACAACTAGGTTTTAGGATGTAAATTCTCATTTCCTAGACAGGGCCTAGTTTTTCTGTTGCAATCTGGCAGCTTTAAACTTTGAAACCCTCTTTCCAGTTTCTTCTGATGCTTCCAACAGAACTTCCTTCCGTTCTGGAATAGTGGGTAGTGCAGGATGAGCAATGGCTGGGTGTGGTGTTAAGGAAGGCGACACAAATTCTTTTTCTATAACAGTTCCAGAAAAAGCCTAGAAAACAAAAGTCAGGTTATGGTAATAAAATGCAAGTAAGACACCCACAAAATCTTCCCATTCACTAATTTGACATTTCTTTTCATTAAAAGTAAATTCACAAGATTTGTGGCTAGACAACACCACTACATCAAAATACTAATTGTTCAGAGAAACCAACACCATTAAATTTTAATTTCACCACCAAATAGAAGTAATTTTTACAGTATACATGCAAGAAAACAAAATGTAAAATGTAAATTTTACATTTTTCTGGGAAAAAATTTTTCTGGGAAAAAACAGAAATGGATAAATAAAAGGTCTTCAAACTTTCATACATTCCATTCATGTCCAGCCCATGCTGTGAAAAATAACATATTAAAATAAAAATGCTATTAGGGTGTCAAACTTCGACTTTTGTACATCAGTTGATGAATGAGCTATCCTATGGTGGCCTTGCCGCCTGCTAGCCAATAGCTTAGTTTCACCAGTACTGACATTTCTAACTGAAATCTCTTTGGTGGTGTTTATGCAATTATTTAAATATTTTATTGCATTTTGCCTCAATTTTAAGAGATCAGTGGAAGTTGAAAAATAAAAGTGCTGACACTAGTAGGAATAAGCACAGGTTTCAAAATTTTAAGACAATTAACTCTGACAGAAATCAGAAGTTCCACAAAAAAAGAAAATGACTCCATTTCAACTGGATGTTTGCTGTATTTAATCTGGTCAACTGTATGTTCAACTGGAACAGAATTAAACAATGTGCATAAATTGCTGGAAATATCTGTACATGTTGTTTTATACAAAAATAGGTAAGACCCAAGGAGTTTTTTTTTTTTTTTTTTTTGAGACAGAGTCTCCCTCTGTCACCCAGGCTGGAGTGTAGTGGTGCAATCTCGGCTCACTGAAAGTTCTGCCTCCTGGGTTCATGCCATTCTCCTGCCTCAGCCTCCCGAGTAGCTGGGACTACAGGCGCCCGCCACCACGCCTGGCTCATTTTTTTCTTTGTATTTTTTAGGAGAGATGGGGTTTCACTGTGTAAGCCAGGATGGTCTCAATCTCCTGATTTCGTGATCCGCCCACCTCAGCCTCCCACAGTGCTGTGCTGAGATTACAGGCATCAGCCACTGCGCCCGGCCAATTTTTTTTTTTTTTTTTTTTCAAAGATTTCTGATATTTAGAACCTCCATCCTTCCCTCTACAAACCAAAATTTGACAGGTGAACTTTAATGTACACTTTGCTTTCCTGTCTACCAACTGCTCAAAATTAGTTAAAACAACATTATCACCTGAATAATTTAAGAAGCCACCTTCTTCTACCTTGCCCCACCATTGAAACAAAAACAAAGAAAGCCATCTCTCTCCTACATTATTTTTGGAGTTCAGCTGGTAAAAGCAGCTTAAAGCTCACTTTACTAAAAACTCCACTTTATCACGATGAACATAGAGGCTTCCTATCCTTCTTCTATTTAAAATGCTTTTGAAAAAGAGATAATATTTTAGCATTTAAAAAGATACTGAAAAGGGTATCTTCCAAAGTACTTACCATAATCATGAACTATTTCTCTGATGTTAAAAAATTTATAGCAACTACTATTAAACATTTCCATACAAAATGCAAAACTAGTAAGGGTGAAATAAAAAATAGGTTCCACACTCTAACTCTAGCTGTACCACGATACACTAAGTCCTTACAAAAAACTAATATTCAAATATTTATCAGCAAAAGTCTACATCCATTACCTGTTTTCTAACAGTACGGAAGACTATTAAATAAGGTAAGATACTTTCCAGGTCACCTAAGATCATTATACTGAGAAGAGGGGAAGAAAACATTCTAGTCATATGTACTGTCCCTAAATGCTACCAATCTCCACCCTCAATTGCCATTTAATACACTGAGTATAATACCATTTAGTAAAAGCAGTGGAATTTTTATATAAGATTATTTATATATGCATGCATCTTATTGTATATACAAATGTATACATTGATTTGATCCAGGCATGGGTTCCCCAATCTTCCTACTTTTTAAATTGAAAACTTCAAATACTCACCAAAACACAAGAATGAAGAAATTAATAGCCTTATATTTCACAGACATCCTTATTTGGGGATTTCCTAACCTCCCCTGCACCGCCACCAAAAACTGTAAGCAGCATGGTGGGTGAAAGTGTATTGAGTGTGCACTATTTTTTCTAAGGACATGGTCTACAGCTTTCATCAGATTATAAAACAATTCCATAATCCCCCAAGAGTTAAGTTTCACTGGAACACGGCAAAATATTGGACTTTAGATAATTATCTGCTATGCATGCATTATTTTTCTTTAACTTAGCCAAGGTATTTAGAAGAGAATAGTATAATCTGCTCCTTACACTATCAGAAAATGACCTACTGGTAATTTATTTAAAATAAACTGCTAAATAATTTCCTAGCTACAAATGTAATACATAATGCCAAGTAAGATATTTTAAATTTCCCATTTTGCTGAAATAGAACTTGTCTTAAAGTTTATCAAAAAATAAACTATTTGAGTATCACAATATTTGTACTGTTTGCTTGTGACTATTAATTTTTTATTAATTAGTATCAAGAAAGTATGAAACCTAGAATTAATTAAATCTTATGACTTTTCAGATCAAATAGCTAAAACTGGCCAAAGATACTATATGAAATAAAGAATTAAAAGATACACACACACCTCAGGTGTTACTGATAAGGGCAAAAGTTTCTTTTGATGATTTTCTTGTGGTTCCTCTTCCAAAATGCTCTCACTGGTGTCACTGCAAGTGGCTTCTTCGTAACTGATACTCCTCAAAACTCCCCGCCTATCGTCAAATTCAGCAGCACTGCTTTCACTGGTGTCGCTACACACACTATTCTCTCTACTTCGAGACTTCAGGATGGATTTGCGAGGGACATATTCTCCATTCACAACGTCAACAAAGGCTCTGTGATATTCAAAACATATATACATTCACTGTACGTAACTCATAAAACTGAGAATAACCTTTTGAAAATTTCCTTAAATCTGTTGTAGAAATTAATCTGAACATTTTTATTAAAACCTTATATCTAAAATAGTCACAATCACAATTAATTTTAGAACCTCAAATGACATTTTCATACTATTTTGAAAGATATGATTTATCTGGCCTAATAAAACATAGCATGTTATTTTTAAGCATGTCCTAGGTGGCAAGAGCATAGTTTGCCAAAACTCTACATTAAGTTTTAGACCCACGTATACATTTAGCAGTTTTCACTATTTAACAAGGATCATAAAAACAGTACGTATTTTCAAGTGATAGTTTTCTCAACAAACAATTCCAAAAAAAAAAAAGAACTGCAACAGTATAACTTCTACTCTGAAAAGGTAAACTGCATGCCAAGCATATTATGGCTGTGGTAGAAACATACGGACCTAGCCCACTGGAAACAAAAATGCATTTCCGAAGATACAGGATTTTCTGACTAGACCATTTGGAAATGTTTCAAAAGCACTGGTGAAGAGGAGAAAGTGAAAAAAAAAAATTCCTCCATTCCCACTGCTCTGGATTGGGAAGCTACAGCCACTCAGCCTATCAGATTCTAAGCTAACTCCTCAGAACACTTCACATTTCAGTGAGGGTCTTCTGTGTTACAAACAACTTTCTCTGGTAAAGGTTCAGTGGCAGAAAGAGAGACAAGGCCAGCAGACTGTCCTGCAGCTATGAGCACCTCCCACCTGTAAATGTCAGCAGGTGTCCTGATGGTCGGCAGCTCCTGGGCAGAGTGGCCACTGCCAGTGCTGTTCTTTCGTTTACGTTTGGCTTCTTCTTTCTTTTCACTGAATTTTAAAGTGGTATTCTTTCCAGTATTTATTCGGACCTAAAATTTCAGAGCAAGAAATTAAGAACCTTTTGACAAATTAAATAAAAGTGAAATCAAAACAAACTCTGTAACTAAACAAATAATAGTAAGAGAGGCAGCTGAAATTTTCTGATGCTGAAATGATGTGCATTATCAGGTGGAATTAAAAAAAGTCCTTACCTCACAGATCTATGACCTCTAAAGTAAATCTTTAATAACAAATCCTAGTCTTCAGTGTCTTTATTATTGTAGAGAAAGCAAAATACATTAGAACTAAATGCTAGATTTCTTATAAGCTTCATTTCACCCGATTCCTTTGATAAAAGTTTTTGGCTTGAATTACGTATTTCAAAAGAAAGTATAAACAACAACAACAAAAAATTCAGTGAGAATATAATCTTTAAGTCATAAAAGTACTATTAAATAGTGCCTATTTAGAATTTTTAAAACATCTCTAACTTTTAGAAATTGAAGGAGTAAAAAAATAAAAACCCACCCTGTTCAGGGTTCACATGGGGTTAACATGTTATTTTTCCTCCCCTAGTCAGCACTTAGACCATACTTTCCACAATAATGCCCACTATTCCCTATAACATTCCTGCAAATAATATTTGTTCTTTCTATCTAAATGAAAACAGGAAAAAAGTAAAAGCCTGGCAAAAGAATCACAAAGTGACCTTTTCTGGCTAATCATCTCAGTCAACTTTTCCCGAAGAATCAGGGGAAGACCCCTTCAGTCTGACATATTAGAATATAAAAACACATACAATTATTTCACTTCATATTGGAGCAGGAATAACTCACGAAGCTAAGAAATATCAAATATGTTTTAAACATATTTCATTAAATAATAATCACACACACTTAAGACTGATACCACAGACCCTTAACTCTGATACAGGCAATTGGGAATATTGTGTAGAAAGGGCACTCACTGAGGCGAAAGAGTTTCTGTTTTATTACCAACCAGATCTATGTCTACTAGGCCTTAAATTTCCCTGAGAAAGACGAATTAGACGAATTCCCAGTGCCTCCTTAGAGCAGTACATGGAGCAGAGAGAGGGCAAAGATGGACTTAAGGCAGCCAATCCTTCCTTCAATCAGAGCCAACCTGCTTTGATCTATTTTAAACACTGGGATTCTACAGTAAGTATGGAGGGAACAAAAGGCTTTTCATACTAGAGAAAAGCTTTAAAACTCTGTATTAGAAAATCTCCACAGTCACCCCCAGCTTTAAAATGCCAAAATTCTAAAGTCATGATTATCCACAGATGTTTATATTTACTTTGTCAGAAAAGAAACTAATTTTTACTTTCTCCTACATTTTCCCTTTGTGCTTATGAAGTATTCATTTTATGTCCATAGAAAACAACCTGGCATAATTAAAAATTTAACTAATGCAGTCACTTTCAACATCCTAAGCACACCAAAATGTCCACAATATAATTAACTCCAGGATTCTTGACAAAACTCTCTGAATGAAGGACAGGTGAAGTTACAGTAGTTGCCACTCAAATCTGATCCCCTTCCAGACCCCAAACAATGCATTGTTTCAGAGAACAATGGACCAATACCAGCTAACTAAATTTTTTCCCCCTTTTTCTTCTTAAATTGGTCAGAACAAGAGGCAAAAGATGATTTTCCTGTCTGGCACTATCAACAATGATAATGACTGTTAATACTGCTCTTTTAAAAAAATCACAATGCTTAATGTTCAAATTATATGCAAAATTAGTAAAGTTAAAAGTATACAAACCCTCTTAGGCTCAACAGTATGAGAAAAATATATTGTTGGTATAGAATTATCTCCAACCCCTAAAGCCTCATGGTCATTATCACCATCATCGTCGTCAATGTTGTCGTCATCCTCATCGTCATCATCATCATCATCATCATCACTGTGGTAAGAACCGGAACCATTCACTGAATAGTTCAACTGACTATTCATTTGAACACTGAATGGTTCTGAACTTGCAACATCCTTATGACAACTGTCCAGAGTATGAGAGTCTGTTACTTGATGCATCGCATTCACATTTGTGTTATGATCTTCCTTTTCCTCTTCAGAAGATGTCGTATCTTCTCCATTTGCAATCACAATATCAGGCTTACTAGTAAGGGAGAAGAAAATTAACAAGATCAAACAAACATACTAGAATTTTACATTATTTAAATTTCCAGTTAGTTTCCATGGGTAAATACTAAGATCTTGAATAAAGTATTTTTAAAACTAGAACTCTAAGTTCAAAAACAAAAAAATGTTTTGAAGTTAACAAAAAACATTAGTTCCTATGCTGCTTCTATATATTGCAGTTATTCAGACATAAGTAGAATACAGAAGATAATTTTTTTATCTTTGCAAGAAAGATACTGGCCATATGCAATATAAATATAGTACCAATAATAACAAAGTTGTAAGAAATTCAGGTAACATGTATCTCTATTTAAAGACCAGAAATTGAAACCACATAACTATAATACACACTTATTTTCTACTCCTATACTCAGATTTTACAATGAGTATGTATTATTGTAATTTTAAAAAATAAAGGATTTATACATATGCACATGAATATACTTATATTTATACACACGAGTGAACACTTACCATACTTGATTCTATAAAAGATTTGAGGACCTTACAAAAATAACAAAATCGAAAATGCAACAGAACTGAAATAACATCATACAAAAATAGAGAATCATGACCAAGAAAAATCACAAGATTCAAAACTGGTTTTTAAAAACGAATAGTATCAGTAATCAAAAAGACCTAAGAATTTATAGATGAAATGGTAGGAAAAAGAAACTTGTATGCTTCCTGCCCTATTTTTCACAGAAACTAATTATTGCATATGGTACATCATTTAAGCAAAATAATATAGGAACTTCTCGAGCAGCAGACTTCATTTAGCATTTTAACAATTCTAAGTATGTGCTAATGTGTATTTCAAACAGCAATTTGGTAAAGTTTCTCATACATATAGCTATCTGACCAGATTACAAATTACCTGCTCCAAAGTTTATAAAAGGAAAGCAAGAACAAACATTTTACTGTATCAAACTTAAATTCAAAGTGTATTTTTGTTTTTCACAACACATTCAAAGATAGAGCACTATCCTAGGTGTAGTATAAAAATACTTCATTTAAAATTGAACATTATATATATTAAATCCAAGATTATTAAAAGTCAACTATCTGGTATAATTATACAAAATAGGCTATAATAAAAAAAAGAAGATGTTGATCTTAAGTATTAAAGTACATGCACATGCATGGGAATATGCACAAACACACAATCCTATAAGAAAATATTCCAAAGAATTAATGTTTATCTTGAGGTGAAAGGATTATTGATAATATATTATGCTTCCCTGCATTTTCTTCAATGAACACATACTATTTTATTAATGAAGAAAGATTAATGAGGAAATGTATATAGAAACAAATTATCTTGGAAAGATAATCTGTCATCAAGTACCTATCGAGTTCACCCAGCAATTCTTCTTGTCTCTCTAGTTCTTCAAGTCGAGCCCACAGTTCTTTATCAGCAAGCAAATCCTTGGATTTCACATCATTTGCAATATCTGCTTCAAAAATATCTGAAGTTTTTGGTTTGGAATGCGGTTTATGAGCAATTCGGTGTTTCGCTATTTAGAAAAAGGGAAAGACATGGCTGTTAATAGTCAACATGAAAGGCCGGGTGCGGTGGCTCAAGCCTGTAATCCCAGCACTTTGGGAGGCCGAGAAGGGCGGATCATGAGGTCAGGAGATCGAGACCATCCTGGCTAACACGGTGAAACCCCATCTCTACTAAAAAAATACAAAACACTAGCCAGGCGAGGTGGCGGGCGCCTGCAGTCCCAGCTACTCGGGAGGCTGAGGCAGGAGAATGCCGTAAACCCGGGAGGCGGAGCTTGCAGTGAGCTGAGATCTGGCCACTGCACTCCAGCCTGGGCGACACAACGAGACTCTGTCTCAAAAAAAAAAAAATAGTCAACATGAAAAAGGCACAAACCCAGACTTAATGAGACTTTCTTTTGGGGCAAGGGAGATATTGAAACAGAGTGGTCACAATTTTTAAGCCAAACAGGGGAACTCCAAGGATGAATGTCTCTTACACCCTTGCCACTCAAAGTGTGGTCCATGGACCAGCAGCACTGGTGTCCCTGGGGAATACTTCAGAAGTGTAAGCTCTAAGGACACCCCAGACCCACCGAATCAGAAACTATATTTCAACAAGAGCCCCAGAGAATCTGCATGCACATTAAAGGTTGTGAAGCAGAGCTTCAAAAATGCATATGGAGAAATGGCCACAATGCACCCTGGTTATAAGGTGAAATGCAACACATAAATGATAAATTTCCATTTACCATCCTTACTCAAGGAAATCTAGTTACTACAGTAACATGCAAAAGCCTTGTCAAAGGATACTTTAAACTCCAGGGTGCTGCCAGGGAATGAATACCCTACAAGGAAACAATAGAGGCTCATCTCTGTAAAGTTCTATTATCATTTTACATATGAACATCTCTACTTTTTAAACTGCTTCATTTTATTTGTAATCTTCATGTGAGGAAAGAAGATGGGTCAAATCTGAACTCAGAGTATCTGTTTTTCATTTTAAAAAATGGATTATTTTGTAATAAAGCAAATAAAGACTTTACTTGCTTTATTAAAGCAAAGTAATGGGAAAGTAATGGGGAAAAGTCTAAGATATGTCCTGTTATGAGATATGGCATTATTAGATGACCTCGAGTCCATCATATACCCAAATTTGCTGCACTGTTGTATAAATCTGAAAATATCAAAATTATGTTTCATAGCCTTATTCTCTGTAACTATTATTGATAAGACAGTAGTTAACAACTTTATTTCAGACCTGTAGCACTCATAATTTGTCACTGGTCACCACAAACAAAAATCTTGTCTTTCTGTTCTTTAACTTTAACATGTATCTCCTTTATTTCACCTTCTAAAGCCACTTCCTGTTACTTGTGACATGGCTTCTTTCAACCACTAAGTTATCTCAAAGAGTTCATTACCAAAATGCGAGCAGTAAAAGTCAAAACAAATGCTCGTACATTTGTTTAGGACACTGTACAGTCTTCTACAGTAGCAGATAATAAGTCATCTGTAATACTTATACAATTTCACTACTGTTAACACTTTACAACTGATGAAGGAGCCACTGGCTTTACAGAAGTAAACCCAAACACGTAAGCCATCCTTGGCAAAAGAAATCTACTGGGTGGAGATGGGAACAACCTGCGCAGGGAAAGCCACTGCAGGCACCATAAGAGGAATGGCTGAAATACACTC